>NC_082691.1:80872258-81192390 GCF_949987515.2 Delphinus delphis | reverse complement strand
ACTAGGTAGGTAATGTAATGTAAGTTAAAAAAATAGGTCAGGTGTGATAAAATAGAGAGCCCATGTCCTGTCTAAAGAGGGGCAACATCCAGTGAATCATTCTTTTGGGAACTGAGGCATAGTTTTGCTAGAAATTGATTTTTCAGAACTCATAATCAAGGTAATTCAATGAAATGATTTCAATTTTAAATGCTGGCAGCTAATTCAAATTTAATAAGAAACAAACAATATACAGTATGCTGGATCATACTTGTTGGATTAAACAATATACATTTGTTGATATACTCAGTCTTAAGTTTCTTACTTTCTGTGTTATACAGACATAACCAGTGGAGTGTATACAATTATATCACTCTTTGTCTCTTCCCACCTATTATTAAAATGTTTATTTTTTTTCTGGGGAAGCAGAAAAAACTCTACAGTTTCTTCTTGTCAACAAGGAAATATTTAAATCCTGTATAATTTTACTTTATAGTTCTCAACTGGAAGCCATTTTTGAACCCTCAGTGACATTTGGTAATATCTTTGGACATTTTTGGTTGTCACAATAGGGGAATGGGTGTGCTCCTGGCATCTCGTGAGTAGAAGCATCTAGGGATCCTGTTAATTATCTTACAATGCACAGGACAGCCCCATAACAAAGACTTACCTGGCCCTAAATGTCATTGGTACTAAGGTTGAGAACTCCTGGTTATAATATCCTCAAATTCTTAATCTTTCCTAAAATTCTAATGAAAGCTTAATGTACGAGAAATGGGGTTGAAAAGAACTGAATAAAAAGGTGTGAGGGGAATTAAAGGGTGCTGGATATAAGATGAATGGTTCCCAATTTGTGGACTGTTTTAAGTTATTCCACTTCTCAACTGGTGAGAAACAACCTGGAACAGAGCTCTTCATTTTACTTCAATTTTATTGAAAAGGAAAATCATTCCTATTTATTTTTCTCTACCTTAAGCCTAGATGTTTGTTTTAAAGTCTGATTCTTCCATCATGTTTAGAACTCATGCAGTTCTATTTAAATGTTCAATTTACTATTATTACTAGTACCAACAGCCCAAGTAATAGTCTAGTATTTCAGACATTTATGAATAATTGTGACATATAACAAATATTCAATAAATATTATTAGTATTATTGTTCAGTCCTAAACATCTGCATTTTCAGTAATTTTTTAATGGTAGTTCAGTCTCTTTTTTTTCCTTAGACTTTCCCTTTTTTTTTAATTTTCATATACTTTAACTGAAAAGTTGGAGATTTATTCCATAAGGTTTGAGCATGCTAAAATAAACAATCACATATTAAAACTGAAATATCATTGCAGCAGGAAATGAATTCATTTGGATGTATTTTTCCATCTTCCAGGTTATCATATAATTATTAGGGAACTTAAGTTCTCCTAACGAAAATATATTTAAAAGCAAATTTCCTGATGAATCAGCTATCTGGATATATAACTAATATGTATAGACCCTGGAGCTTTGCTCCTTCCTTGAGCTCAGGAATCATTTAATGGGGCAGTTCCCTTTCTTGAAAAGTTTTTTGCATTTTCTAAATTCATAATCACTATAAATTATCTGCTTACATTTGCCATAGAAATTTATATTGTATATTTCAGGGATATTGGGTATAGTTGTAATATTTTTTAAGGTTTCAAAAGGCCACTAGAGTGAGTCAAATTTTCTTAACAACTTCTGACAAGCATCAAATTCATTCAGACTGAGGAGTTAGTCACCTTGAAAATTTCAGTTCATCTTAATCTATGGCCAAATATACCACCAATTTCACGCAATTCATTCTCTTAAAAGTAGAGTTGAGGAGTTTCAATTTATTTGAAATATCTATTGGTGACTAGCTATACTTTTGTTTCTCTTATGTTGGTTTGGGTCTGTTAACAGTATTTAATTAAATTAGCTGAAATTGTCACTTCTGCCAGGCATTATGTAGATGCAGGATTTATGTGAGTTCAGATTATCTGAATGTTAACTAAAATCCAAGAAACCCTCTGCTTCAAAGTTTAAATATTTCAGGTTCCTCCACCTTTGCAAAATTGAAGTATTTTAGATTACAAGAGAAAATTTTTATATTTCAGTCATGAAGAGAAGTTATAAGAAATTTTCTCTGACTCTGCAGCAAGTAATCTCTGCTAAATTTAAGGAAATGGTTAAAAAAATCAAGAGTTTTGTAAAATTATTTCATTAACATTAAAAAATAGTTATGCCAGTATACACAGACATATGGGCACAGTGTAAAGAGTTTTGAATAGTTCCAGATGATTGCAGCTCCTTGAAACTTCTGAAAATACAGAACTCACAGACAGTATAATCACATATTTGATGAACATATTCGGAATACTAGCACTTTTTTTCCTTTTCTTTCAAACTCAAGGTGATTTATTTAGGACAAATAAATGAACTACTACTTCATGCCATACAACTTCTGTGGCTAACATGGAGGGAAAACATTTCTTCACACATAACATCCCTTGGTATTCTTTCTTCCCTTCCCTTCATGTGATGATGCCACTAATTTCCAAAGCTTCAAGTAAATGTGTCAATTTGTATGTGCATATATGCAGCTTGTTAATTCTTATATTATTATGAGTACTTAAATATAGCGACATTGAACCCTTAAAATTATCATTAATAATCCATTAATTCAGCTTGGATTATCTACCTCCATTTAACAAAGTTATTCCATTCAACTACTGTGAAAGCTCAGATGTCCTAGCATTTTAACTCAAGGACTGACCCAGTACTGCCTTTAGATCTGGACAAGTGGGGTCTCTGCCCTAAGCCCTGCAATTCAGAGAATGCATGCCTTCCTTAAGATCTTCTAAGTCACCCTTCAGTACCTGGGATAGAGCCAGCAGCGCCACCTGGGCATAATCCCCTAGACCAAACTGGCAGCCACATGAGCCATAGTGCCCATTTTTCTATTTGGGGCATTCTCTAACCCTCTATCCAGTATATGGGCTCAACCAGATGCCCCAAGGTGTTCTAGGAATTATTTAATCTACGTAGTCTTCTGTGGTCTCCATGGTTGAGCTCCAGGTCCGGGAAGACAGCCTAGCAAGAGGATTGCTCCAGATGCTCAGAAAAGTACTTCTGTAGGATTTCACAAAACTGAGCTAAAATAATTATGTAGACACACTGACCTGGGTGACTTTCACTCACATTGGACACAGGGTGAGTTCAGAGTTCTGGGCTGCTGATGGACTACCACTGACCCTTGGTGACACGACTTGCACGTGTGAACCCATGTATTAGCTCTTGCCCTTGTTCCAACTGTAGTGCCACCTGTAGTCTACAGCACATAATGGTGCCGAGGTGGTGGCAGGTGACTTTTAAAATATGTGCCCTTGCTGCTGATACCCAGAGAGGTCACTACTCCCCCTTAGCAGGCTTTGTGCCACCTGATAGGCACTAAAGTCCACGAAGCTTTAGAGATTCTTACTCATAACATTTATCCTTCTGACTGGCCTTCTTTTTCTAATCAATCAATGTGGTAATGTTACAATCTCTTGGATTGGACATAAGCTTTGCCAGACAGTTAACAGCATTGCTAACTTTATTATCATGGTATGGCAGAAGATATGAAACTGTGCATGAATCTTACTTTGGAAAATAATTAGAAAAAAAAATAGTGCCTGGAGTTGAACCAGAGGGGACAGTGCCTAGAAACTATGAAGAAATTTCTTGTGTAATGATTAGACAATCAACAAATACATAAGTACTTTACCCATAATTCTAATTCATCATCAATAAAACACTGTACCTCACAAGGGCCTGTGAATTTTGTTACACTTTTTTAAATTCAAATTGTTTCTGTAGACTGGGGCCCAGCACATACTAGGGGATGCCCTGGCCTAGCCATCTCTATCATTGGAATTTGATAGATATTACTATGTAATTTAAAATACTTTATCGAGAGAAAAGAAAAGAAAAGAAGACCATAAGGCAAGAAATAGACAAAGTTAAACATAAAAAAGAGACCATTTTAAAGACAAACCTTACAAATTCTAAATCCATCTTTTATGTGGTTTATTAATAAAAGATCAAAATTATTAATCCACTCTTTTGTTAACTTTTTCTATGTGTTTATATTGTGTTTCTATATCTGTGGCCTTTTTTTTTTTTTTTTTTAACTAACAAGCACGGGTCTTAAAAATAACATACTCTGGCCATGAAAGTGTTACTGGTGCCAGACTAGCCCTCCAGCGAAAAACAACTGAAAAAAATTTACAAAATACATATGGCAACTCTTTTAAGAGGACAGCAGGCAGGGAAAAGGACAACAGGTAGGAAAGTACATAGGTAAGCTGAGCAATCACCCTGGCTTTGTTCCTGGGAACACTTTCCAGGTGCAGAGAGCTGGAACCCAAACAGAGCACAGGGGTCCTGCTGAGCTGGGAAGGACCAGCTCAGATTTCCAGGCTGGAGCAGGCTGGAGTCTGCAAGACAGAGTACTACAGGAGAAGAGGAACTACAGAAATTTTGTATGGGCTCCTTCAGTATTTAAGCATATACTATGCTGTGCATACCCAGGATGAAACTCCATGAGGCTTAGCAGAGCATAGCTGCTGGGGGACACGATGATCTTATATCCCAGCCAATAGTTAGCCTCCAACAATATGTTAAATTTTTAACTGATTCTTCTTATCTGCTTGCGTGGTAGCACCCCTTTCTTCCATGCTCTGCCACAAATATGCCATTCTGTATGTGCTGTTACTCACAGGAAGAGCCATTTCTGATTTGTATTCCATGTTACTTAGTTGCCCGGCTGCTTCAGTTCTTTGATAGTCTCAAGAAGTTACGATTTTATAGTTTATCCAGCCATGTATAGTTGTTAGAACGGACAAGGCTCTTTCCAGTTTTATATATGCTAGGCAGAAGCAGAAATATCAGTCAGTTGACTTTCAACAGAGGTGCCAAAGTAATTAAATTGGGTAAAGGAATGTCTTTTCAGAAAATGATTCTGGCATAACTGAATATTCAAATGGAAAAAGTGGGCCTCAAACACTATTTCACACCATATAGAAAAATTAAATGGATGTGAATCATAAACTTAAATGTAAAAGTTAAAGCTCTAAAGCTCCCTGAAGAAAACATAGGAGAATATCTTCATGGCTTAGGGTTAAACACTGATTTCTCAGACTGGACACAGAAAGCAAAGCCCACCAAATTTTTAAATGTTAAATTCTATTTCATTAAAATTAAAGATTTATGTTCATCAAAAAGGCACCATGAACAAAATGGACAGGCCAACCACAATGGGAGATTTTTTAGTAGGAGAATTTTCACTGGGAAAAAGAATACTTGCAAAACACATAACTGACAAAGGCTTGTATTATGGCATATAAATAACTCCTACAGCTCAGAAACAAACAAACAAAAAATCTAACTCAAAAAACATGGGAAAAAGACTTGAAGGGACACTTAAAAAAAGAAGAAACATGATGACCTGAAGACCAATAAACATATGAAAAGCTGTTCAATCATTAGTTTTTAGAGAAATACAAATTAAAACCACAGTGAGTTATTTAAAGATATCTAATATAACTAAAATTAAAACAATGATAACAAATATGGGCAAAGATGTAAAGATATTGAAACTTTCATAAACTCTTAAAAGGAGTATGAAATGGTACAAATACTTTGGGAAAGGTCTGGCAGTTTCTTACAAAGTTAAACGTAAGTCTGTACTGTGACTCAGCAAGTCTAGTCCTAGGTATTTCCCAAGGGAAATAAAAAATAAATCAGACCACAGAAAAAACTTGAACGAGTGTTCATAGTATGTTTTCTCATAATTGCTGAAAAAAACAACCCAAACATTCACTACCATAAGAATGAATAAACAACCTGTGGTATATTAGTGAAATACTACTTAGCAATAAAAAGGGTAAAACCACCTATGCAATTCAGTAAGATACATGAATCTCACAAACATTTTGCTGTGCAAAACAAGATGGACAAACTAGTGTAAATAATGTATGACTTCATTATTACTGAGAAAAATTTGAATACAGGCTTTGGATTAGATAACAGTTTTGTTTCAATGCTGACTTTGAAAGTATAACATGTTCTGGAAGAAAATGCCCTTGTTTTTAGAAAAACACACTGAAATATTTAGAGGTATAGAAGGACTATATTTTTAAAATAAATTTTTTTATTTTATTTTATTTATTTTTTGGCTGCGTTGGGTCTTTGTTGCTGCGTGGGCTTTCTCAAGTTGCGGTGAGCGGGGGCTACTCTTCAATGCGGTGCACAGGCTTCTCACTGGGGTGACTTCTCCTGTTGTGAAGCACGGACTCTAGGCACATGGGCTTCAGTAGTTGTGGCTCGTGGGCTCTAAAGCACAGGCTCAGTAGTTGTGGTGCATGGGCTTAGTTGCTCTGCGGCATGTGGGGTCTTCCCGGACCAGGGCTCGAACCCGTATCCCCTGCATTGGCAGGCGGATTCTTAACCACTGCACCACCAGGGAAGCCCAAGAAGGACTATATTTGAATATACTCACCAAAGTTTAAGAAAAATTAGAGTGTGTATGTGTGTGTGTGAGAGAGAGAGAGAAAGAGACAGAGAGAGAGAAATAAATAATAAAGCAAATGGAGGAAAATGTGAACAATTAGAAACTGCATAATGTGTATACAGAAATTTCTATTCTTTCAACTTTCCTGTAAGTTGGAAATTATATCAACAATTTAAAGGTCCAAAAATTAGCATGCTCTGCTTTATACAATTAAAGTGCATACAAATGTCCTTTAATACCAAAGTATTGTTTAATGCTCAAGGGAATTCCATAAAGTAAAGTACCTTACCCTCAAATTTTGACTGAGATGTTTATGTATCATAACCATTCTTTTTTTTTTTTTTTTTTTTTTTGCGGTACGCGGGCCTCTCACTGTTGTGGCCTCTTCCGTTGCGGAGCACAGGCTCCGGACGCGCAGGCCCAGCAGCCCTGGCTCACGGGCCTAGCCGCTCCGCGGCACGTGGGATCTTCCCAGACCGGGTAATGAACCCGTGTCCCCTGCATCGGCAGGCGGACCCTCAACCACTGCGCCACCAGGGAAGCCCTATAACCGTTCATTCTTAATAGCTAGTAGGACCATGGATACCTAAGATGCTCAGCGTAAGGCTATCTCCCACATAAAACAGGTGAAACAGCATTATAGTAATTCTTTAAACCACCCTCCTTATGAATTTTGTTAAGACTTGAGACTAACTAATGAGACTGGAGAAGTAAGCCAAAGCTAGATCACCAACGATCTTGTTTATTTACTATGGCAACATGTTTGGATTTCATAATGAGGGCAATAGGGAGACACTGAAAGGTTTTAAGCAGATTTTTTTTCAGGTTCAGATGGACATTTCATAAAATTACTTTGATAAATTTGAGAACTGAAAATTATTGGCAGGAAAAGGGACTAGGAATGTGTTGCCATGATCCAGGAGTGAGAAAGTAGAGAAAATATGGACACTAACTGTATCTGTAAAATATTAAAAAGGTAAAATCAAAAAGATCTGTTATTGATTCAGTGTGGTGGTGAGGAAGAGAAAGAAGTAAAGCATTTATTTTGTAAGATGGAGAATATAACAGTAAGAACAGATTCAAGAAAATGTTTAGCTCTGCTACTGATTTATTGAGTTTCAGATCTCTGTAATAGCCAAGTTGAAATGATCAGCAAAGATTGAGAGTTCAAGAAAGTGATCTGAGCTAGAGATATTGCTTAGGAAGCCATCAGAACATAGATCTATCCTCTTGTGTGAAATATTGGGCAAATAACTCTTTAGTATAAAATTTTAATCCTACATGAATTTCATTGTTAAATGTCAGGTGGCATCATGATCATTCATTGTCTATTATCCAAATAAACAGATTAAAAATGATAAAATACAGATGAACCACTAGAAACTGAAAACATCCATTACAGTTTCTTTGAAAGAAATTTCCCTTTCCTTTGATACTTCTAATTTCAAGCAAATTTTGTTTTCCTGAATGTTAATAATGCAGGTTGTTAAATGAGAAAAATATCTGTAGGCCAATTTTCAAGTGGCTGATGCTCTAATTACCCAAGTTCTGTTACATTTCTTGACAGGATCTATGTTAACAGTATATGACATATGAAGTTTTCTCCAAATGTAATATCCCTTCAAAGATTTCAACAAGACATTTGAACCTGTCTAGAAAAGCAGAGGAAGGATAATGTAATCCTAATACATTTGAGATTCTTGACGGTATTAAAATTTTTTAGCCCAAATATGTGCAAATCCCCAACACAGAAGCACTTCAAGTGTTCAGCAAAGCCTTTCTGGTGAAAATATTAATAAAGCCAAGATGAAAATTGGGAGAAAAATCAGTTATTCACCCACCCTACCATCAGAGAATATTACCTGGAAGTGTGTGTGTACGTGTGTGTGTGTTTGTGTGTGTGTGTGTATGTACATGTGTATAAATATGTATATGTATATAGATATAGATACAGATATATGAACACCAGTAGGAACTTGGGAGGAAAGCAGTATAAAAAAAAGCTGGCCAGTGTTTCAGAACTGTCTCAACTACTTACTGATGAGATCAAAGTAGAACCCTCCAAAGAAGTAGAACATCCTTTTGCCTCTTGTCTTGGCCAATTAGGTAGATCTTAAACCCCTTTTTTCTGGATTTGGCTACTGATTAAAAAAAAAACTTCTGGTTTTCAGAAACTTTGGCCTGGCATAATCCATCCACTCTTTCCCTGTTCAGTACAGTCATTTTTACCCTATCTATAACAATTGTAACCATTCTGACAATATTAATCATGGAAATATTAAGCTTATTTATATGTTTATAATAAAATGATAGTTTTTGTATTTCCCAACTTGCTACATTTTTTAAACTTCTTTTCATTTAGGAATTAAGATTATCAGTGTTGAAAAAATGTCATGACTGTTGGCAATCTGAATACATTGCAAATTTGCTTACAGTACACTACGAAGATACGTTAAAAATAATATGCCCTACAATAACGCCTAATAGGTGAATTCGACTTCCAAGAGTAGAAA
This sequence comes from Delphinus delphis, assembly GCF_949987515.2. Lineage (NCBI taxonomy): Eukaryota > Metazoa > Chordata > Mammalia > Artiodactyla > Delphinidae > Delphinus > Delphinus delphis. Next base: position 81,183,352 of record NC_082691.1, on the reverse strand, counting down.
GGAGTTCTGAACATTTCCTACTATTCTTAAAAGATTTAAAACCATGGCCTTGGTGGATTACTTAAAGAAAATAAAATGTTCCTTTATTAAATTTAATTGAACATTATCCAAAAACTCACTTTTCCAAGGAGAGCAATCTGAGATTTTCTCATTGACAGTTAAACAATGCTTTACCACATAACTAGAGTGGAGAAAATAATAAATTATGCCATATGTTCTTATCTAGATCATGCCCCCAAAGGCCTAGAGAATGGGCATTGTTTTATAAATCTAAACAAATTAAATAAATGTTTTGCACTTGTAACTGTGTTACCTTTTAGCAAAAAAAAAATATGAATTACTGCCAGGGGAGCCACAGAATTAAAGGGATCCTGTAAACAAAAGAACAGAAGACTGTCTGCATCTTCACACCAAATTAACAGAACACCAGACAAGTTAAAACAGATTATTCAGTTTATCAAAACAGACAGCTAACTCACTGTAGTTTAAATGCATGGACTATATATGAAAATATTTATAAATGTAATCTTATTTTGATTATTAATGGAAAAAGACAAAAAAACTTCTTCAATTTCTCAAGAAATTGAATATATTTTTAAGAGCAAGATGTAAAAAGTCTTGAATATTCCCTTCTAAACTTATTTCAGATTCTGTTTGTGCCTACAAACCCCAGTACCCATGTTACTTCTCCTTATAATCATCTGACTATACACCAGCACGTGTATCTGAGCCTTGGCTATGTGTCCCACACCTTTGGAGAATTATAATTATGTTCTTCCCAAGCTCCACCAGTTTTGTTTTGTTTTTAATTTTGTCACGTACAGAATCAGTCAAGTTTTCTAATTTATACACCATGAAAAACCAATACAGTATTAGGAGCACAGATTTTTGTTTTGCCTATTTACTTGTTAATCTTGTTCTTTTTTTTCTACTTCCTCTGATGAATTTGTATACTATAGATTATAACTCTTAGGAGAGTTATAATCCCCAAATCCCCAAATCAGGACCAGTATTCTATTGAGACTCAATTATGTTTCTTTCTTACTTGAATCATATATGGTCAAGTGGTATGATTTATTTCTGGCCACCCATTACAAGTTATTTATGGAATCCCATCCCCCCTTTTACTAATCATGGACCTTGAAGGAAGTTTACTTCCAGAGCTAGTGGCATTAATGTGCACTTAACTCTTTTTACTTTTCAGGTCACTTAATTAACTCTTTTAAATGTTCATAATTTTTACCCGAATTACTTCATAGCCCAAAGAAAACATCTCAGGAAAGAAACAGAAATTTTCACCTTAAAGGTAACTAATAATTTGCTTTTGGATCCTTACCAGTTCTAGGATTTCATTTAAACCACATTTTTAAATCACTCAGCAATAAAGTCATATTCAATAAGAAGAAGCTCAAACCCATGTTAACAGGATCAAACCAAAGATTAGCACACTCCCAATCAGGCCTTTTTAATGATGAGGTACTCTACTCATTAAAATTTCAGTCATTCAATTCATTCAACAAATTTTGAAAGCAGATATTACACCAAGCCTGTGGGCTAGTTGCTTTTGTACATTATCTACAATTCTCAATTCTCTCCTTTTAGTGGTATAATATCATGTATAGCAATACACAACATCCCAAAAGGAAAGAAAGACTCTGTTGTCTGATACCGAAGTAGAAGCAGTTAGAGAGGAGGGAAATAAGAACAAGAAGCCAAATTCTCTCATCTCTCCATAAATTCTTAAAATGTTCTCTCCCTCTTAAAAACAACACCACCACCACAATATTCAGGCCAGCAATGTAAGTGTGGAAGAACTGTAACTCAATCTTTTTTGGAAAGGTACCATACCTGTGTCCTCTTTCCTCTACCAGAACATCTCAATGGATCATGACAGCACACCTGTGCTGTAAATGGGTTCCAGGTATGGTAAGACTTTGACCTTCTCATTCCTTGAAGTAGCTGGCTATGGTCTGGTATAGGATGCCCACAGTTAGTTGCCTCTACAAATATCATAAATTTTTATGAATGCCATGACTTGCAAAAGGTTTAGAAGCACCACTATATCCAACTGTCTCCATCTTCCTGGGCCAGCGAAAACAGACTGACTCTGATCACGTGTTCTTCAAAATCATTTTCTAATGGCATAAGCTTCATTCTCTGTGTCCTCTGAGGCTTTACCTCGTAATTCTAAAGCTAAAAGTTAACCCTTCTGTCATCTGCTTCTATGAGGCAATGATTGTTGCTGACTGAATGGGAAAAGGCCCTGCATAAACTACCAGGACCAAGTACAGGTTAGTTGGCATATCACAGTAATATCTTCCTATCTTTATGCAGTGTCTTCATCAAGAATCAATAATGGTTGAAAATTAACTGAAATATTTTCAAATTAGCTTCAGCAGAAAAAAGGGGGGTCGCCCTTCTAATCTATCATTCACGAATATAGGAATCAGACAGAATAAACTAAGATTTATGGAAAAGACCTACCCAAGGACAAGAGGAATAATTGAGCCTTTGTGGGACTAGAACCAAGGTCACCCTCTCCATCTCTCTGTACTACTTGCTCTTCTTTCTAGATTTCAGATTCATTCTTCCTTCACTCTTGTCTTGTCCACAAGACTATTTTCCTAATTAATTTACTCTTGCATACTTCAAAAAGACAATTTTACACCTCTTCTCTCCTGATATCTCTAACACCCCTTTCACACATATCTTTCTCAACTAAAAACCTTCCTCACACTCACTGAAAAGAAGTAATCAGAAAAGCACTTATACATTCCCCCTACCATCATACCGACCAAATGACCTGTGTCTGTCCCTATACACTCTGACTTCATTCTTGTTACAATCAATGAATTGCTCCCTGTCTGTGGTGAACCCCTTTACTGGTGAACTAGATCACTTCCTCTTACCTGAGCAAGAACACCAGTCCTGTAATTATCCCCTCTCTCTTGTGCCATTTTCCACTCCACAAGATCATTCCCATAGTCATACATACATTCAAGTTATATTTTAAATTATCTTCATTTAAAAAAAACTCCCTTCATCTATAATCCCCTTATAGCTTGTACTCTATTTCTCCATTCTTTTCTCAAAATTCGTTGTGACATTTGTCTTTACTTCCCTGTTTCTTATGCTCTCTTGAGCTTACCTCTACATCTTTTTGTCTGCACTAATCCAGTAAAACTGCCCTAGTCAATCAATCTTCTGAACTCTAGATACATATGCAAGTGTCTCTTCAATGTACTGACTTACATGTCTAATAGGCAGCCTATATTTAACATACCCAAAACCAAACTCTTGATTCTGCTGCCACTTTAACCCCAAACTAACTTGCTTCTCCCCAAGTGTCATCATTTCTATAAATGACACCACATTCACCTAAGTGGATTCATCTGGTAAATCTGTTCTTATCTAATACCCCACATCCAAACCAACAGCAAATCCTCTCAGCTCTACTTTCAAAATATATCTTGAATCTAACCATCATCCACCACTACTACCTTACTCCTTGTCCAGTATAACACTTTAATTGGCTTCCCTGTCTCCACTTTTTGTCACCCAGAATGATCTTCTGACAACATATATCACTCTCCCTCTCAAAACTCGTTAAAAGGTTTAACAGTGACACTTGAAAAAGTTCTGTAGTCCTTACCTTGGATCTCCAATCCCAAAGGATGTGTCTCATAACTACATCTCCAGTCTCATCTCCTACCATCATCTACCTTGCTCACTGTATTCCAGCCAAACTGGTCTCTTGCTTTTGAGCTTTCATGCTTGCTGTTTTCTTTGCTGGATCATTATTCTCCAAGCAATCCACATAATTTGCTCCTCACATCATTCAAGTCTCTTATCAAATGTCACCAGTTCAGAGTTAGTCCCTGACTACCCTGTTTAAGATAATACCTGTTTGCTATCTATCATTTTGCCCTGCTTTATTTTTCTTCTTAACACTAATTTCTTAACATTATGTATGCAATTATTTTAATAATCTATACATCCCAATAAATGTAAGCATAAGAGCATGCTTTATTGAGTGAAGGATTCCTCTCACCTAAGAGATAGTAAGTAGGTGGACAATCATTACTTATCCATTGAAAAATTCACACAAAATAGCCAACCTAATATTACCCACTTCAAATACTGAACACAGTTTTATGAAGTCTCCATGTTTTCATGAAGTCTCCATGTCCCAATCCCATATTTCCAGGGCAAAGAAGTAATTGGCCAAATTTATACTGGTCCCATCAGTTATACATCCCATTAGCCACGGTGAAAGGGTGGCAGCCAATACAGGCTCCACTGTACACACAGTTAGGGCTATGGGAGCATAATTTAAGAAAAAGGGATATGAATAGGCAGGAAAATTAAATAACTTGTCTTCACTTTCATCTATTCAACAAATATTTATTAAGTACTGAAAGTGTGCCAAGAATTCTAGAAAGTAGGATAGAGCAGAAACTTGCAAACAAGAACCTTTTCTCTTATAAATCTTACATTTAGTGAAGGGAGTTCCAAGTATATATGACTCTAACCTATGGTCCATGAATAAAAGAATCAGATAGAGAAAATAAAATTGTTATACTTCATGCTACAAATATTTAAATGTATTAATTATAATAGGAATATTTAGAAATTACCATACCACTCCTTCATGAAGTGAATATTGAATCATTTTCACACTGGCCTTGACTATAATTTCATAGATACATTCTTATTATTGTTTCCTACATATTACTTATTTATAATTTATAAATATGAATATTTATTTCAAAAAGAATACAACTTTTAAAATATGTGGTATACATGCATTTGACTCTCATAACCACTACCACAATATAACCACTACTACATTTATTCACTGTTTGATCTTCAGCACGTTGCTCAGCCCCTCAACTTTATTTTCTTATCTATAAAATGAACAGGTTGGATTAGATGTTCAGAAGGCCTTTTTATGAGCTTTACAGATTTTCAATTTAATAAGAAAACTTATGGAGACAGACCACTCCATTCTATGAAATGTGCACACATTGTCCACCATTCTCATTTTATGAGAAGACCTCACTGACTCAAAATGCTTTGAATGGTTAATACTGCACTGTTTAGAGGGCATAAAATTAGGGACAGCAAAGTGGATAACTACACAGAAGTGTTTTCTAAATAGTTCAATTACGACCAATTAAAATTTTGAGCATTCTAGAAATTCAAGGTGTCAAAATCCCTCTAAACTTGCAGACATAAACTGATGTACCATGGGTTAAATTCATCCCTCACATGTGATTTTGTGTTTTGTTTTGGTCAGCTCAGTTTGTTGACCTTGGATTTGAATGCTTTAGGACTTACACTCTCTAGTTCACTAAAGTCCATAACTCCCCATTATTCTACACTGGTCATTCACAAACTTGAGCATAAACCACAATCACCTGTAGAGCTTGTTAAAACACATATTGCTCTTGAGAAAGAAGAAAAAAGCTGGAGGCATCACACTCCCTGATTGAAAACTACACTACAACACTACAGTAATCAAAACAGTATGGTACTGGCACAAAAACAGACACACAGATCAATGGAACAGAATAGAGAGCCCAGAAATAAGCCCATACTTATATGGGCAATTAACTTATGACAAAGGAGGCAAGGATATACAATAGGGAAAAGACAGTCTCTTCAGAAAATGGTCTTGGGAAAACTGAACAGCTACAGGCAAAAGAATAAAACTGGACTACTCTCTCACACTACATACAAAACTAAATTCAAAATGGATTAAAGGTTTAAATGTAAAACCTGAAACCATATAACTTCCAGAAGAAAACATAGCTAATATGCTCTTTGACATTGGTCTCAGCAATATTTTTTTGGATATGTCTCCTCAGGCAAGGAAAACAAAAGCAAAAATAAACAAATGGGACTACATCAAACTGAGAAGCTTCTGCACAGTGAAGGAAACTATCAATAAAATGAAAAAGCCACCTACTGAATGGAAGAATATAAACAATATATCCGATAAGGGGTTAATATCCAAAATATACAAAGAACTCACACAACTCAATATCAAACAAACAAAACAAACAACCCAAATAAAATATGGGGAAAGGATCAGAATAGACATTTTTCCAATGAAGACATACAGATGTCCAATAGGTACATGAAAAGATGCTCAACATCACTAATCATCAGGGAAATGCAAATCAAAACCACGATGGTATATCACCTCACACCTGTCAGAATGGCCATCATCAAAAAGACAACAAATAACAAGTGTTGACAAGGATGTGGAGAAAAGGTAACCCTCGTGTACTGTTGGCAAGAATGTAAACTGGTTTAGCCACTATGGAAAACAGAAGGTGGTTCCTCAAAAAAAAAAAAAAATATATATATAGAACTACCATATGATTCAGCAATTCCACTCCTGGGTATTAATCCAAAGAAAACAGAAACACTAATTCAAAAAGGTATGTGCACCCCATGTTCACAGCAACATTCTTTTAAATAGCCAATATATGGAAGCAACCTAAGTACCCATCAATAGATGAATGAATAAAGATGTGGTGTACACACACACACACACACACACACACATACAGAATATTACTACACACGCCAGAATATTACTCAGCTGTAAAAAAGAATGAAATCTTGCTATTTGCAACAACATGGGTAGACCTAGAGGGTATTATGCTAAGTGAAATAGGTCAGACAGAGAAAGACAAATACTGTATGATTTCACTTATATGTGGAATCTATAAAACAAAAAATATAACAAAACAGAAACAGAGTCATAGATAGAGAGAATAGACAGGTGGTTACTAGTGGGGATGGACCTGGCGGGGGAGAAAAGAAATAGGTGAGGGAAATTAAGAGATACAAACTTTCAGCTGCAAAATAAATGAGCGCAGGGTATGAAATGTCTGGGGAATACAGTCAATAATTATACCTTTGTATGGTGAGAGATCATAACTAAACTCATATGGTAATCATTTTGAAATGTACAGAAACACTGAATCACTATGCTGTGTAACAGAAACTAACATAGTGTTGTAGGTCAATTATATTTCAGAAACAAACAAACATCAGATTAGTGGTTACCAGAGGTGGGGGGGTGAGGGCAGGGGGAACTGGATGAAGGCAGTCAAAAGGTACAAACTTCCAGTTATAAGTATTATAAGTACTAGGGATATGATGTACAGCATGATTAATATAATTAATACTGCTGTATGTTATATATGAAAGTTGTTTTAAGAGTAAATCCTAAGAGTTCTCATCACAAGGAAAAAACACTTTTTTTTCAATTTCTTTAAGTTGTATCTATTATATGAGGTGATAGATATTCACTAAACTTACTGTGGTAATCATTTCATGATATATGTAAATCAAATCATTATGCTGTATACATTAAACTTCTACAGTAGTGTACATCAATTATATCTCAATAAAACTGGAAAAAATAGATTAAAAAATTTTTTAAAAAAAAGATTGTTTGACCAGGACTTTTATGTGACTGCCTTATTTTTTTTGTTTCTATTTTTTGTTGTTTGTTTGTTTGTTTGTTTTTCATGGTACGCGGGCCTCTCACTGCTGTGGCCTCTCCCGTTGCTGAGCACAGGCTCCGGACGTGCAGGCTCAGCGGCCATGGCTCACGGGCCCAGCCACTCCGCAGCATGTAGGATATTCCCGGACCGGGGCACGAACCCACGTCCCCTGCAGCGGCAGGCGGACTCTCAACCACTGCACCACCAGGGAAGCCCATGTGACTGTCTTATTAAGACCACACAACTAAACCATATACCAAAAGTCTGGTGTGAGGATTCTCCCAAAAGGAATAGATATTCTCATAATCTTACAGAAATACTATTTATTGGGGTACAAAAAATTGTGGTTATCACTTTTATCTTTAGACCCTGATAGTGAGTTCATCCTCATTAATGACGGCATAGGCAGTATCATAATCTTCCATGTTATTTCTCACTATAATTATATATATATGTATAAAGCTAAATACAATATATATAATTGTACACATATATGTTTATCATTGTAGTGGACAGATGTTTATATATATATATATATATATAGTGTGTATATATATATATATATATATATATATATATACACACACATATATAATCATCTATCCACTAGAGTGATTCCCACAGTAGACATTATTTTTTCTTATTTCTTTCCCTTATCCTCCTTAATTTGCCCAAAGAATCTGTACTGATTCCTCTTTTCCCAAAATCTACCTGTTCTTCAAAACTCTGAAATGCACTACTTCCTGACTTGGACTCTGGGAGAATCTTACCTGCAGTGGTGACACAGAGCTATATTGCAGATATGACATGAGAGAATAACTGCTATCAAGATCTATTAGTCTGGATCGTAATATCATTTCACAAAAGAAAAGGTATTTGACAGATAAAGCAAACTATGTTGCCAGAGAATTAATTACTGTGGGCATAAGACCTGTAACTTTTTTGTTTATGCTCTCTGTACAAAACTTGTCTGTTTATTCAAAGAAAATGATGTGTGAAAATGTCGAAATAATATTAAGTGTCCAAATTTTAGGCTAATCATGATAATTATTGATAAATATCTAAATTCCATACAGGTTAAATGGATCTTTGCTTCAGAAGTTTAAGTCTTTTACAGTGCATCATGTAATTGATTTATTGTTAAATCATTAGAGAGGATCAGCATCACATTTCAGGGATTTAAATGTTTTAAGATCTTTACCTAAAGAAGCTAGCAAATTGCACTTTTATTTCTTAATCTTAGTTACTTAATAAATAATTTGGTTGATTTTGTTTGCTTTCTTTTGTTTTATCCATCACATCCCTCGGTCTTACGGCATAGACTCAGGGACCTAGCCAAGAGCTGGTGCCCCATGTGTGAAATCTGAGATGTAAAGGGAAGGGAACATCTCCGTAGTCCCTGCCTTTAACTCTGAGAGCATGAAGTGCAAGTGACTTGTGAAGACACACGTTCCTCAAGGGAACTTTGCCCTTTCTGTTGCTTTTATCTAGAGCATATTCACCCTTCCCTGTTTCTTTCTGGTTAACCTCTATACATTCTTTTTCTCTCAGTTCAGTCATCATAGCCCCTAATTAGGTCAACTTTCCAATTATATCCTTTCACAGCACCACTAAGCTCCCTTTATTGCACTTATCCCAGTTGTATATTACACTTTCATTATTAAATAATAATTTAGTTTATTTAATTAATGCCTCCCTCACCACAGAGGGTGAGCTTCCTACAGGCAATAGTGTGTTTTTGCCCAGAAATAGTGTGTTTTTGTTCACCAACATATTCCTGATAGTAATAACATGCCTGACATCTAATAGGTACAAATTCTATATACATATACCTATGTATGTGTGCATGTGTTAAATGGATGAATGTATGAAAATATCTTTCCTCTCTGTCTACCATTTGAATTGAAATTTCCAAAATTATAATCATTAATTATTATACAAATGAAATATGGACTTTGTCCATTTATTCCCAAATAAAATTAGAAATATTATCTAGAAGCTTTTTCCTAATAATATAGGCAACTTATCCTAAAGATATGGGTAGCTCATTAAATTTTAATTGAATGACAGGTAAAAGAGTACAGCAGTGCCCATCAAAGCATATTCAATTATGGCCTGAGCTGAGACCTCAGGACAGCAAGCATGGGCAATGAAAGGAAAAGTTGACCATCTAATTTGGTAGAGAGAGCTCTGAAATAACTGAGAGGACTCCTCACCATATAGTCTTGTTTAAGCCCTACTCTACTAGATGTTTGTTCAGATTTTTATTCTTGTTGCTAGCAAGATGCTAAGTATTAAAGACTAAGATAATAACTTAAAAAGGAAAATGAATGTGACAGGACTTTTGATCCCCATTATAAAATTCTTAGTAATTTATAATATTTGATTAGAATCCTCTGCAATTTTTAACTCCATTTCAACAAATGACAGAATACCCTGGCCTTGAGAAGTGTTGTAAGGACTGCCGGATCTCACCTTGTGGTCTGCATAAGAATGGACATTGTATTGAAGGAGAAAAACCATATGATCATCTCAATAGATGCAGAGAAAGCTTTTGACAAAATTCAACACCCATTTATGATAAAAACTCTCCAGAAAGTAGTTATAGAGGGAACTTTCCTCAACTTAATAAAGGCCATATATGACAAACCCACAGCCAACATCATCCTCAATGGTGAAAAACTGAAACCATTTCCACTAAGATCAGGAATAAGACATGGTTGCCCACTCTCACAACACTTATTCAACATAGTTTTGGAAGTTTTAGCCACAGCAATCTGAGAAGAAAAAGAAATAAAAGGAATCCAAATCAGAAAAGAAGAAGTAAAGCTGTCACTGTTTGCAAATGACATGATACTATATATAGAGAATCCTAAAGATGCTAAAGAAAACTACTAGAGCTAATCAATGAATTTGGTAAAGTAGCAGGATACAAAATTAATGCACAGAAATCTCTGGCATTCTTATACACTAATGATGAAAAATCTGAAAGGGAATTTAAGAAAACACTCCCATTTACCACTGCAACAAAAAGAATAAAATATCTAGGAATAAACCTACCTAAGGAGACAAAAGACCTGTATGCAGAAAATTATAAGACACTGATGAAAGAAATTAAAGATGATACAAATAGATGGAGAGATATACCATGTTCTTGGATTGGAAGAATCAACATTGTGAAAATGACTCTACTACCCAAAGCAATCTATAGATTCAATGCCATCCCTATCAAACTACCACTAGCATTTTTCACAAAACTAGAACAAAAAATTTCACAATTTGTATGGAGACACAAAAGATCCCAAAAAGCCAAAGCAATCTTCAGAACGAAAAATGGAGCTGGAGGAATCAGGCTCCCTGACTTCAGACTATACTACAAAGCTACAGTAATCAAGACAGTATGGTACTGGCACAAAAACAGAAATACAGATCAATGGAACAGGATAGAAAGCCCAGAGATAAACCCACACACATATGGTCACCTTATCTTTGATAAAGGAGGCAAGAATATACAGTGGAGAAAAGACAGCCTCTTCAATAAGTGGTGCTGGGAAAACTGGACAGGTACATGTAAAAGTATGAAATTAGAACACTCCCTAACACCATACACAAAAATAAACTCAAAATGGATTAAAGACCTAAATGTAAGGCCAGAAACTATAAAACTCTTAGAGGAAAACATAGGCAGAACGCTCTATGACATACACAGCAAGAACCTTTTTGACCCACCTCCTAGAGAAATGGAAATAAAAACAAAAATAAACAAATGGGACCTAATGAAACGTAAAAGCTTTTGCACAGCAAAGGAAACCATAAACAAGACCAAAAGACAACCCTCAGAATGGGAGAAAATATTTGCAAATGAAGTAACCGACAAAGGATTAATCTCCAAAATTTACAAGCAGCTCATGCAGCTCAATAACAAGAAAACAAACAACCCAATCCAAAAATGGGCAGAAGACCTAAATAGACATTTCTCCAAAGAAGATATACAGACTGCCAACAAACACATGAAAGAATGCTCAACATCATTAATCATTAGAGAAATGCAAATCAAAACTACAATGAAATATCATCTCACACCAGTCAGAATGGCCATCAACAAAAAATCTAGAAACAATAAATGCTGGAGAGGGTGTGGAGAAAAGGGAACACTCTTGCACTGCTGGTGGGAATGTGAATTGGTTCAGCCACTATGGAGAACAGTATGGAGGTTCCTTAAAAAGCTACAAATAGAACTACCATATGACCCAGAAATCCCACTACTGGACATATACCCTGAGAAAACCAAAATTCAAAAAGAGTCATGTACCAAAATGTTCATTGCAGCTCTATTTACAATAGCCCGGAGATGGAAACAACCTAAGTGCCCATCATCGGATGAATGGATAAAGAAGATGTGGCACATATATACAGTGGAATATTACTCAGCCATAAAAAGAAACGAAATTGAGCTATTTGTAATGAGGTGGATAGACCTAGAGTCTGTCATACAGAGTGAAGTCAGTCAGAAAGAAAAAGACAAATACCGTATGCTAACACATATATATGGAATTTAAGAAAAAAAAAATGTCATGAAGAACCTAGGGGTAAGGCAGGAATAAAGACACAGACCTCCTAGAGAACAGACTTGAGGTTATGGGGAGGGGGAAGGGTGAGCTGTGACAGGGCGAGAGAGAGTCATGGACATATACACACTAACAAACGTAGTAAGGTACATAGCTAGTGGGAAGCAGCCGCATGGCACAGGGATATTGGCTTGGTGCTTTGTGACAGCCTGGAGGGGTGGGATAGGGAGGGTGGGAGGGAGGGAGACGCAAGAGGGAAGAGATATGGGAACATATGTATATGTATAACTGATTCACTTTGTTATAAAGCAGAAACTAACACACCATTGTAAAGCAATTATACCCCAATAAAGATGTTAAAAAAAAAAAAGACACAGGTATTTTTAAGCTTTAAACATATATCACCAAACCAAATTCTAACATGTTATATTAAAATCACCAGCAGTGTAGGAAATGGTACTAAAGTTGAGCTCCCCAAACCCTTAAAGGATAGTAAGGAATTCTCTTTGAAAATCACTGGAAATATATATCTCCACCCATTCTTAGCAACACTGACTACAAACATTTTTATATTTGTCAATTTTACCAATGAAACTTTTTAATCTCATTTCATATTACACTTCTTTATTTGTGAGCTTGAGCATTTTTCACATATAAAGATAATATAAATATCTTCTTTGTTATCATTTTTTTAACCGCTATTTCTTGTTTTCTAAGAAGTGAAGCCCACTGGGTCTCTGCTCAATAAGAATGGGAGGGAAATTCCACATACAACTCTCCCTGTACTAAAATAAGATGGGAAGAGTGTATGAGTGAACCACTCTAAGCCAATGATGAATGGGACCTGGTCACACAAAAGCAGAGTACCATCCAGCATCATTTTGTACCAGCCTCCTACATCTTCCCTGTTGTCTTCAAAGAGAGTTCCTAACTCTTCACTGAGGTCTTGTGGAGCCCAACTTTTGTATCATCTGCCTAGTGCCTCTCTAGCTGACTCATCCTAGACTACCACATGAGTCCTGCAAAGAACTACATTTTCTGGTTCTCGCCCTCCAAATGTGAGCTCATTTCCCTGGATTTAGTCTCCAGCTTACCCGATTTACAGTAGCCATCTAATCCCTCCATCAATACCCTGTACACCTGATTGGAATTACATGTCAGGTCATTCTTTCCTTTCCTAGCTTACCTCCCCAACACTGTCCTATTGTCACCTAAAAATGACTGGAGTGAGATAAACATTTTTCCATTAGACATATAGTCCTCTCCAAGACATCTAATAATCTGAGAGACAATTCTAGAAAGATGAGATAACCAATAATAAGACTACTTAAGGCCATGTTAAAATGAAGAAATCGGGGATATTTATCTTGAAATGTTAACTGGAATCAGTGTGCGTAAAAGACACTGAAAGACATAGGAACTAAAGACAAGAAAACCTGTTAGAAGGTTGTTTCTCATTCTAAAAGAAAGACAATGAGTCAGGACCAAAACAGTGGCAGGGACCATGAAGAAGAGGGAAAAGGAAAGGGATTTCACATGTAGATTAACAAACATACTGAGAAATTGGCACAGAGGGAGGAGGTAGAGGTAGGAGTGATGGAACCAAAGGAAGAGCGAAACCAAGGATGATTCTGAGGTTTCTAAGGGACCTAGGTTAACATTTATCCTGTCAATTTATATACTTCATATGCATCCAAGCCAATTATTTTTACTCTGTGTAAAGGTTATTTCATGTACTAGAAAACCTTTCAAAAAATGTCTGACTCAAGTGATATTAGACATCAGAACATCTAATAAAACTTGGAAAATACTGAGAACATGTTACAATTTCGAGGACACCAATCATTTCAATCTTCTAATTAGAAACATGGCTTAGAGTGTCTTGTTTTAAATGGATCCCATTTATTACTATATCCTTTAAATGAATCCTCTTTTAGTCCTGACATTTTAGCAAGAAGCTGAATGGAAAGTTAGTTAATTGGTTCATTCTGCAATGGGAGCATAGATACCAATTAGAATATAGGCTCTGAAAGTTTAAGGCTGGCTACACTGCAGGTGGAAAAGGGACCTCCAAGGTATTTTCTAGCTTACCTCTTATAATAATCACATGTAAACTAGCTATGTCTCAAAACCATAGTTTCTGGCATGAATTAATTTATTTGTATTTCTTCTGTATTAAATTGTTAATTTGTATTAAGTAAATCTTAACTGTATTAAGTAAAAGTTACCTAATTGGTCAGTATTCCTTCGTTTCCCTCCTTCCATCCCTCCCTCCTTCCCTCCTTCCCTCCCTCCCTCTTTCTTTCTTTCTTTCCTTTCTTCCTTCCTTCCTTCCTTTTGGCTGACACATACAAGAGTCAATAAATAATACTGGTGGAAGAGCGTAGAAAGGCAATACTGCACAGCAGATTCTGTATTCCAACCATCCTGGATTCAAACCCGAGCTGTGCTGCTTCTCAGCATCCTGACCATGAATAAATTACTTATTTCTCTCAGATTCATTATTTTCTAAAATAGAGATAATGATAATATTATAATAACATCTGCTTTGAAGGGTAGTTGTAAAATTTACATAAGAAAACGAATGTAAAATGCCAATATGCCTAGCATATAGTATACAGTCCATAATGATTAGCTATTATAATTATAAATCGTAATTTGCACTGACATTAACTATGAAGGTAAAACTCACGAGAACTTGAAAATAAAAAATGCAAAACTGTCAAAAAGATACTAGCATCGTTTTGAAGAAGTCTCTTTTTTCTTAGCCACCTCATCTTTACGGTTGATTAATTGTAAAAAGGCCCCAATTTGCCACCTTTTCCTACATCCATAGCCTTTATCCCATGACTTTGCAGCTCCTTCCTTCTGAAGGTATAGAGTTTGGCCACGAGAGTAAAGCAGAAGTGACAGAGTGCCAGCTCCAAGCCTGGGCCTCAATAACTTTGCATACTTCCTCATGCTGTTTCTTGGAAAGGAACCAGTCCCGCCTGGTGCACTGTAGGATGAGAAATCATGTGGATCAGAGAGCAGATGGCCAGCTGAGATAATTAGACAAGCCAGTCCCCAGCTGATCTGCAGCTGACCACTGATGGGGTTCAGGGTAGGCTGCCCCAAGATGTGCCATTCTGGCATTCAGATTATATGGAGCTGAAAACAAGCAAGGCCCAAAAGACTCAGGAAGAACCCCTGAACTTCCCCTAACTGACTAAAAGAATGGAAGATGGAAGGCCTGTTCCAAGGAGTTATTACCACAGATAACTGTGGTAAAGTATGAAACAGGTGTGGTAGACAGGGAGGAACCTAGCAAGGCCCCTTTGATCAAAGTCTTCTCTGGGTCCCATTGTCTGTAGATGACCCAGCAAACATTTGTTTACCAAACATTAACTTTTTTCAACTTCCTGTGAATTTCCTTACTTCCCTTTGAAGTCTCAGGCCCCTAACTCCTTTTTCCTTAGTCCAAAATGACATATATACCTCATCTTTCCTTACTGTCTTGGGAATCCTTCATGTTTATGTGAATTCCCCATAGGTATCTAATAAATTTTATTTTCTCGTTAATCTGCCTTATGTCATTTTAATTATTTGACCAGCCAAAAGAACTACAAGGTGAAGGGGTGTGAATGGGGGAAATATTCCCTTCTCCCACACCACAGACACAGTAGAGAGTGGCCCAGTCAGGCCCAGATGAGCAGAAACACCAAACCATGAACTTATAAGCGAAAATAAATGTTTGTGTTGTATATCACTGAGGATTTTATTTGTTTGGTATAAGGCATTTTTGTGGCAATAGATTATTGGTCATTCTCTGTGTATATAAGAAACTGAACACACCTTTGATGAAAGAAGTGGGGAAAAATGTCTGCTTTGTGAATAAAGACTCAAAAATCATCATAGGAAAAGGAAAAGGCAAAACATCGTAATTTAGTTACCATTTGAGCACTTACTGCCAGACAGTGTGCTAAATAATATATGTACATATAAATATATAATATATATCCATAAAACATACATAATTTCATTTAATTCTTATGAGAACCTTTTGAAGAAACCGATCAGAAGGAACCAAAGCTGAAGGAGTTTAAGTAACTTAGCCAAGCTCTCACTGTGGTTTCTGCTCAGGTTTGTCTGACTCCAAAAATGTACTTCAGTTCTTCTGTGATACTCTCTTCCAGTATAGATTTGTTCGTAACTCACAAGGCCTCTGCATTTGTTGACTGGTACCGGTCCGTGGCCTGTTAGGAACCAGGCCGCATAGCAGAAGGTGAGCGGCGGGCGAGCGAGCCATCACTCACATTACCGCCTGAGCCCCACCTCCTGTCAGCATTATGGTGAGTTGTATAATTATTTCATTATATATTACAATGTAATAATAATAGAAATAAAGCGCACAATAAATGTAATGCACTTGAATCATCCCCAAACCACACCCCCGCCCCCTGGTCCATGGAAAAACTGTCTTCCACGAAAACTGGTCCCTGGTACCAAAAGGGCTGGGGACCGCTGGACTAGGGCTTGATTAATACAGTTTTATCAATGACTTATACATGCAATTTCCAAGATGATCGTGAATTATTACCCTAAACTTTTTGGCTCTATTTACTAGAACTGAAGGACCAAAATCAATAATCCAGACAAGTGCAAATAAGGAAAAACACTTTCTAGTAAATACATCCTTTTTTTATAGTTAGCAAAGTAATAAATTCTAAAGAATTTCAAAGCACATATACAATCTGAGGAAAACTGAGAACTAATCTAATCAGTAGATTTATAGGGACTGGGACAAACCAAGTGAAGGAATACTTAATTGTTCTGCCTTCAGAGCCTTCAGAGAGCAACTTCTCTTTTCTAAAGGCCTGAATATAAATACATAAGATAATTTTCTGGAAATCATTAGAAGAGAAGCAGACAATGTAAACAGTTGAAAAAAGAGAATACACTCCCCTTTGGAAGAGATGATCTTGCAATTTTATAACATGGCAATATTAGTGTATAGTGATTCTGAAAGAATTTGGGTATCCAACTGAAAGAAAAATTGTCATCAGCTTTACTGAATGAAATGTCCTCGCACTGTTTACTCACCAAAGGAAAGGAAAACTCTGTTTTATGTTCTAGAAGCTGCCAGTCATGCAGCACTGAACAGGAGCCATCATATGAGTCACTTTACTTTCAGCTATAATCTCTTTTCACAGTGACAGATGAATCACAGAAATCAATCTCAACTCTGATTCCGAAAAATCTTCTGTGGGGATTTTTATTTGAAAAGAGTAAAGATGGGCAACGTAAAATTTCACATTAGGAGGCAGACAAAATGAGTGTGAGCCTAAGCTGGTGCAGGTGGGCATGGAAAAGGTTTCAGAGCTCTGTTTGGCATGTTGGAGACAGTTCAGGCTCTGGGATAGAACAGATGAGTCCACATCCTGTCCCATGGCCTACTGGCTGATTGAGTAGCTAAATTAGTCAACCTCTGCCAGACTTAGTTTCCTCATTCAACAAAAAGAGAAGACAATAACATCTACATAGCAAGACTGTGATGAGTGTTGAAGAGCATATTTAGGCTTTTTTCCCCACATTCTACTAAAAGCACTGATCAGGAATCAAATAAGCACTAATCAATCCCACCATCATTTTACACTATATTACTTAGTGCTATAAAAATTTTTTTGCCATTTTCTGCATGAATGTTTATTCCTTCTCCCTAATTAAATGGCTATTTCCAAAAAGCATTGCTTTCTGTTTCTTTAATGTACTGTTCAGTTCTGAATACTTTGAAGACCCTATCTCTGCCCACAGAAGGAACTCAATAAGTGTGGTGTCTAATTATCGAGCTACATGTTACAAAGAAAACAGTGAGATGTTGCTGATCATGTTTTTATACGGATTCAGAAGGCACTATAGGAATCATACCAAAAACAAAAAAAACAAAACATGTACCAATGCTATTTCTGCTCATTAGTAAAGTTTTATATTATCTCCGTGGTTCTTTCTCCTGAACCCGTGCTTTATGGATGGTCCCAAGGCATACAATTTGTTTCCCAGTCATTAGTAAGAATTAGTGAGGTAATACTGAGTACCTCAATGGAACTTTTGCTGAATACTCTTGTCTGTCTACTTATTAGACAAAATTACTGTCAGGTTAAGAAACCTCTTACTGGTTGCTGAGATCCCGTTGCTACTCATTAGAAAATTCTGGAGCCTGGAGCAATACAAAAGGAAGGTGTTTATTAAAGTTCACTTTTTATGCTGAACAAAAGTTCCGTTATTAGCACACATTGAGGCATTTCAGTTTATACTAAATTAGATGCCTTTTAAAAAAACACCCATATTTAATGGCATTAAATGAAAGCAGTGGTTGTGGTTGAAGGGATCCTTGCTCTGTTATAAAACCTCTGATGAATGATTTTGTCTTGCTACAAATAAAATGCAATGTAAACATGCCCCCAACTTTGGCTTTGGTTTCTTTTATTCCATTTTTTCAGTCTCAGCACAGTAGTGTGTGTGTGTGTGTGTGTGTGTGTTGTGAGCACACAACTTTCAAATGATTCCAGATACGTTACATATTTTTAGTTTAAAAATCCACTAATTAGCAGCCTTTTTATACCTAAGATGTTCTTATAACGTGAAAAGAAGAGTGAAAACATGAGGAAAACAGTTATACTGAGTAAAACATTTTTAAGCCCTTCCTCTCCAGATGCACAGCAAACTTTTCATTTTAATATACAGGCATTAAAGATAAGACAAGCATATCATTAGAGAGTTATTTGCCAAGCCCTAGGAATTGTTTTTATTTTAATACTTTGACAATATTTATCTGCATTTCTTAAAATACAGAGATCTCAGTTTATTAATATAGTGCCATCTTCTGGTAAGTATTATGAAAGGCAGTTGGTTTCACACCAAAATAGTAATATTGAAATCATTTAAAGAATTTAATGAAAAATTGATCCATTGTAACAAATGTCTAGAATTGCATTCTATAGGGCTTTCTTAACATTTTAGTGTTACATTAATTTGCTACTAGTTAACCTTGACTTTTAACCTTTTCCAAGATGTTTAAAGTTATTGCCAAATTGCTACAACATGGCATAAATTCAATTAATCCAAACTGTAAGATGAAGTTACATATGTATATTTTTATATATAATATATAACTTTATAAATTTATTTTATATGTAATATAAGATACATGTCTATATAAAAAACAAAATTTTCTTGGATAATCATAAAAAATAGTGTATTCTACTATACAATGGAATATAATAACATATATACACACATACATACACACATGCATGCATGCATGCATACGTGCACACACACACATTTATATAAGTCTACATATATAAGACCCAAAACATAGGAACTGGCCAGCATTAATAGAAAAGCAACACATGAAAAATGGACTGCTTTTCTAAATATCTCACCAAAAATTAAAATGCAAACATAAAACTGAACAAAATTTCTTAGCATGTATGAAAGAAAAAGGGCCAATAACTCTAAAATATAATCATAATTATCAATGACAAATGCTAACCTCCTTAATATGTTAATAATTCTAATGAACCAATTAAAAGAAGGCAGTGACCACATAGAAAAATGAGATTAATAAAATTTTATAAGTGAGGAAATAAAAACTTAACAAAGAATAAGTTTAATAAATAAACCAAAAAATATTTTTACCCTCATATACAATGAACTGTAAGCTAAAAAATAAAACATCAGTTTTTAACTACAATTTGAGGAAAAAACTGTAAATTCATTACTTTAGGAGTATAAATGTGTACCATATTTCTGAAGTTATTTGGCAATAGCCACCAAAAGTTCATTTTAATGTATATATCCTCAGATAATAACCAAATGTGGGAGAAATATGTAAAAAAGAAAATTTAAAAATTTTAGTTTTGGGAATTCCCTGGTGGTCTAGTCCTTAGGACTCTGTGCTTCCACCGCAGGGGGCATGGGCTTGATCCCTGGTCAGGGAACTAAGGTCCCACATGCTGCGTGGAATGGCCAAAACAAAAACAAACAAAAAAAATTTTAGTTTTGTTTGGTTTGTTTGTGTTATACATAGGGAATATTTGGAAACAATCTAGATATCTTAAGATAGAGGATTATTTATATTCACTGCAGTGGCTTTACATGATAGAAAGATACTATTGACAGAATGATGTTCACAATATATTATTTGAAAAAAGAAAATAAAATGAACACATAATATGTACATTATGATCCATGAAAAATGATCAGTGGAGTATATCAGTTACTCACAGGTCATCTCTGGGCATTGAAATTACAGGTAAATTTATCTTTATACTAATCTCTATTTTCTATATTCTAAATAGTAACTTATTTAGAACAGAAGAACTTTTTAAAATGACAACTGTCGTAATTCTTTAATTTTCAAGCACATAGAAAATGACATAAATCGGTAAATAATTATTAAGAGCCTGTATTCTGTGGAGTTATGCAAAGTATAACGTACACACAGTACAACAGGAATTAAGATTACAAATCAATAACATAGCAGGGTAGAAAAGTGCTATCTATCTGAGTGAATATATCAGTCAGGACATTTTGGCTTTCAGACTTTAAGAAGCTGAAACCTTGTTGAATGTGCTTAAGTAAAAACAAACAACAACAAAAAAAAACCATGGGGTGGGGTGGGAGGCAAATTATTTGCTTACACAACTGGGATGAGCAAAAGTCAGGCTGGCCTTAAAGATGACTGAAAAGAAGGACTTCAAAGCAGATAGATCTGGCCTCTGCTTCTGTTCATGTGCCATCCTCATTATTTCATGTCAGCTTCTCCATACAGTGGTAGCAGGGAATGGTCCTGAGCAGCTTAGGGCTCATACCCATGTAATTCCATTTAGAGGACTGTAGTTAAAAAAACTTTTGACTGGTTGAGCTTGTGTTATATCCATACCCTATAGCCCAGGGTGTAGGTTAACGTGATTGACACTCCCCATTGCTAAAAAATAATACTTGACACTTGTTAAAATGGTAAGGAAGACTTCATTCAGGACTATTGTGATAGATATCGAGAATATCACAATAGAGAAGAGAGATCAGCCTCAACTCTGAATACAGAAAAGACAACTGGAGATTTATAGTCAATAATCAGAGTGAGGGGTCACTGGATGGAAATTACAAAGAGGAGACATCAAGGGTAGGGGAATTCTTGCTAAACCCACTTAACAGGATTCTTGCTGAAGGCAGACCATGGTGATCAGATATCAAGGGTGCAAGGATTCTTAATAAGGAGACTTAACAGGATATTCTTGCTACAACTGAACTAGGCAGGTTGCTGACAGGGCCCAAGGACAAGGCCAAAGAGTGGGCTCTGAAGACCTTGACTAAAATTTGGTCAAGGAGAGAGTCTTTGTTACCACTAAAATCTAATTTTTGAAGGAGGAAGCAGGGTATGGGAACAGAGTTCTATTCAAAACAAAGAATAAGAATTTAAATATCATGGTGCAACTCACTGGATGCTTGTAAGAAATTACTTGTGGGAAAGAATGCTTCCAGCTTAAAGACAGTTAAAGAAAAGATGAGTGTAAATTTGATACTGACAATTAATTAGCATTTTATAGGCAGAGATGAGAACAGGAAGGAAGCTACTGCTAAGTTGTGAACAAAGACAAGAAAGTAGGAAAGGAGAGATGAACCTGTATAAGTTCAACAGTTTGGCTGGAGTATAGGATTCATGTAGAGAATTAATGGAAGATAGCCTATAAAAGTCTATTAAACCTAGATTGTGGAGTATCTTGAAATTCCAGGAAAAGAGTCTGAAGTCAACCTGACTTCTCATATCAGAGTACTTCTACCTCCAAGAAAATGTGGTAGAGCCAGGCATGCTTGGAGCCATAGGACTAATATGGCAAATCTTCCTGGACATCAAAATTACCTCAAGATTTGGAATGAAATATTAGACAATTTAATCAGGAAGTATTTTTAATTACATTAAAACAAATACTGATAGTAATGTGGTTAAGAATGAAAATTAACTTGCATTTTAAAGCTACAAGATAAGACTTGAGGAGGACTGATAAATTCTTTGCCCCCAGGATCTTCCAGTCCCCTCCTATCTTCCATTTGGGTGGAAATTCTTCAGAACTTTGCTGCAATTCAAGGATGTGTGAGCATGAAAGTGGAATAAAGAAAAAATGGTATTATATAAAGATTAATATAGTAGAAATATATAGAATGAGTAAAGGGGGGTAAGAATAAAGAAATGGAAGCTACTGAGAAAAATATTCTTATAATTCAGTCATAAGGTAAAAGAATATGTATCTGAGTGTTGGCAATGGGAATGGAAAAAAAGGGATGATTCAAGAAACACTGTAAAGGAATAATAAAAATGTACCATGTTTTTCAATAAAATTCTAATCACTTTAATAAAAATAATTTTAATACTATGTTGTTAAATCAAACTGACACTAGGTCATACCTTCATGAACAATGCCTGTTTAAGTCCACTGGGTTATTTGGCCCAATGCACCTTTTTCTCACCTCTTTTTGCTTATTTGCCACAATACAGGAGAGAATAGGGCAGACGGTTAAGAAGATAACACCCATGAACTGTCACAGACATTGGTCTCATCCCACTGCAAGTCTTACATGGCAAGAGAAGCCACATTTAACTAATGAGCAATTCTTCATTCCCTCCAGTTTCAACAATATTTCACTTTCCCTTTGGGATGCTAAAAAAAAAAAAAAAAAAAAAAGAAGCTGATTATAAGAGGTGATCAAAAATCTGAACTCTTGGGTAGAGTTCTCATGCCGTGCCTGAAGAAAGACAATATAAAGTTTAAAGAAGGGACAAGAAAAGGTAGGTAAAATCAAGAATATGTGGAAATTTTCATATGAGGAAGTGGGATTCAGGAATCAAAAAAGTAAATTTGAAAGGGAACACAACTGAATTCTATAAAAGAATGAGAACGATAGAGATAATAGATTCTGGAACAAAATAGCACCTCCTATGTACTAAGAAATTGTATTTGCTATAATCCATTCTATTTTGAGACTAAAACTGGTTATTATTATTCTGACATTTCAAATCAAGAAACTCAGGCTCAAAGAATTTGAGGATTATCCCATAATGAGTGAATGAAATAGTGCCAGGTGATATAAAAGAAATTATCACTCTATACCCTAGTGGATGAAGACAAGAAGTATTAGAGGCTAAAAATAAAATTAAATGTAAGTAAATAAAAATTCAAGGAGAACTCAGATTCATGAATGACAGCTGTGCCATGAATAGTACGTATATGTTATGCAGGTGTTTGGAGTAGAAGGCTAACCTTCTGAGATTGTGGCACAGAAAATAATTGCGAAGGCTTTATAACACCACTGTCTTGGCTCTCTCAGAAACAGAATTCTGAATGTGCTATAGCCTCAAAGTTGTTAATGTGTGACAGATATTTGTCAAGTATCAAGCTTAGGATATCTTAATTCTATCAACATTCCTAATAAGACATTACTATGAATAATCAAACACCTGTGTTCTCAAAGATTGTTTTTCTTTTATACCTACTTGCTTTTCTTTGTCCTAGAGACCTAGAACTATACTGTAATGCTATCCACAGGATCCATGCCGTGAGACTCTATCATAAATGAAGCCTTGGCACAATGAGATCCTTTCGGTATTTCCAGTAATAAATCTCCTTGGATAGGGTCAAAAACACATGCACTTTATACTGAATTCTGCATTCTCCACAGTAGTGCTGTGAGGCTCTGGCCTTACATCGTAAGTGTGAAGGTAAACCCTCAAAAAAATGTTGATTTGGATGGAAAACCTAAGAATTATCTTTAATATGACCATGTAATGCTATGCAGAATTCTGAGTAGCTATTGTACAACAGCATTCCACTGTCTCATGAGATCTATGTACCAAATGATAGCTGCCAACCAAGTTGAATCCAAAGCCAATTTCTAATTCATGACTTCATAGGGAGCTGTGACATATGCTCATTTAAAAATCTGCTACATAACAGCACGTTCTGTACCACTCTTCTGTAATGTCAGTACAATACTGCCAGGCACGAGAGTGAAGCATGAGTGTCGACACTTAATTATGAATATTAAATTCAGTCTCCCATTTCAGATCTATATCAGATGTCACCACCTTCAAGAATTCATAAATGAGCAACTCTCTTCCTCTAGTCAATGTAATATGAACTATAGGATGAGAAATATGTTAAACCACTCTTCTCTGGTTACACACCTGTAAAAAATTCTTTTGCATCCCAGAAGCTCTGGATCACAGAAATGTCTCAAATACTTCATCTGTCACCATAATGTAGGTACCTCTAGGGTGTGATTTCAATAGTCAAAGGTGAAATGGAGCATAAGAGATCATCACTTCCTACTAACTGATGATTTAAATTGTTATGCCTCGTAAGCTTGAGCATTTTTCAAAATGAGAATTGCGGTGGCCAATTTTTAGGAGCAGCACAGTCTAAATTACAGCTATATATCTATATATGTGTGACTCTTCAAAATGGAAAAATATGAAAGGGTATGCTGGTGTTAACAGGGATATTTAAGGTCATCTTTTTGTTATTACCCTTGTTTATTTGCAGAAACAAAAAAAAATAAGGCTTTATATTCAGCCTTCTTTGACCACTTAAATTGTGTGCTGAAAGGTTAAAAGTTATATCAAAAGTTAAAGTTTTGCAATCAATTGTGTCTTAAACTCTAACCTTAGAGCTCAGCTGGCTGCAAACATTTTACTTCTTCTCTAGAGACTTAGTGTTCATGGCATTCATGCTGTGAAATCGTATTATAGCTGAGACATTTGTACAACTTCCTGTAATAAATGGCTTCAGACAATGGCCCCTGATCTAGAGCAGATTTCCTAACAGAGAATTCTATAGCGGTTTATGGTACAGTGAGGGCCAAGATAATCGAACAAACGTGCTCCTCTTTCAAGAGAAAGTTAAACATTTTAGTCCCTAAATCAAATGTCATCTGCTTTTACCAGTCATGATTACATTTAATAACCAGTAGGCTATGAAACATTTTAAGAAATGTATGTATCATACAGTGATGACGTATATTGCCAATTCATTACTCCTCTTTTATTGCCATTTTATCATTCCTGACTAATTGCATGTTCTGACAGTTTCTATGAAATTTGTGATACTGAATAATAATTACTGACTATTCATCCAGCAGTGGTGGGAAACAGAGCCAGGGGAAAATGTGTCCCAGATGATATATCAGCAAATGCTATTTAGACTTTAAAATTTCATGTTAATTTGGGTTTCAGCAGTAATTAGGGAATTTATGCCTTAAAAATTTTTACTTTCATTGACATCCTTAATACTTTTCAGTGGTTAATTTTTTTTTAAGTTCCTTATTGATCATTTAAACAGAGTTAGCTTATCAGTATAATAAATTTATAAGCTTTGGTTTTTTAAGGGAAATTTTCTACCAATAAAGAATGCCTTGGGATTTGTTTTATCATAAAAGTTTTATTAGCAGTTAGTTCCTTCTTCAAAACAATTCAATCTTATTTCCTAGATTAATTTTCCATTTGAGTGTGATATATATATATATAAAGGGAGAGTCTTCATGTAGACAAACATCAAAACCAAACTGTAACCTGCAAATGCCATACCAGCAACTTGCCCATCGTTAGTGACGTATCTCAACAGAGTTGCAATTCAATCACAAGCGACCACTTCAGTGGTTACACTTGAAATCCCAACGAAGTCTGGTTTTACCTATGGTTGCTCAGTGAAACTGCAAATACAATCCAGTAAGCTTTTACATGCATTCTAGCGCTTTAACTCAGTCATGCAAAGAACCCAAAGGCATCTGACCTGCGAAGCTGCCTGAAAATATGGAACTGTCTTTCTGAATAGTTTTTCTCTGAAATAACTCAAGTATGGCTTTGGTTTTATTATAGATTTCACTTGGAGGCAGTGAAGAAAATAACATGCTTCACAGGCTGTCCTTGCTAATCTAGCACACCTAGTCTGAGACTAAGGATAGAGTGGACACCTAGGAAATACTTGTTAAATAAAAGAGCATTTGCATAGTAAAATCGAGTTTCAGTGATAGAGAAGTATGTGTATAACTCAAAACTCTGCAATGTCTACATAAATAGATATTTTCTTACCTTAGACCATCACAAAATTAAACAAGATGGAAAACTGACGGCATAAAATAATTGATGTGCTCATAACTGGTTGATCTATTTAGCAAATAAATAATAAGAATCTGTGATGTGTTAGGTACTAGGGATACTAAAGAAGCAAAACTAGCCCCTGATATCAATGGTTGCCCAGGTTTATAAGAATACTAACATTCTAAATGTTACCTGGAAGACAATTTCACTTAATATGTCATAATAACATTTCAATTTCTGCTGTTAGACAATTGGAGAATATGAATCTAGAGAGTGGCCTGTGTTACCTTTAGTATACCAGAAAGACATAAATAATAAACAATAAGATTTAAATGGGGCAAGAAAAGAGAAATGCAGGCAAACCACTCTATTTTGTTATAAATACAGCTATTCATGCTCAGGCACATTAAATGCAGAGTGAAAATGACAGACAATGTCAGACTCTAGTATAAACAGCTAGGAATGGGAATTAGAGCATGAAAGGTCTCTGAGCCTCAGTTTCCTCATCTGTAAAGTGAAAGTGGTGTTTCTATGTGATTTCTCAATACATTCTCAGATATGCATGTATTGAAAACTGTTAAGGACAGGGTAAAGTGATTTCATACCCCTAAATATCCAGAGCTACAGAGATACCATGAAGAGAAGAAAAAAAAAAAAAAAACTCTGAAAACCGGACAATAAAATCTCTCATTGATTTACTGCCACACATGTCCCATCATAAGTAAGATTATATTTGTTTTACAAACTATATGTTTGACACTTTTACTATATAGGATGACATTATATCATATGTCATTTCCTTCCCAAGAATCATAAACTTGGTTTTGATTTTTCTGTTTATCTGAATATGGGCTAGAAAATCACCCCACTAATCACAGCCAGAGTCTTTCTTAACATTTAGATGGTGGAGAAATATCACCAAATCAGCACATACTATGCACAAAACTGCCTACAGAGAAATTTCCTGCAGTCTAGTAAATGTGGAACAATCATTTGAGCAGTAGTCCCCAAATGGAGAGGGAAATGAACAGTGTTATTTCTGAACCAACAGGAATTTTTTTCTTTTTAAAGCGTCCTTTCACTCAGAATGATACCTTTATAATCAGAAAGGGGTTGTGGGTGGAGCATTTGTAATTTGGAAGAACACATCATCATGTGCGAATCTTCCCTCTTCTGCTCACCCACAGAAGGATCAACACAAGCACCCAGGAATTTTTGAAAAAATTCTCACTGGCAGGAGAACGGAAAGCCATAGGTTAAATCAATGTGGGGTGGTGTTGGAGGAGTTTTCTGACGCATGAGTACTTTTCCCAGATTCCATTTAGCCCCACCCTGATAGGATTCATAGTCTCAAAACAGAAGTGGAAATAAGGTGTGTGTAAGTTCAAAGACTGCAATCACCTAGTACATTCCAATCTCCCTATCCCTCCCCCTCCCCAGGTAAAACTAAGTAAGAATTTTCAGGAAAGGACTGGAATCCATATTTTGAGAAAACTACAGATTCACTTTTATTTACCAATGTTTTAATCTCATTTTTCATCTTCATCTACATGAAAAATTGGCATCTCTTAGGCAGAATGATATTTTAAAATACACAGATGCTGCAAATAAAACATCTCGTGGCTGTTCAACAGAAGCATAAGGCCACTGAAATATATTAATTTTTCAGTACACGTGTAAATGTGGCTAAGCAACAATCTGGCAGAAGGACAAATACTCTCACAAAGAAAATACAACACAGTAAAACATAAACACAATTAAATGAACCAAATTATACCCCATCAACAGATGAGAGAGGCGTGCCATTGACTATGTCTGCATGGTAACTATACAGTCAATTTTCTGGATTGTTAGACAAAATATGCACAAAAGCGTTTGGATGATTAACTGTGTATATTCGAATCCTATTAATTTAGCCAACATTTATTGAACACCTATCATATTTCATGCACCATGATAACCACTGGAATTACAAAGATGAAAAGAGGCATGGTCCACATACTTAAAAACCTGACATCTTAAGTCTTTTCTTTACTGCATAGGTTTAGGTGTATTATAGAGCAGCTTATATTTCTTGAACATCAACAAAAGTCTGATACAACATGATGTGTCAATGTTCTGCAATGTTCTTGCCTTACATGAGCATGTAAAGGTGATATTCACTTTATGCTCTATGATATTTTAGCAATATATAGACAGTAAAAAATATTTCATTTAAAAATGTCTTGTTCTTTCATTCAACAAATATTTATCAAGGGCTTATTCTGTGCCACATTCTATGTTAGTAACTGGAGACAGAGCAATGAAATATCAGCATACTCCTTGTTTTTCAGAACCGTAATTGTATATTTATTCTTTTCCCAATAACAAAGCTCCTAGAGCCTTCCATCTGGACAGAGTCTTTGTTTTCCTGCTGTTAGTTTGCCCTCCTCCTGAGAACATTTAAACTTCTTCATCTCCACTCAACTTATTTGGCTTGACTTCTATTTCCTTGCATATCTAATCTGACACACTAATATATGCTAATGAACCAATAAAATATCTGCCCCCTTCTGTGTGACATTTGTGCATTCGTGCAATGTCCTTCTAGAGACCATGTATTTAAAACCAAAGTGACTCTAATTGTAGGCATTTCAAACTCTGAGATACACAGTTTGAAGAAATGATTGTACTGAATTCAAAAGTAGTTATCTATATACCTATGCAGGGATTATACCATAGCCACTTGGTGTTAAATGCTGTGAAAAGTATTTTGGTATTTACCTACATTGCCCATCTCACAGTGAGGTGCTCCCAATACAACGCTCACACCTTCTGTTTTGGAGACTTAGGCACAGATCTTTGATTGATGAATGTAATCACTTCATTACAGGAGGTTTTTTTTCCATCCTTCATGCTGTTGTGTCCTGCTAATCATGTACTAAAATGAGCACAGGACATCCATCCTCAAGAGTCTGTTTTAACAGTCTCTAGTTCAAACACACTTCATCAATCAAGTCTGCAGTCAGGGTAAACCAGTAATTGAAAATTCTTTCTACTACCTGTGATGAATTTCAGTGTTCTAAATGCAGTTCATTTCAAGGCCACTCCTTAAGGAAAAATTAACATTTATGTACAAGGAACTGTGCTACTCCTCTACATTTGCCATTTCATGTAGTCCTCTTTACAGTTATATGAGGTAGATTATGTATCTCCATTTCACAGATGAGGAAACTGGGATTAAAAGAGGCTAAATCTACTAGTGAGTGTAACAGCTAAGACTGGAGCAAGCAGAACAGATTTCAATGGTGCCAGAAATACACCCTGACCAAAAATACGTCTGCCACTACCTACCACCGTGATTGAAAGTCTACCTTTAGTAAATGGTTCTTTGGAGTTCTGAAGTTATTTTTTTTGACTTGATTTTTTTGCTTCATTTTAGAAGCTTATTAAATGCGTGTGTATCCCTAAGAGAAATAATGTCTAAAGATTTTCACCTAAGTATTATTGGGCATTCAGATGTATCTACAGGAAGACTCTGTCTTATGAATCCTATGCCTTATATCTTTTTTCTTTTTCTTTTTTTTTTTTTTTGCTGTACGCGGGCCTCTCACTGCTGTGGCCTCTCCCGTTGCGGAGCGCAGGCTCAGCGGCCACGGCTCACGGTCCCAGCCGCTCCGCGGCATGCAGGATCCTCCCGGACCGGGGCACGAACCCGTGTCCCCTGCATCGGCAGGCGGACTCTAAACCACTGCGCCACCAGGGAAGCCCCTATGCCTTATATCTTAATTACACTAAAACTAAGATGTCATTAACTGGACAATGCATCAATTTTCTGTGTACTACTAAAAAGATGCCAATTAATCATGACAGTGATGATTTTTTTATCATGTCGACTTAAAGTCACATCTCAACTTCGGAGATGTTAAAATGTGAAAAATACACTTATGCTTGACAAAATAACGTAGACCCTTTGAACATGAAGAAAGTAAAATAAGATTGAATTTAACTTTACCTGCTTCAACATTTTAATGAAGATTGCTGAAATTGCTGGTTAATTCCTTCAACTGGTTTGGGAGACCATAATTTAAATAGTTTTGTGTTATTGCAGAGTTAGACTATGCACAATCATTATATTCAGGAGAATATAGTTACAAGTTTAATTAAGAAAATACTAATTTAATATCTATTACTTAATATTACTTTGCTCTCTACTATGTAAAGGCAAAACAGAAGAGACACAATATTCTGTGCTTCTTGGAATTTTCACTGAGGCCAAGATGAGGAACTGTTTGAGTTTCAGTAGGTAAATATACCATGATTGCATCCTAATTTCATTTATAAAGTGCTTCTGAGAACATTTCTGTATTCAGCTCAGACACAACCATCATTGCCAACCTTGTTCCAAGAATACGCCATCACTGCTTGTATAACTTTAAGTATCCTCTATATGTCCTCTCCTATAATTGTAGCCTTTACTATATCAAAAATTTTCAAATTACTTAGCTGAGAAATTTATTTCCTGTTTTAAAATATTATCCACTTATCATTAACAATTAAGTAAACAGCAGAGTAGATAGTAATAGAAATATCATAAACCTCAGAGCTGTAGTTGCATTTGGACCACCTTTTTCAGACTTGATTTCTTTAGTTGTAAAACATAAGAATTAAAAGAGATAACATAAGTGTCTGGTACTAGGTACCAATAATATTAGTTTCCCACATATACATGCTTTGTAAAGAGTAAGTTGTGTTGATTTCTTTAAGGATTCCCTATGACGTGACATTTTGGTGCACCAGCAGTGAGTATGAGAGGACACAATAATGGTGGCTGAGATTGAAAAGAAAATAAATACACCTAAATTCTGTGGGATGCCTAAGCTATATTTTATATTTCTCAAATTGG
Source organism: Delphinus delphis (assembly GCF_949987515.2). Classification (NCBI taxonomy): domain Eukaryota; kingdom Metazoa; phylum Chordata; class Mammalia; order Artiodactyla; family Delphinidae; genus Delphinus; species Delphinus delphis. The sequence continues at coordinate 81,152,236 of NC_082691.1, read as the reverse complement.
TGTAAAAGCTACTTATTAATATATACAATCTACTTCAAAAGACTCCTACTTAATGCTCACATTTTTAAAAAATTTGTTCATTTTTCCCTCCCATTTTTCTTCCCCCATTGTTCTTACTTTTACTTTTACTTCCTAACTCTGCTCCAAAGTCCCTATTACTGAACAGTTGTGGGTTTATTGACTAGTGCCCAGAAGAAGCCTTTCCAATTACTTTGTCCCACCTGAATCTTTGGATGAAAATCAAATATGCAGAAAACAGACTCCAATGGCCATTTAGTTCTTATCCCCATAATGGGAAAAACTAGAAGGTGTTTTTCTTAAAACTGTCACTCACCTAAGCTTTTCTATTCATATCTAACATAGCTACCTTGGATTCAATGGGTTGCAAAATTCTAGACAAGTTTCAGTGCCTGTTTAAAATTAATTTAGATGAACAAAAATTCTTATTTGTTATTTTCTGGTCCCTGAATTAATTTTTCAAAGAGTTATCACTTGAAGTCTTCTATACTAATCAGGATCTTAGGTACAAGTTAGCAGCTGTTTAGCGACAATCCTCAAGCAGCAATTTGATGAGGATCCCTCCCCCCCCATCATACTGGAAATGTATCTGCAAATATTCAATCTCAATTTCACACTGAATTTTTATTATGATTTCTTATTTTGGTTTTAGACTACTTCTTATAATTTGGTAAATAAATATCCACACTTTATTTTTCCATATTTTAACTGCTATTTCATGCATCTCCCTACTTTGTACTTAGAATATAGGAAAAAAATCAGTACTGATTAGTGAAAATTCATAGTTATGAAAAACTTTAAAAGAAGCAACATCTGTACTTTTTGTTTTGCTTTCAGTATTTCAAAACAGGCAGAACTTTATCTAATAATTAGTTTTAGGAAACAAGTTTTAACAAGTAGACAAAAATCTGAAACACCTCAAATTCATTTTTCTGACATGTAATGATTAGCAAAATCCCTACAACTGTTTTTGCATGATTCATTTCTCAGCACAGCACATCTACTTTTAGAAAGAACAGTGAAAGTCTTCTTTATATTAGTTCTTTTCAGAATTCTCGCATAACAAGGTTTTACTATACGGTCACCTAGCTCCATGGTTCCTGCTCTACTTTGTTCGTATTATATTTATATTCTCAGCAAGGAGTGCTACTATTTCCTAAAATATATAATAAAGTGTTATCAGCTGGCAGTCAAGTTAGTTATATACTTGAAGCTATTATATTTGAAGCAACTTGGCAATTAATACCAAATTACATCGACAGGTTGTATTAAATATATTACTCAACATAAACCCTTCTGGCTCAATTAATCGTTGTATAACAGAACTTTTAACTTTAAGGATTCCCATACTGAGAAGCCAACAATATTTTGTTTCAAATGAATAATATTTTTCCTTTTAAGCAAGTAACAAAATTTCCTATGGTTAGATTTACAATAGCACTCTTAGATAAGCTCTTACCTTTCCAATGTTCTAATCTCAGCAGAGATCTCACACACTAATGGGCAGGGTAGGCAGGTTGGTGAGGACCCCATCTCTACACCCCTAGTTCCTGAGCACTACCTAAAACACTACAGTGGGGAAAACTGATCTCACAGAAGTATTTTCAAGGCAAAACAAAGTACTTTAGAAGCACTGGCTCTTGTCCAACCACCTATTTTACAAATGAGGAAACTGAAGACCCTCCCTCTTGTCCACAGAGACTTCTGTCCTGTTGGCTTCTCTTAACCTAAGGAAAAACATTTTTTGAAATCAGATCTTTTTATGTACAATAAATATTTCTTTTCTCAGAGAAAAAAATGTTCAACTTTCACACATGGGAACTTATAATAGCTTGAAAAATTTTAAGGATTTTTGATCCAGTTTAAAATTAAAATTATTTTACTACTTATGAAAATGACCATTTCCAGCCAATAATAAAAGGAATTCCTAATGTACGCCAGGTATTTCATTAGACATTGAGGACCTAGAGATGAATAAATATGGTTCTCTCATATGAAAGATCTTGTAGTCTAGTGGAGGAGGCAAAATGACAACGTAATCCACTACACTAATGTCATAATAAACGTGTAATGTGCCAAAAAGCACAGAAGGCAGAAAGAATAGCTGTCAAACAATTTAGAGTAACTTTTATAGCTGAACATTCTTCCTTCTAATTTCTAACCCTGCTTGCTTTTTAAATAAATACCATGTAAATCCCAGTATTTTTAAATTGATGGCTTTGGAACTATGCTATATGGAATTTCATCAAACAATGTATTATATCCATAATATATAACACATTGATCTCCAGTATTCCCTTATTTAATAAATCCATCATTACATTAAAGAAGATAGAGCAGGTTTTTTAAATAACTTTTCTTTAATAAATTTGTGATGTTGATTACTTTTCATACATTTTGTTCTCAAGTATTCACATATCATTAGTATTTACTGGGTCATAAATTTAAATCAGTCAGTAAATCATATGACTCAACTTTGTGAAAACTTTCTAGACTTCTGAATGATACCCATCCCAGGGTGGAAAAGCTTCACTCCAAACTACGTAGGGCTTTGAAACTAAAAAAGAAGTTGAATAGGCTTTCATAACTTCGTTCCTATTAAAAGTGTGCTTAGGCAATTCTCAGGTAAGCTCCTTCTCCAAGGAGGAGGGCTATGATAAATACTTAAGACTTTCAGTTGAGATTCCCAAAGGGCTACACTGTAGTGTAAAGGCAAACTGGAATTAGAACAGAACTCAAAAATTCTGAAATGGTTTAAATCCATGTATGGATAAAGGTGGTTTCTTTGCTAACAAAAGGAAATTAAATTATCTCTGGAAAAAGAAAACATCATCTATGCCTCTATAACTTTTCCTACAAATTTGTGGTATTCATCAAATGACAAAAAAAGCAACATCAAAAGCCAGATTATAGAAAAAGATCCACAGGTAGTCCATTTATATACTATAGTAATCAAATAGGAACTTTACAATAACTTTGATTAATGTGTCCAAGAAAACAAATAAGATGAAAAATTTTACTAGGAAAATGAAATCCATTAAAAATAATCAAGTGGAAACTCTAGAAAATGAAACATACAATAAATTCAACTATGCATTTAATAGATATGCTTAATGAATGATTAGATGCTGCAGAAAAGAAAATTATTAACTAGGAATCAGAGGAGCAGAAAAATAAAGTCAGAAAAAGAATTAAAAATATAGAGAAGAGAATGAGAGTCATATGGGAACACTGAAAATATCTAACATGTATGAAATTGGAGTCCAAGAAGCAATGGAAAGAAAGAATATTTGGAGAGATACTGGACAGGGATTCCAAGATGGATAAAAACTAGCTGCAAACTTCAAACATAAAAGATATCAAAAAGCTTTGAGATCAAAGAGCATAGGCACCTGAGCTATACAACTGCTAAAAAAGAAAAACTTAAAAGAAGATAGAGGGGCAAAAAGGACACATAACCTTCAAATGAGTGACAGACAATAAGACTGACAGCTCACTGAGCAGACATTATGCAAGTCAGAAGACAATGAAACAACAGCTTTAAAGTACTGAAAAAAATAAATGCCAACCTAGACTCCTTTGGCCAGTGAAAACATCCTTAAAAGGATGGTGAGATGAAGAAATTTTCAGATAAACAACATATGAGAAAAGTCATTTCAAGGACAATTATACTAAAAGATATAATAAAGTTGTTCTTCAGGAAGTAGAACTTCACGAAGTAGCACTTCACAAAATAGAAGCACAGTAATGCAAAAGGATGGATAAGTTTTGAAAGTATAGACCTGAGAGTAAATCTAAATGAATATTGACTGTTCTAAATAAGAATGTCTTGTGGAGTTTGAAGTGTGTGTGTGTACACATATGTGTATTTGTATATATACATATATGCATACATACATACATACATAAATGTATGTGTATTTGTACATGTTTATATATATATCATTAAAATATATGACAATAGCACAAAGTTTAGGAGGTAGACAAATGAACTTAAAAAGTGTAAAGTCTTTGTAAAGTCCAGGAATTGATAAAAATATTAATAAAAAGCAGACTGTTGAAACCTCTAGGGATATCACTTAAAGAATAATAAATATATGTATATAATTAAAAATCTAATAGAATAAAGAAAATACTTTAAAAATCTAATAGAATAAAGAAAACACAATTATTCTAAAAGAAAAAAGAGTGGAGGGGGAAAAAATAAACAAAACCAAATAGAAAAACAGAAAAAGTAAGATAACAGATTTAAATTCCACATGTAACATTACTTGTATGTATTATATGAAATTTAAATTGAATAAATACTCCAAAGTTTTAAAAAATTGTCAGACTGAATAGAAAAGCAAAATCAAACTATAAAAACTATGCTTACAATGGATATGCATTAAATATGAAAAGACATAGAAGTTTGAAAGAAAAAGGATGAAAAAACATGCCACGGAAAACTAGACATAAAGAGAAATATCTCGTAATAACTGTATTAGGGTTCTCCAGAGAAACAGAACCAACAGGAGATATAGATATAGACATAGACATAGATATAGATATATAGATATAGACATAGACATAGATATAGATATAGACATACAGAAAGAGACTTATTATAAGGAACTGGTTCATGCAATTATGGAGGAGGATAAATCCCAAGTCCTCAAGGCAATTAGGCAGAAGGAGTTCTCTATTACTCTGGGAAAAGTCAGCCTTTCTGTTCTATTGAGACCTTCAACTAACTGAGTGAGGTCCACCCACACTGAAGACAGCAATCTGCTTTACTCAGTTTACCAATTCAAATATTAACCTCATCCAAAAACATTCTCACAGACACACCCAGAATAATATTTGACCAAATAACTGGGCATCCATGGCCCAGTCAGGTTGATATGTAAAATTAATCATCAAAACAATGAACAAATAAATTCAATTGAAAGATATAACGATTCTAAATTTGTATGGACTTAGTAGTATAGCACTAAGTAGTATAGAGGCTTGTCTGCTCACCTGCCGGGCCAGCGGGGTCTGGGAGCTGAGGCTCAGGCTTCCGAGGTCAGATCCCACGGAGAGAGACAGCCTCTTCAATAAGTGGTGCTGGGAAAACTGAACAGCTACATGTAAAAGAATGAAATTAGAATACTCCCTAACACCATACACAAAAATAAACTCAAAATGGATTAAAGACCTAAATGTAAGGCCAGACACTATAAAACTCTTAGAGGAAAACATAGGCAGAACACTCTGTGGCATCTTCCACTAGCTTCCAGTACCATGTAGGACCCGCTTCTAACCTTAAGCCTAGTTAAAGAGTCTTCTACAGGACTACCCAGAAAACAGTATGTGTCTCCTGAGGTTAGAGGTAGGACAGTTGACTGGAAAGTCTAAAAGGCACAGACAGCAGATAGCTGGGCCAAAGGAGCAAAATGAGCAAAGCAGAGGTTGCTGCCATGTTAGGCATCACTTACGCCTCTAGAGTTTGCACCTGGTAAAGAAGTCAGGAGCTCTTCCTGTGGATCCACAGAGGAACATGTGAGAGAAAGGCAGACTGAAGCCATTGGAAATTTTCTTACAGTGAAAATAATAATAATGATAATGAATACTACAATATGTTTACCATGGGATTAGTGGACGGATATATGGAGGGATAGGCAGGTAGGCAGGCAGGCAGGCAAATACATAGGTATATAGATATGATTCCCTCTCAGTAGCTCTATGACGTTACTTCTGTTTATTATCATCCCACTTTCAGATGAGAAAACTGAAGCAAGAGATGTTAAGTAACCTGTCCAAGGTCACACAGCTAGCAAGTAGTAGAACCAGGATTTGAACTCAGGCAGCCAAGTTCAATGTTTCTTTAGCACCACACTGCACAACATAAACAGAAGAAGTCCAGGTAAAGTATATCCCCAGAAAACCAGGAAATGGTAGGAGGAAAGGTAGGAGCCAGAGAAAATTATACCCCTACATCACAGAAACCTATGAAAGTGCACAGGAGAGAGAGAGCGTAAACACCTACCAGCTCAGAAACAGAAAGTTAACTTGGCAGTATCAAATGAGTACATTTATTTGACCCCCCTTTTACCCCTCTGTCTTTCCCCAGTTTGACCCTGGAGGAGTTTGGAACTTACAGTTCCGGGAATAAAATACTACCTTCTTTAACTTTCTCTTATTCACTCAAAACACTTTAAAACAGAATCACAGTTTTAAAAACAGCTTAATTCATATTTTTCAGATGATTCGTTTATTCTGACTTCTCTCTAAGAAGAATTCACACCATTTCTTTTAGTTCATTATAATTTGCAAGTTTCTAGTCTCTGGGGGTCTGTGTCCTCAGCTATAAAAAGGATCAAATGTTTCTATTTGGAAATATAGGATAAATAAGAAGAGATCTTGGATTAGTTGTTCTGTTTTTCTCCTAACAGTTCTTTTCTTGCCAAACCAATTAAGTAAACAAGCTGTAGTTTCTACTCTAAAAATAAAAAACTCATTTACAGTTGCCCAAATATGTTTTCCATTTCTTACATAAAAGGAAATACTCGAAGGATTTAATTATAACAAGACTTTGACATTTGTGGCATAAATATGATAGGTTGCTTAACGTTTATGTACTTTCTTTAAACACAGAAACAAATTAAAGGATCTAGCAAGCCAGCTTGAATGCTGTACTGCAGCTGACAAGCTGGAAATTTGCGACAATATAATTGTTGCAACTGGCTGACAACTCCTGGACAAAAATGTTGTCTTTCCTTATATGATTTTTTAGTGCAGTGGAGAAATACTGGAAAAATTAATATAGTCTTATGGAAGTGATAACTCTTAAAGGGAAAGAAAGATTAATAGCAGCCTATGTTGTGAAACGGCAAGAATCTACAAATGAGGGCCTAAAATACTGCTTTCAAAGGAATGATACTGAAGGCCCTCAACAGCTGCTTTCACATTAGCCTAGAGATTTTAAAGTCCAATTGAGGCAGATGCTAAGCAGACAAAGACTGGAAGGATCCTGTTGAGAAATGATCACAATGGGATAGTTACTAAGAATAAGAGCAAGAACATTAACCAACAAGGATTTTCCAAAGAAAGAATTTTCCAAATCCTAATGGAACATCAGCCAAAGTATCATATTTACCTGCTAACTCTAAATCTAATCTAACTATTTAATCTAAGGTTTCTCATAGAATATTTTTTAAAAGCATTTCCCACTTTTTCCTGCTCCTGAAGACAGTTCTACAAGGGGCTAACCAATCCTATTTAAAATCCAAATAGTGCCTCTAAAATAAAAAGCTTCATAGATTTACTCTATTGATGGATTCACAAAATGGTAACAGAGCAACAAAACTCATTTATCCACCAATATTATGCTCTTTGCACTCTCTCTTGCCTTTATATACTATCATGAACAGTTACTTCAGCTTAGAATTAGAGCACTCTTAGTTCGAGCTGAGTCTCAGTTTAGATGTTCCTTCCTCTAGGAATCTTTTCATGACTCTTCCAAATACTAGAAACTTAAGGGAGAATCCTTAACTCTCCCCAAAATATAGGAATTGTGCAACTTGCGCAAAGCCTATCAGAAGAATCTAAATGTTTAATGTTCGTAATATGTTTCCATAGTATCCCATATTTCTCCTCTCATAGTACATACTTAGCATGCACTGTATTGAATTCACTTATTTTATTCCTTTGCTAATCTTATAAACGCTACGAAAGAAGAAGACCTGCGTTTACTGTTCACTGTTACATCCCCAAAGCTCAGTGCAAAGCCTGACACACAATGAGAACACTGTAAAGATATAGACGGAAATGATAGATAAGTTCAAATACATCATAAACAAAAACTCTCATAGTGAAGTTCTGACTCAGGACAAATACTTGAATTTTGGAGAGCACTATAAAAACAAGAGTAAGCCAACAAAAGTACCAGAAATCAGGGAGGTGTAGCATATCTAAACTGAGTATTTAGAGGATTCCATTAAAAAATGTGAGAAATAACAGCAAAACATACAAAGACCATTCACTAGCAAGTAAATACATAAGCAAGATGAAAGTTGTACCAGTTGTCGGGCTTCCCTGGTGGCGCAGTGGTTGAGAGTCCACCTGCCGATGCAGGGGACACGGGTTCGTGCCCCGGTCCGGGAAGATCCCACATGCCACGGAGCGGCTGGGCCCGTGAGCCATGGCCGCTGAGCCTGCGCGTCTGGAGCCTGTGCTCCGCAACGGGAGAGGCCACAACAGTGAGAGGCCTGCGTACCACAAAAAAAAAAAAAAGTTGTACCAGTTGTCCCAATTAAAAAAAATTAATAAATCCATCTCTTTTGTGAAGAAAGTCATAAAGCAGAAATACAAGAACTCAGAACAAAGATGGTGAGATAGCAGAGGAAATAATGTGTGAGCTGTTAGAACTTGGGAAAGAAGTTAGAAGGAATATTAACAATCCCAGAAATGAAGACAGATTTTGAAGGAACACAAAGAACAGAAACTGATGAAAACATAGTAAGTGACAGAGTAAGTACAAATTTGTGTCAAACGTGAAGAAATGGAGTTAAAGAAAGTTGAGAAGAGTCAGAGAGACTATATTTTAAAAGACAAGCAAAACAAGCTAATACATGCATAACTGGAGTCTCCAAAGGAAAAAAAAGACAAAAATCTATAATATTTAAATATTCCATTCCAGAAAACTTTCATTTTCTGAAACTGGTAGAGCACGTCATAGCTAGCTAAAAGTGAGTCAGAATGACCAACACTAAGCTATATCCCAGTCAAGTTATTAAACCTTAACAATACAGAAACACGTAGGAGAAAGGGGGGGGGGAAAAAGAACACGGCAGGCTTCAAATTTCTCTGCAGCAGCAGATAATAACAGAATAGAGTGGAGCAACATCCAAAAGATCATCAGAGAAAGAAAGAAAAGCGCAGTGTTTATTATCCAGACAAATGTAACATACAATAATTCTAGAAGTATTGTTTCCATGAACTTTCTTTAGGATCTACTTAGAAAACTGTTAGAGAAATCGTTGAAAAAAAACAAAGTCAGTTAGACTGAAATCATCTAATTATAGAACTTAGACTAAAATAAAAATGGAGATTAAAGTGGTTTGACCACACAGTTTCTATTTTCACTGCTCTTTATTTCCTCCTGCATCTTTGAGTTTCCATCTGGAAAAGTTTTTCTGCTGCCTGAATAAAACCCTTTAGCATTTTATTTGGTGTCATGTTACTGATGACAAATGTTCACAGTTTTTGTTCATCCAAAAATTTATTAACTTCACTTTCATTCTCAGTGAATTTTTTCACTCAGTAAAGGATTTCCGGTTGGCATTTTAAAGTTGATATTCCATTACCTTTAAGATCACATTTTTTTTCCTAGCAAGAAATCAGCTGCCAGTGATTATTGCTGCTTTCAAGATAATCTTTTTTTTTTTTTAATTCATCTGCACTTGACATTTTCTTACATCTTTTTTTTTTTTTTTTTGCGGTATGCGGGCCTCTCACTGTTGTGGCCTCTCCCGCTGCGGAGCACAGGCTCCGGACGTGCAGGCTTAGCGGCCATGGCTCACGGGCCCAGCCGCTCCGCGGCATGTGGGATCTTCCCAGACCGGGGCACGAACCCGTGTCCCCTGCATCGGCAGGCGGACTCTCAACCACTGCGCCACCAGGGAAGCCCACATCTTTTTTAATATTATGTTCTTTCTCTCAACAATCCTACTTAAATTAGAATGCCTCACTTGTGTACCTCACACTCGCTTACTTATTTTCAGTCTTGACCTGTCCATGCTCATTCTGGGTATTTTCTTCTGACCCATATATTAGTTCACAAATGCTGTCATCATCTACATCTAATATACTGAGAAATCTTTACCAATTATTTCTAAATTTGGTTATTATATTTGTTGGTCCTAAAATTTCTATTTTTTATGGTGTCTAGTTCCCTATCAAATTTTTAAGTTCATATTTTATCTCCTTTAACACAGTAAACTTGTTATTTGGGGGTCTCTGATCGCTCCATTATCTGGAGCCCCACAAGTCTTTTCCATTGCTTATTTCTGCTGCGTTTCTTTCACTCAATCTCTTCTCCTTATGCACCATGATAACTTGAATATTTTTTATTATGTTACCACTGTATTTGCAAAATTGATTATATAAATAATTTTATTTGAGGCTTAAACTGATGTCAGCTTTTACCAGAGGTGATTTATCTTTAGTTTCCACTAGGGGCAGTATAAACATGGGATTATCTTTACCCACTCCTAGAAACTGAAATGTTCCAGAGTTGACATCAATCTCTATGACGGCCTTTCTATATCCATCTCACCCTTCCTCCTAGGCTGTGGCCCTCTGAGAACCCTCTTCAAGTATACTGGCATTCACTAGAGCCTAATCTCCTTCACAGGCTTTGGACTCCAATTTCTGCTCCCACAGAAATCTGGAATAAATTTAGAGTGGATTCTTTTCTGACACACTGCACGAGTAACAATTATAAGCAAAAATTTAACTGTAAAAAAATAAAGAAACTATAGAAGTACTGGAGGAAACTATGGTGAATTCACATATAAACTTGGGTAGGGAAAGGATGTTCAAACCATGATTCAAAATCCAGAGTTCTCCAAAAAACTTCATAGCTTGTATGGAAACACAAAAGACCCTGAATAGCCAAAGCAATCTTGGGAAAGAAAAACGGAGTTGGAGGAATTAGGCTCCCTGACTTCAGACTATACTACAAAGCTACAGTAATCAAGACAGTATGGTACTGGCACAAAAACAGAAATATAGATCAATGCAACAGGATAGAAAGCCCAAAGATAAACCCACACACATATGGTCACCTTATCTTTGATAAAGGAAGCAAGAATATACAGTGGAGAAAACAGAGCCTCTTCAATAAGTGGTGCTGGGAAAACTGGACAGGTACATGTAAAAGTATGAAATTAGAACACTCCCTAACACCATACACAAAAATAAGCTCAAAATGGATTAAAGACCTAAATGTAAGGCCAGAAACTATCAAACTCTTAGAGGAAAACATAGGCAGAACACCCTATGACATAAATCACAGCAAGATCCTTTTTGACCCAACTCCTAGAGAAATGGAAATAAAAACAAAAATAAACAAATGGGACCTAATGAAACGTAAAAGCTTTTGCATAGCAAAGGAAACCATAAACAAGACGAAAAGACAACCCTCAGAATGGGAGAAAATATTTACAAAGGAAGCAACTGACAAAGGATTAATCTCCAAAATTTACAAGCAGCTCATGCAGCTCAATATCAAAAAAACAAACAACCCAATCCAAAAATGGGCAGAAGATCTAAATAGACATTTCTCCAAAAGATATACAGATTGCCAACAACCACATGAAACAATGCTCAACATCATTAATCATTAGAGAAATGCAAATCAGAACTACAATGAGATATCATCTCACACCGGTCAGAATAGCCATCATCAAAAAATCTACAAACAATAAATGCTGGAGAGGGTGTGGAGAAAAGGGAACCCTCTTGCACTGTTGGTGGGAATGTAAATTGATACAGCCACTATGGAGAACAGTATGGAGGTTCCTTAAAAAACTAAAAACAGAACTACCATATGAACCAGCAATCCCACTACTAGGCATATACCCTGAGAAAACCATAATTCAAAAAGAGTCATGTACCAAAATGTTCATTGCAGCTCTATTTACAATAGCAAGGACATGGAAGCAACCTAAGTGTCCATCAACAGATGAATGGATAAAGAAGAAGTGGTACATATATACAATGGAATATTACTCAGCCATAAAAAGAAACGAAATTGAGTTATTTGTAGTGAGGTGGATGGACCTGGAGTCTGTCATACAGAGTGAAGTAAGTCAGAAAGAGAAAGACAAATACCATATGCTAACACATATATATGGAATCTAAAAAAAGAAAAAAAATTGTCATGAAGAACCTAGGGGCAAGACGGGAATAAAGAGCAGACCTACTAGAGAATGGACCTGAGGATACGGGGAGGGGAAAGGGTAAGCTGGGACAAAGTGAGAGAGTGGCATGGACATATATACACTACCAAATGTAAAAACAGATAGCTAGTGGGAAGCAGCCGCATAGCACAGGGAGATCAGCTCAATGCTTTGTGACCACCTAGAGGAGTGGGAGGGAGGAAGACGCAAGAGGGAAGAGATATGGAGACATATGTATATGTATAACTGATTCACTTTGTTATAAAGCAGAAACTAATACACCATTGTAAAGCAATTATATTCCAATAAAGATGTTAAGAAAAAAAAAATTCCAGAGTTCTCAAAGAAAACATTGATAACTTTCACTACCAAAAAAAAAAAATGTGCATGTCAAGAAATGTCATAAGTGAACTCAAAAGGCAACCCAGGAAAAATATTTGTGATTGTAATACAGATGAAGAACAACTCTTGCTAGAATATGTAAGTTGCTAAAACTAAATTACAAAAATAAAGATGGGCAAAGGTTATGCAAGGAAAAGGAAACGCAAGTAGCTGTTAAACACATAAACAGATGCTCAAACTTATCTATAATGAAAAAAAAACTTACTTTGAGATGCCACTTGATCTTATCATATTTGCAAAAACTGAAAATTTGAGAAAACGGACTATGAGGAAACAGGCATCCTTATATATTGCTGATTGTAATATGTATTGGTGCAATTCTTATGAACAAAAATTTGGCAATAACTATCAAAATTACAGAGAACTTTGACACCACAATCCAACATATAACATACTTTTCAGAAGTAAAAAAATTATATAGATGTACATACTTATTCATTGCAGCATATTGTCTTATAGCAAAAGCTTACCTTTGTAATATCAAAATATGCATCAACATGAGACATATCAAATAAATGATGGTATGAGGACTTAAATAATTGTTTTTATTTTCATAGATATACCACAAGCCTAACATCTGTAATGTATATTATTATTATATATAAAATTTAAATGATTATTAATAATACACACTGAAGTGAAAAGCACAGTAGCATAAATTAACACAAACCCTATAAAGTAAGAAATGAAATAAAGTAAACAAAGATTTGTGTTCCAAAATGCAACTGGATAAGCATTCCAATTGACTTTGTAGATTTCTGTAAGGACAGGAATTACAAGGGCTTTGTCAAGAAAAGAGGAGAATGAGAAAGTTATTCTACTGGAATACATCATCCGACAATGTGTTTTAGAATATATGAGTGGTATATTTTATAAGCCTTTCAGTAACAGAAAATAACTCTTGGTTGCCTTCAGAACTGAATGACAAATTGACTGGAAATAAAATTCTTAGATCAAAATCTTTTTCCTTCAAACTTCCCACACCTTACTATAGACTAGGTTATACGCACGCAAATACATCTTGCATTTTACCTTTTGTTTTAATATCATATATGTAATTATTTCACTAGTAAATTTTCCCCACCATCCTATAAACTCCATGATAATAGCAACTGTGATTATTTTATTTGCCTCTTGTTCACCTAGGTTTGTGTCTAATATAGAATAAGTGTAAAATAAATATATTTTAAATGAGCAAATGAGTAATGCAAAGAAATATAGAAAGCCCCTACCTGTATTGCTTCATTTTCTTCCAGCTCAAATTTACCATTTGAGCAAAGGCATCTAAGGAAAGGCAAATTGTGCTCTGTAGTAAATAAGCTGTGTATTCTAAGTTCATGTTTAAAGGATTTTTTTAATCCTCTTTTGAATTTGGTAAAAATATGTCTATGCATGAGACTTTATTTATAGTCTGTACCATAGAACCTTTTTCAGTTAAAATCATTTGGATTCAAAATTTAAATACCCCTATTAAAATGTAATTATGTCAGTCAATGATGCAAGATCTTGGGCAAAAATGTGAACACAATAATAGCTAACACAGAGTATTTCCCTTGTACCAGATACTCTTCCAGGGGATTCATGCATAATAACCAATTTATCCCAAATTTACTCTATGAAGGTGGATTAATTATACAGATGAAGCATCTGAGATAACAAAAGTTAAGAAAGTTGTCCAAAGGAAAGAACCATTTGGGAGTGAAGAGATCCTTCTTGATGCTTAAGATAAACATCATCTACATGTATGTAGAATATGTGTGCATATGCACAGAACAAACATGTAGAAAAAAGTTAGCAGAGGTTACTTCCAGGGGGCACTGGAGGGATAAGGATCTACAGTGGGAGGGGGATTGATGTTTTACCATAAACACCTTTGTACTGTCTGAAAGGTTACTATGTGCATATGTTACACTTTCAGTTTAAAAATAAAAAGAAGCAAAATACTAGCTATCCTGAATGAGTTATTTATGCTCCACTTGGCAAGGGATGTCAAATGAAGGGAGGAAAGCTAAGGCCCAAACTGTCAATATCACAGTCTTGCTCACAGTCTGTCCTGTTTAACAGAGTATTTAGGGTACTTTATAAACATAAAAAATATGTAGTTTATGTATGTTATAAATATACCTTTGGGAAAAAATATATTACAAATATAGTTTGTTCCCCTTTATTTGAATTGTCTTATGTATTAATCCATTTCAAAGGCCATTGTTAAATATATTTAATATATATCTATGCATTAGTCGCTTTTTTTTTTTTGCGGTACGCGGGCCTCTCACTGTTGTGGCCTCTCCCGTTGCGGAACACAGGCTCGGGACACGCAGACTCAGCGGCCATGGCTCACGGGCCCAGCCGCTCCGTGGCATGTGGGATCTTCCCGGACCGGGGCACAAACCGGTGTCCCCTGCATCGGCAGGCGGACTCTCAACCACTGCGCCACCAGGGAAGCCCAGTCGCTTTATTTATTAATAGAATAATTTAACTAGCTACATGTACTGAGATGCTGAAGCATTTCTTTGAAAACAGCACTGGCTTTTTGATCCCCATAATTCCAGTCTTGTAATCATTCAACATCAAATGAGTAGCAAATCTCATCAATTTCAAAGCTATGCTGAGGTGGTATGATGAGATATCAGTCTAAGATATTGTTTCAGTTGTCAGGAAAAACACTTGTAAGGAGAACTAGTCTATTTGTCTTTCAAAATGAGCTTTTTTCAAAAAGGCTGTAATCTAAAAGACGCAAAACAAATGACAGAAGACAAGACTGATAGTAGGATGAGCCACAACTGTTATTTTGCCTTCAGCTCAATCAGACTCACCAAAGAAATAATAATTCAGACACAGGATAGGATGGGGCGGGATTGGCAGTGCTTTCTTCACTTTTGAGATAAATACATGCAAGCAAAGACCTTGAACCTTAAGGAAAGCACTTAATCTCTATTTAGAAATATATTTTAAGTAAATATCTATTTGATGTAAAAAGGATCACATCACTTGGAGAGAAATGTCAGCAATAATGGCTGACACGTAATAACACATTCCAACCAACCTTGCACTCTACATTCATTATCCCACTTAATATCCCATTTTCTGTAGGTTCAAAATGATGAAACAAGTGCCACAAGGGTAAGTGACTTATTCAAAATAAAACACTCTAGAAACAGAGGAGGAGAAACTCAAATACAGGACTGTCAATTCTAAGTCCAAAGTTGAGCACACACAGCACTTATTCACCAAATATTTATTTCACTCCTTTCTGCCAGGTGCTCTACTAAGACCTTGGGATTCAATTCTCTGAAGGAGTTTACCTGTTAGTGGGAGAGATTAATGGTATCAAGTTAACATTTTTTAAAGTTACATTTTGTGATAAACCATATGATGGAAATGAAGAGTGAGCTGTGGTTAAGACTGAGGTGAGGTCTTTCAGTGGAGGGCCAGGGAAGGGTCTCAGAGGTTGTGGCATTGAGCAGAGCACCAAAGACCAGAAGAAGCTGCTTGTGTAGGGCAGGAGAAAGGACATTAGAAACAGAAGAAAAACCAAAGTCCAAGGTTCTTAGAAAAAACTTCACCTGTCTGTGGAACAGAAAGGAGGCCAGTGTTCTGGACTGTGCAACCAGAGGGAGAAGTCTACAGAGAAGGGAACAGGGCCAGATTATTTAAGACTTTGTAGATCATGAAAGGAGTTTGAATTTTATTCTTAATAGAACAGGAATTCACTTAAGGAGTTTAAACCAAAAAATAACTCTTATCTAATTTTAATTTAAATTTTTAAATGTAAAATTTGCTTGGCAAATGACTAGATAGTGGTACTATTTACTTAAAGTGATTGTATAACTTATACTTGAACAAGGATAGTTTTGAGAATGAAAGGAGGCCTTACTAATAATTACACCATGACAACAGATCTAAACTAGGACTGTTCCAGGTGTATTAGTTGGCTTTTGCTACATAGCATTCTACCCATTGGATTTAAGCAACGTTTTTTTAGCTCATGACTCTATAGTCAGTTAGGAGCATTCTGTAGTCTGGGTCTGCTTAGCTTAATCCCTCTGGACTCAGGGAGAATGAAGAAGGGCAGTTGGTGGCCAAATGATCTAACATGGCCTCTGGATCACTCTAGACTCACATATCTGGCTGTTTTCCATCAGGGGTATGGGTGCAAATGTGCCACTGGTCTCTACTTATCCACCAGGCTGGCACACCCACATGGTGGCAACAGGGCTCTACAAGCCACAAAGTTGAAGCTACAAGGCCCCTTGAGGTCTAGGCTCATAACTCATATGACTTGTAACCTTATCGTTTGTACTACATTCAGTGTATCAAAGGTCACAAGGCAAACCCCAGATTTAAGGGATGGGGAACTAGATTCCACGTTTTGGTGAGAGTTACTGTAAAGTGCTGTGGCCATTTTGAACATTTGTCAGCTCTTAAGTTGATAGTTTCAGAGGTTGTGTAAGCTGGATATTCTGTGTTAGAATAATCCTTTAAACCCTCCATAAACCATCCATATACTCAGAATGAAGTAGGCATCTTTAAAGCAGATGCTTAAATCAGATATATTCACTGAGAATACTGGTCAAACATAGAAGATATTTGCCCATTCATGGTTCTATGCCTCCTGGGTCACTCAAGCTGCCTCTGAGGCAAAATACTCTCACAGCCCAAGGATTCTTACCCTTGAGGGGACATGCTGCTGGCACCTGAAAAATTAATGACCACAACTGGACGATTAACTGTCTGTAGCTTTGCCAAATTAAGGAAATTCAAAGGACTCACGGTAAAACTCAGAGCAATAGGAAGGATGTGCAGGTCTCAAAACCTCACGTGTTCTTAGCTTTAGTCCTCTTCTGGTGTACTCATTCCCTCCTGCCTAGGTGCAAGATCTCCACTAGTCCACACTGCAACCAGACCCCCACCCCCTCCTACATCAAGTGAACTCCCAGTGGACCAAGATTTTACATAAGTCTTTATTTTAAAAAGCTTCCCAGAGTATCTTGATGAGCTGCCAGGTTTGGGAACCACTGATGTTATCAACAAGTTTATAGCTGAACCTAGATTGTCACTTAATCTTGCTCAAATGATATCTGTGTTTTCTTGGAACTAAAGAAATCATAACTTAGAAAACTTAGAAAATCACTATTTTCTAAGAAGAGACAAAATATTATTTCAATTTCTTTGAAATAATTTACTAGAAAATTTTGCATCACTAAATAAAGAAATCTTTCTTAAGGGCACTATATCTCAAATTGCAGACACCTGGTTCCTGTAAATTAGAACGCTTTCTTAGGGATATGGCTGGCAGATGCTACTTTTATGAGTGAATTTTCAAGACTGGTACATTATTCTCCTGAAAAAATTTCTGAAATGCATAAAAATGAACAACAGCAACTACAGAGCACATAGAAAATTCTGCTCAATCACACCTAAACTAATGGAGAGCAAAGAGCAAGGTTTGTTATTTCTTCCCTTTGTGTACACCAAACATTGTTAAAGTAATAATAGTAATAATGGCTATAATCATTGAGTCCTACACTACAGCCTCCACAATGCTTTTCACTAAGCACTGTACTTGCATTAGTCTATTTAATCTTCACAAAATCATGAGGTAGGAGTATTATCACTCTTTTAAAGATAAAGAATCTAGAACGTAAGAATGTTAAGTAACTTGTCCAAGTCACACAGCTGGTGATAGAGCTGGGATGGAACCAAGGTCATCATATTCCAAAGCCCAAAAATTCAGCCGTTACTACAACCTGCCATAGAGTAAGACAAAGGGGTAGAGCAAAGGCAGAGACGGTAATAAGAAAGCTGAAAACATGGTCATGATTTCTCAATATGTGCTGAGCAATAACTACAAATTTGACTTCCAAACTTGAGATTCTCCCAATCCACAATTTAGGTAAATATATAACTACTCCCAGGGGAAAATGAACAGAGCATTATGTTCTATTACTATGTTCATCTTCTAGTCCTTTGCTCTTAAGAGAACATTACTAAACTAAAATGTGGGTTTTTTTTCTTTTTTAGGGGGAGTACTGTTTGTTTTTGTTTCTATATCACATTCATAATTGTCAGTGAGATGAAAGTTTATTTTGTGCTTAATCAATAAAAAATAATAGCATTCAAGGGCTGCCCGCCAAGAGAACAAAAGCCACTGGTGGAAATTAAGTGGTAAGTCCAACTGAATGGGTCCCATACAAAGGGGCAAATAGGAAGCAACGCAAGTCCTCTCCCATATACCATTATACGTATCTTCCTACAAGAAAAAGGACATTTCGGGCTTCCCTAGTGGCGCAGTGGTTGGGAGTCTGCCTGCTAATGCAGGGGACACGGGTCCGAGCCCTGGTCTGGGAGGATCCCACATGCCGTGGAGCAACTGGGCCCGTGAGCCACAACTGCTGAGCCTGCGTGTCTGGAGCCTGTGCTCTGCAACAAGAGAGGCCGCGATAGTGAAAGGCCCACGCACTGCGATGAAGAGTGGCCCCCGCTTGCCGCAACTAGAGAAAGCCCTCACACAGAAACGAAGAGCCAACATAGCAAAAAAAGTAATTAATTAATTAAAAAAAAAAAAAAAGAAAAAGGGCATTTCACCAATTTGCCAAGTAGGTCAGGAATTTTCACAACTACTAAAGTAAAAGTTACCCATATATGGATTATTCCTAGGAATAATTTTGCTTGAAAGGGATTTATGTCTCAACTAGTAGCAAATAGTCAGTGCAGATCATTTGAACATAGTTTGCACTGTAAATTTTTGCTGAAAAGGCTTTCCAAATGATTAGTGAAGACTTTTAAATATATCATACATTCATATATATCTTTACTTCTTTTTTCTTGTTATTATTTATCTTCTAAGTGAGAATTTGTCTTTCTAAATTTGCACAGCAAATACTTTGTTTTATTAGATATATTCCAAAAAGACACTGTTTCCAGTAAATGGAATATTTAGTATTATATTTATCTATCATGTATCTTTGTTTTCTCCTGAATGTTATACAGTTTCTCTGCTATTATTATTGTGTAATATTTTGATTGAATTACATTATTAAGAACTACCTAAATTCATTTTACAGTTTAACAAATCAAATTTAAATGTTTTGTAGATACCATAAAATTCCCCTATGAGTCAGTGCTGCATGTTGGGTTCAATTATTGAACTGTAGCTAGATGTGTCAAGAGAAGAGAACCATATATTTTCCGAGAGTATGCTCTCAATTTTATAACCCCTCCAATCTCCTTCTATTTTCAGGACCAAAGGAGAGGTGTGAAGGGAGGTGTAAGAGCATTTGACCCAAATATTAGGTGAGAGAGAGAGAGACCTATGCCTATGTCTTAGCAAAGTAAGGAAGGGTGACATTTTACCATAAACAAAGAACTCCTGAAATTCATCAATGCTGCGAAATCTGAGAGTGAGATGGCAGGGCCAGAGGTGATAGGAAAACTACACGGGTCTTAACAAAACTTATAAGAGGACATTATCTTTCTTTCCAAATGCTCAGTTTAAATTAGTTCCCCATAATTGGTGTAGAAAATAAAGAGAAATATATCTTTACCCTTCAAACAGCTTGATAAAATCTTACATCTGTAGCTAACCAGAGTGTGCAGGTATGTCAGGAACCCCACTTAAAAGAAGTAAATAAGAAGCGTATCTACACAGCCCATCTAAACAAAATCCTAAAAATTTGCTTTGTGGAGCTGAATGGCTAAGATGAGCTGTTATAGTAATCAAATTACATAAGAAATGGCCAAATGTCTATTTTGTGCTGTGTGGAGACAGACACTAGCAATCCAAGCTAGGGAGTTTTAATGAGGAGACTTAATTAAGGCACACATCTTCAGAAACATGAGTCTCTGCGAAAAATCACTGCCAAACTCAGTGCTAATTAGCAAAGACTGGGAATTCAGAAAATCCGGCTGTTAGAAAAAAGTATGCTAAAGAGTAACTATAGAGTACTGCCCACAGAGTATATTGTTGGGGTTTTGATCCTGTGACAGAAACTTGTAGATCTGGACAGCAACAGGTCTTTGAATGATGCCCAGCCAGTCTTCCCCACTAAGAGCAGAGTTCTTCCAAAAACATCCTGACACCTGGGAACCTCAAAACCAGAGACCAAGGACTCATTACATTCTTTGGCTATCCTTTCAATTTTTGAATAGCTCAATTTAATTGTAAGTATTGTCTTCAACTGAGCCAAATCTGTCTCTTCGAGGTTTTCATTTATTAATTCTGGCTCTGTGAAATTATCCAGATGAAGTCTAACCCCACTTCTCCATACCTCTATCTGTTATGTTTTCTCTTTTGTAGCACAACAGGATTCCCTGTTGTTTCTACCGTCCCTCATGTAACCCTGCTTCAGACCTTACCACCATCTGGGTCAGTATCTTCTGAAAAAGATCCAGTTGCTGTTTTTCTTAAAGCTGTGGTGCCTCAAAATGTAATCTATTCAGTGTGTCTCCAGTCCTCTGGACTCTAGAATTTTGTAATTGCTACCTAAGTTTGTATTAACATTTTGGCAGTTACAACACACTGTTGGCTGATTTTGAACTTGTAATCAACTAAAACACCTGTCTTTTACCTATGAACAGCTATTGAGCCAGGTTCCTCTACATTTTGTACTCCACCAGTTGATTTTTAAGTCCAAATTTGTTTCATTCTTATTGAACAAATGATCAATGTCCACTTGTAGAAAAATTAGAAAACGCAGCAAGATAACCAAGATAAGCAAGAATATAAATTAAGTATAAATCATCCCTTTATTCCAAACATTTGAAGACAATTGCTATCTACATTTTGATAAACACTTTCCCAACTGCCTTTTCTATGCATATATATGCTGATTGTTGGATATTTATGTGAATTTTTGTCTACACACACAAAATATAATTACATATACTCTTATGATCTACCCTTTTTCTAAGTTGCACTTTGTAAATACCTTTAAAATTTTAAGATACATATTTATTCATCTATATTTTCCTTTCAAATAGCTTCACAATACTCCAGTTTTAGACGTAACATTGTTCCAGGTACTATGGCTGTGTAACAAACCACTTCAAACTGTAGTGACTTAAAACAACATTTATTTTGCTCACAAATCTGCAATTTGGAAGCGCTCAACAACTTGTCTGCTCTAGTTAGAATCAGCTGTAGTGGCTGAAAGGCTGGAGGCTGGAATCATCTGAAATCTCATTCACTTATATGACTAGTAGACGCTGGCTGTCAGCAACAATCTTAACTGGGGCTTTCTGCTAGGACACCTAAAGATGACCTTGCCATGCGGTCTGGGCTTCCTTACAAGCTGGGTTTCAAGGAAGAAAAGCCCCAAAGGAGAGAGAATCAGGTGGAAAGTCGTATTGCCTTTAAAAGTCATCCAATTTCACTTTCATCATATGTTATTCAGTGAGGGAGCCACAAAGTCCTGCCTAGGTTCAGGGGAGGGGAAAATGTAAATGGGGGAGTGACAAAGTTAAGGAAGAGCACGTGGGACTGGAAATACTGTTATGGCTATCTTTGGAAATCACTATCGCCACAGTCATAATTCATTTCACCTACTTAATACTGTTTAAAATGTCCACCATTATAAAAAATGCTTCAACACAATTCTCAAATAGACATTTGTATTTACACAATTATTTCTGTAGGATATTCTGAGAACAGTGATTACAAAGTTTAAGCACATTTTTAAGGCTTTTGATAGATATTGGCAAATTGCCATTCAGGCACATGAATGGCAATTGAGACCCCAATCATCAGTGTACGAATGGAAAAGCCCATTTCTTAACTCTAGCTTAAACACTGCATATTATCAGACTTCTTAGTATTAGCCAGTGCTATAGTATTGTTATTTAAATTTGAGTTTGTTTGATTACTAGTACATCTGAACATTTTATACGTCTACTGATTATTTGTATTTCTTCTTAGAAATTGCTTTTTTCTTGGCCTTTGATCACTTTCCTTTTGATCTCTCTCTGAAGTATTTTTTAGAGAATTTTATGTATTAACATTAAACCTTGTCAAATATATTGGAATGCTTTTCCTGATTTCTTATTTGCCTATTATACTCTATGTAAAGTTCTGATGTTTTCCTGTTTTCAAAAGAATATTCATTTCTTAATAATGGTTTATTTGAGGTCTTCTTCAAGACCCACACTTACACAAAAATTCACCTATATTTTCTCCTAATACATTTTTTAAGACTTAATTTTTATATAAAATCCTTAATAAATCTGAAATTTGGGTGTATGGGAAGAAGTAGAAAACTACATTTTTTTTCTAAATATCTCTTTTCTTGAAAACCATTTAATCATTTCTCCTATTCTTTACTTATTTATTATTTACCATACACCAAATACATAAACATACTAGTTCCTAGTTTTTTTATTTTCTTCATGATTCCATTTATCTGTCTATTACAACTTGTCTATCAAGCTATTCTACCTATTTATCAATGTATTCTTATGACGCTATTCTAGATACTGCTGCTTTATGGGCAATGATATGTAAACTTTTTTATTTCTTAAAGCCATTTGAGAATCTGATGGATTGTTTGGATTCTATACCTAGAAAAATGCACGTATGGGCATACACAAAACTGTTTTCAGGGGCTTCCCTGGTGGCGCAGTGGTTGAGAGTCCGCCTGCCGATGCAGGGGACATGGTTTCGTGCCCCGGACCGGGAGGATCCCACATGTCGCAGAGCGGCTGGGCCCGTGAGCCATGGCCGCTGAGCCTGCGCGTCTGGAGCCTGTGCTCCGCAGCGGGAGAGGCCACAGCAGTGAGAGGCCCGCGTACCGCAAAAAAAAAAAAAAACTGCTTTCATTCAGTTTCCTACGATTATCCATCTCTGAGACCCATATAAGGGGACTTCATCTTTGCATATATCTCATGAATTTAACTCTGAGTATTTTATTCTTTAGACTGTTATTGTGAATGAGTTCTTTTTTCCATTTCATTTTGTTATATTTGTTTGTTGATAGCATATAGGAAAGCTGTGGATTTTGTTAAACAATTCTTTTTGTCCAGCCACCTTTTTGAATTCTTTCAAATCTAACTGTTTTCATTTCAAATCCTTTGTGTGTTCTATATAGACAATCAAACCATCTGCACTGAATATAATTGGGTCTTCTCTTTCCCAGCATTTAAATATGTTAGAATATTTAAAACATATATCTTAGCTAGAATATCTAAAACAAGGCTTAATAATAATGGAGATAAAATACTTCTATTTTTATTCATTTTTTGATGCATGAGTTAATGAGAATGCAACTAAAGTTTCACCTGGTTACATGTGCAAGATAAAAATTTTTCATTGTGTTCAATTTCCTTCTGTTTTTCATAAGTTTTTCTTCTATTCCCAGTTTGTTAAACATAAATGCCTCTTAAAGTTTTTATTTAGATATAATTCACTTACCAAAAAATTCATCCTTTTAAAGTGTACAATTTAGTGGGTTTTAGCACAGCCACAAAATTATGCAACCATTACCATTATCTAATTCCAAAACATCTTGTCACTCCAAAAGGAAATCATTCCTTAGTAGTCACTCCCCATTCCCACTTACCCCAGGCCCTGGTAACCACTAACCTATCTTCCATCTCTGTGAATCTGCCTATTCTGGACATCTCATATAAATACTTTCTTAGTGAATTCAGCCCATTATTTCAAGTCTAATGATATTTCTGAATTCTGATTCTACTCCAGATCATATTAGCTATTAATTCTTTAATGCTAGATGAATGTTGATCAATTTCCTAAGTATGCCTCTGCATCTTAAGTCATTAAAAAATGTCACAGAAATGTTCCAATCATTTGTGCAATTTCTATGTAGGAATCTCCTGTTACATTGGTGTAACAAGCTAAAAATTTACTCATCTTTAGAATCATCTTGTCTGCATGCCTGTATTTTGCCTAAAAAAACTGTTAAGTGATTAGCTAAAAATACAACATATTGTTTCTGCTGTAGCAGCCAAACTCTGCCAAATGCTGAAATTAGAGTTTTGGGGGCAAAGTTTACTCTAAGTCACTACGTATTAGTTCTAATCAATGCACCTTGTTCTGTATGTGAATAAACTATCTCTTTCATAACAAAGGCCAAACTCTTTTCTAGTATTAACTACAAACCTAATGACCCACAGTTTTTAAAACAAAACTTTAAAAAAATATATCAAATTGTTACAGTTTTTCCATACTCTAAATTCTGTAAGTTTTCCCTTTTCCATAATACCTAAAAATCATAGACAATGGGCCAATTGCTGAATATCCACTTTAGTGTCTGCTTTGTAAACACCACAGCCTAGATGGATAAATGGTGAAAGGGAAAACAGTATAATTCACATCAATCTGCCAAGTTGCTAGTGGTTCTTGACCCACAGTTTATGAAACCTTCCATATTGAATTTTATTATATTCAGAATATCATTCCTCCCTCAAACATTTGATCACTATAAATTATTATGAAAGATGAAGAGTCATGGACTCTGACATGCATGGCATGAGCATAGGGAAGGGCCAAGGAATGGTCCCAAGTAGCACTTCGGCTCTTCAGGCCCCCTACCCTCAGATGGGGCCCAATGTCTGCTTCTGGGGCAGGGCTGGACCTGCCACCAGTCCCGGAGCGGGTATGGAGGCTCCTCTGTCCACTCAAGCTCCTCTCACAGCCCAGTCCTTCAGGCCCCCAGTGCTGTCAGCTGCAACCTGGCATTTGGACAGAACTGGCTTCCCACCAGGGTGAGGCCTCAGACTCAGAAGCTATCCATCCTCTGGAATCGGTCTCTTTCTAATTCCTTCTTGTAAAAGAGCTTGACCTCCCAGCTCACCAGGCCTTTGGTCTTGTGTGGATGTGTGTATACATACATGTGTACCATAGAACCAAAACAAAAATGGAATCACTTTTGTTGGGGACAAAATGGAGTTGGCTAATGCAGGCACATTAACGAAAAAAATGAAGCTTAACCTTACCTAACATTAGCTACAGGAATTTACAGCTCTTCTCAGAAATTAGCAGAGGACGCCAGCCAATCCGCAGATGCCAAATCTGTTCACACCATCTTTGGCACTCCTTGTTCCTGACTCAGCTACTCTGAGCCAAACAAGGAAGAAGGCCACCAGGCTTCAGCTGAAAAAGACAAATTCCGCATTTACCCCTTTAGTCCTTACTAGTCCCTTGTGTTATTTCACTTTCTTCTTTTTTTTTTTCATTTTCTTTGTAATATCAATGCCTTTGTTACTGGTTTCTAAGAACTCATTTATGACTAAGGATGTTAACTATTTGTCATGCAATGCAAATGAAATGCTGTGTTTTATTGCCATCAATTTACTACAGTGCGGCTTCCCTGGTGGCACAGTGGTTGAGAGTCCGCCTGCCGATGCAGGGAACACGGGTTCGTGCCCCGGTCCGGGAGGATCCCACATGCCGCGGAGCGGCTGGGCCCCTGAGCCATGGCCGCTGAGCCTGCGCGTCCGGAGCCTGTGCTCCGCAACGGGAGAGGCCGCAACAGTGAGAGGCCCGCGTACCACAAAAAAAAAAAAAAAAAAAAAAAAAGTACTGCGGTGTTCTGTATTTTGGTTATGTATTAAAATATAATCATGTAGTGTTTAAAAACAAACAAACAAAACACCTTTAGTCAATAACTAGCAGGGAACTTATTGCTCCCGCAGCCTTGGGTTTCCCGGTTTTGCAGGTCGTAAGCCTTGCAAACAAACTCATCTTTCTGCTTTGTTTTACTGTGTGTTTTTGACAATACATACCTGTGTGCATATAGGGGCCAGAACAGAGGTCCAAACTCACTGACGCAGTCCAGGACCCAAAAAAGAAATGACAGAAAACCTTCCTCCAAAAACGGCGGAATTGGAAGGGTGTCGGCGAGAGTCCTTTCCGCGCGCGCTGTATCGTCGCGCTGAATAGAAGACACACACCCTGAACTTTCGCGAGAAGTAGGAAGTATCGCGCCGGCGCAATGCAGTAGCTCCTGCTGGCTTTGGCAGGGTCGCTGGCGGGTATGTGACAGAAGCACTCAGTGTGGAGTCCACTGCACCCCCGGGGACTCGCCATTAGGAGCAGCACCTTAGCCAACACCTCGGAGATCGAAGCCGAGATGGCTTAGACTAAAAGAACAAGACCACAGCACACCACTTAGGGCTGCTTAAGGCTCGCTCTGGTAAGCTTCGCGGAGAACTCATTACTCGAACAGGTGGTGGTGCTGGTGAGCCGGAAGGTTTTGTTGTACCCAAGACAGGTGGTGCTCGAATTGGGTTTGTGGGCTTTCTAACTATGAGGAAGTCAGCCCAGCTCAGTAACTTGGCAGGGGTATATTCTGAGGTGGCAGCCTGAATTCACTACTCTAACCACTGTGCCCCGTGTCATCAGATACAGAGGGGCCAAGATCCAGCTCCTGGATCTCCCAGGTATCATTGAGGGTGCCAAGGATGGGAGAGGCAGAGGCCATCAAGTCGTTGCAGTGGCCCGAACATGTAACTTGATCCTGGTTGTTCTGGATGTCCTGAACTGTTGAGACATAAGAAGATAATTGAAAACGAGCTGGAAGGCTTTGGCATTCACTTGAGCAACAAACCCTCTAATATCGGTTTTTAGAAGAAGATAAGGGACGCATTCATCTGAAAGCCTCTTGCCCTCAGGGTGAGCTGGATGCTGAAACTGTGAAGAGCTTTCTGGCTGAGTACAAAATTCGTAATGCCGATGTGACCGTCGCGATACCACAGCTAGTGACTTCATTGAAGTGGTGGAAGGAAACAGAATTTATATCCCCTGATATCTATGTGTTAGTTAAATAAGATTGATCAGATCTACACTGAGAAATTGCATATCGTCTATAAGATGCCTCATTGCACCCATCTCTGCCCATCACTGCTGGAATTTTGATGACTTGTTGGAAAATATCTGGGAGTATCTGAAACTAGTGAGGACTTAGACCAGACGCAAAGGCCAGTTCCCAGATTACACATCCCCAGTGGTGTTCTGCCTTACCCCAGAACCACAGTGGAGGATTTCTGCTGAAAATTCACGAAAATCTTATCAAAGAATTTAAATACGTTCCAGCCTGTGGTTTCTCTGTGAAACACAAAAAAATGGTTAAAGCCATATGTTGGGGGATGAGGATGTCATTCAGACACGGAAAACTTCCCCTTTCTCCATCTGCTAGGCCAACCCCTGCAGCTTTCCAAATGACCAAGCATCCTACCCCAAACCCCTTCTGGCTTTGGATCAAGATTCAGGAGGGAGATGGAGGCACCCAAACTGGCCCTGCACTTATCTTCATGTCACCTTGTACTTCGAACTGCATAAAGGACCAGGTAGGAAAAAAAAATGACCACATCCATTAGGATTTGTTTATTTATTTATTTATTCTTTATCTATTTGGGAATTCATAATTAAGGTGGTCATAGGATCATAAACATTTTTGAAATCTTGTTCAGGGCATGAGTATGCAAAAATGTAAATAAGGACACCTTTACCTGAGGTGAGGCTAATGAATGTTTAATGAATGCTTGAGTGACATAACCTTTCAGTGACAGTGCTCGCTCTGCTTTTCATGCTTGCATATAGGACACATCAGTAATTATTTAAACTTTTACCTTTCATCATTTAATTAATGGAAATAAAGAAAACCTGAATATATTCTATTATTGAAGAAAATGACAAAATATTATAACTACCGAAGAGAAAAAAAATTTGTGAAAGCTCATTTGAGACCAATTTTGTTGTATTTTAAAATATCTGTATTTATAGAAATACATTAAGATAAATATAAGCTTTATAGTAACCCAAATATTTCCTCTTCGTTTATGAGTATGATCAATAGGAGCTGCTACAAAACAGAAGAAAAGGTAAATCCTTAAAATATTCAGTTCTAGAATGTGTCCATGACCTTTTGTGCCTTGTGCCACGTGATGAATTATTCATAGAACATTGATAACAGTGTGACATACAGTCTTATACACAGGGGATCAAATCATTGAGCTGGGAGAGGAAGATTGTAATTCTTCTTTTGGCTCTGCCATTAACCTGTTTGACCCTGGCCAGTTTATTCATTCATTCATTCGTTCATTTATTCAACTCAACAAAATTTTAGGGAACTTCTCCCAAGTGCTTTGCACTCTACCAAGCAATGGGATATAGCAATTACCAAAATGTCCCCAGCTTCATAAAGCTTACAGTACAGTCATTTAACCTCCATTCAAGTCATTTACTTTCTAGTCAAGACACATAATTTTTTTGGTCTCAAGTGTTCTTATTTAGGAAATGAAAGAATTGGGTATTTGTAATACCCTATCAAAGACTCCTGAGTCTTCATCAATAAAACATGCTTTCAGTCATGTTCTCCATAATAATTGTAGGTTGTCCTCAGTTATGCATACCATGTTGCAAAATTCTTATGTGACCACTAGCAACTGTTCCTTGAGCCAATTGACACTTGCTGTATGGTACATCAAATACTACTACGATATTCACTGAACAACCCACGTGTCCATCCCATAATCATGACCTCTTTAAGTTCCACTCCTAACTCAGAGCATTCCAACCAGTGTGAAGGGGCTATGGGAGTGTGAGATGATAGCAATTCCCTCCAGCTATAGAGGAGTATGATAAGGATGTGGTAGGCTAGAGCACCTGGCTTGTGGGCTTCTAAGGCAAACAACCCGATCTACTGCCTTTTATGTATTGTATATGTATATCATTTTCTAGGTATACCATGATGTAAAAGAAATTGGGAATTATTACTCTAACCAATCAAGTTATAAAGTAAAAAATGCAAATATTACAATGTAGGTAAAGAAAAAAGTAAATTATAAGAGCAGAAGAAAATTAGGAAATAGTCACTGTCAAGCTCTAAAAAGTCTTTTAGAGCACCAAAACTAATTTAATATTGTCTGTATAAAATTGGAACCAACAGATTTTAGGCTATTTCAGAGAATATAATACTGTACAGGAATATGACATCGAATCTAAAGTAAAGGAGTAAGCAGCGTCTTTGGTCAAAAGTCTCAAGGTATAAATTAATCATTTCAGTTTATGAGGCTGTGTCCCCTTCCCCTTTATTTAATATGTTTATAAATAATCATTCTCTAAAGGGACTATAAATAACCTCTATGTTTGTAAAGTTAAATAATATATACTACCAAATCTAAATTCCTGTGATTATGTCCCTGGAACCCTAAGGGATAATTATTTTTAAAGCTTTCTTATTCTGACTTAAATATAAGTAAATAAATTAGATCAAAGCCCTGATTTCTACAAGAACTCCTGTTGGTTCTTACAGAAATACCATCCCTCAAGGTTCTCAAATCTGTCAACCTCCCCATTCACACAGCCACTGCCTTAAGTCTAGCTTTCATGTCTATCATCCAGTCCCCCTCCCCATTGTTTCCAGAATGCTTCTCTGTCCTCTGCAAGATGTTTTGAAGAATCCACTTCATCTATAGAATTGGTTTCCACAGAAGGAGGAATACACAACCCACTATAATCTCAAATTGTTTCAGGAGGGATTTGTATGTTTTTCAAGTGGATTTTCTTTAAAGGTAAATAACACTGGTCAGCTGAGTAAAGTCAGAGTTCCCTGATATGGCACCCAAGGTCCTTCTTGATATGCCTTCAGCATTTCTCTTTAGTCTTGTCTCCTACCGTCCGTATTGCAAATAATTCTAAACTGTCTACGGTTTCCCCCAAATATTGGTGCATCAAATACTGGTGTATTTAAACATGCCTTTCTTTTACCTGTGATACCCTCCATCTCCACTTCTCCCATCCTTCAATTACACTTCTCTGATCTTCACAGATAAAGTTTATCACTCCTCACTCCGTCCATGTTTTAACATCTGCTGCTCTTACAACACAGAGATAAAAGTATGCTTATGTCCATCTTATCTGCTAGATAGGATCTTTTTTGAGTATAGACATTGTGGATTGTATCTTATTCAACCAGCATAAGGCCAAGCATATTAAGTACACAATAAATATTTATTAACTTCAAGGAAAACCTTTCCCATAAAGTTTGTCATGATATTCTCTGAAGCTTTAGAAGTCAAATTATAATTGAGGGTCCTTTAAAGATAATGTGATATCAACCGTGAAAAAATATTTTCAACTCCTTACAAAATTTATAACATATAAATTCAGTGTAGTGAAGAAGAGATTTGAGGTTATAATGCCTATATTCAAAATTCCTTATTCATGTCAGCAACGACTATGAAACAGGCAGTGTGCTAGGTACTGAGATTGAAAGATGAATAAGAAAGGGTCACTAGAACCTTCAGTTCAAAAATATATCTGATTATCTATATTCATGAAGCCTACTCAGACTCTTCTCAAATACTCATGAAAATAAAGGGAAAAAATAATGGCTTGACATCATCAATTACTAAGATTAATAACAATCAATACCAGTTTCTGGAAGGAAATGAATGTGAACTGGTAATTTTCAAGGTTTTAGTTAATATTATACCGTGCCTTTGTTTCATAGTATACACTCAACCTGCAGTAACATAGCATATGACTCAAGATTCTGAGAAATATTATTTTAGATCCAAATTCTATACCTAGCCATAACAGGGAAGCCATGTCCAAAGGGAATTCCTGGCAGTGCTAGCTTATATCATCTTTTAAAAAAGAAAACAGTGTAAAGAGAGATTCTTGTTCCCAATATTTTCCAGGAAAAACAAGTGTCAGTATTTCTTCGGAATGCACTAACATGGGTCATATGCCAATTTCAGAATCAGTCACTGTGGCCAAGAGAATAAATGAGGTAATTGGCCAGACTTAGGTTATATCTGTGTGCCTGGAGGGAGAGCAGTAAGGGCCAGAGTTCATCCACACCTAAACCACACAGATTGAGAGTGGGCTCAAGTCAATGGTATAAAAAGAAAGAGACAAAGTTGCTGAAAATCGAAACAACGCAAGCCCCTTCTAGAATAAGAAGAGAGAAAACCTCCACGTCAGTATTAATCTATGTTCTCCTTTCAGCACTATTCCTCCCTAAGAATGTGCAAACTATTGTAGTACCAGGTACAGTAGATAGTTATAATAGTTATAAAAACAGGTTTAACTTCACAGACGCCATGGAAAAGCCTAGGAAACTCCCAGGGATCCATGAACCACATTTTGAGAGCCACTGCTATGGATAATGCTTCTCAAATTTTGATGTCTATATTAATCTCTTGCGAATTCTGATGAACTGTAGATTGTGATTTAGTTGGTCTGGGATGAGGCCTAAGACTCTTCATTTCTAACAAGCTTCCAGGCAATATTAATATGCTGCTGGTCCACGAATCACTCTGAGTAGCAAAACTTAAACAGTAAGGACATAATTCACATGAAATCCAGACAGAGAATTCATGATTGGTTTACCCTGTTGTTGTTTTCTCTATATATATCTTTCTCTTTCTCTACACTACCATCCACAATGTCAGTTTTGTTCTAAGACTGATTTCACCCTTAATCATGGGGTGTCTTGTAAGAAGCATTTGAGCTTTATCCTTCCTCATTTATGTCCACCTGGTGAGAGCACTTCCCACCCTCAATGAATCAAAGACTTGAGCTCATGTTCCTGACCTCTTAAAGCAGTTCCTGCAGCCAGAGGAAATGCCATGTGTGATTGGTTCAGAGCTGGGATACATGAGTCCTTCACTGTTTTGGGAGGAGATGATTTATCCTAATTAAGTGAAAAGTGAAATGCTGAGGTATAACATTGAGCCAACAAATTCTACTTCAATTTAGCATAAAAAATAAAGGAATGAATTGTATGATGTAAACATTAGGGAAAATGAAAAATAAATATGGAAATTACAACACCAAAAAAGAAGGAATAGGAAGGATGAAGAAATGAGTGTTGAAGAAATAGATAATAATTAATTCCTATTAATAAAGTGTTGGAAAATGAAGAAGCAATGATTAATATAATAGAATTGGAACCTTTTTAATATTTAAGAAAAATGGGGTATAAAAATGCTCCAGTCAAAAAATCAGGAAAAGAGGGGAAATCACAGAAAATAAAAAATAAAAAGAGATGAGTGAGATTTATCTATTATAAACACAGACTTTCACATTACATTAAGATATTTTGCATAACAGAAACTTTGTAAATAAAGCAACACAAAGAGGGAACATGAAAAGAATAAAATGAAAATGTATGGCCAGTGTCACTGTCATAAACATATGTATGTAAACATATACCTATAGTCATGAACATGTATATATGTAAGTATATATAGTCATAAAAATGTATATGTGTACAATGTTTCAGAAATGAAACATAAACACAAAGTAATGAGTGGGTTGAAGCTGCAGTGATGCTGGGTATACAAGCTAAAGCAGAAGGTGAGAGTAGGAAACATAATTCCTGTGGGATATGGGAAAATTAAAATTTTCCACAATATATCTAGTAGCTAGAGTTAACAGAAAGGAAGATGAGAGGAAAGACTGCTGGAACTTGAGTCTGGACCTTTAAAAAATGTCCAGAAAAGTTTGTGATTTTTTTACAAAGAGCCAAACAGTAAATATCTTAGGCTTTGTGGGTCTCTGTCACAAATTCTTTCTTCTGTTTTTGAACAACCCTTTAAAAACATAAAAATCATCCTTAGTTCAAAGGCCATGCAAAACAGCCTGAAATTGGCCTGCCATCAGTAGTTTCTGAACCTGCTTTATAAGAAGCTGTCAGCCTAGAAGAGGTGAGAGGATGGAGAAGCAGCCATGTGACCAGATGCTAAGCCAAGTTGCCCCCATCCTGGAGGATGAATCTGCACTAACTCCAGTGTCTCTTGTCACATCACTTCTAGTTTCCCATACAGCATCCCCACTCCCCTTTTTTCTTACTAAGATGTCCCCAGTTTTCCTCAGCTAAAAAATATCCAATTAAAATAACTTGCCTTCTAAAATATAATATTAAACAAAAAATAAAATAAAATTACTTGCCTTCTCAGACTCCCTTGGAGGTAAAATAGTCACATACATATCACCGGCCGAGAAGATATATGCAAAGGGCTTAGTGGAATTTCCAGCAATTTTTAGACAGGTGTAAGTATAGCAGACATGCTCCACTGACCTTCGCTCTTCTCACTTCCCTTTCATCCTCAATATCAAAAATGCATGTAGGTACAAGAGCTCTCTGGAGTCTATGAGGATGAAAATCACATGGTACAATGGGGAAACTGAGGACTGGAGGAAGCTTGGACATATATGATATCAGGGATAGCCTACATCCAGAATTTCTCTTTTGTGAGAAAAAAAAATGATCTTTATTTGACGAAACCATTGCAGTTGGCATGATCCATTGACCTTTTCTCTTTCCACTGATTCTGTTACAAAAGCCAAAAGCAATAATAACTGATGCATCATTGCAATGCAGGTAGGGTGGGTTGAAACATTGTCATGAGACATTAGTAGGCTCTGGTCTGAAGCAAAGATCCAGGCAAAAGTAATAACAGTCTTCTGAATCCTCCAAAAGGAAAAGTGCAATTAAAAGAGGGGGAAGGGGATGAGAGGGACATATAGGTAGGGAAAGGGAGGAAAGGAGAGAAAAGGTTCAAAATGCAATAAAACTAGTCAGCATACAAAACTTAGAATGCTCATGAAGGAAGCCAGCCATCAGAATAAAAATCAGAACATGGATTTACTATATATTTTATTAGAAAAATCAGATAATAACTTTAAAACTAACAGTGTTTAGCTATTCACAGACATAAATGAAGACATAATATCCTTGGAGAAATGTCTATTTAGGTCTTCTGCCCATTTTTGGATTGGGTTGTTTGTTTTTTTGATATTGAGCTGCATGAGCCGCTTGAAAACTTTGGAGATTAATCCTTTGTCAGTTGCTTCCTTTGCAAATATTTTCTCCCATTCTGAGGGTTGTCTTTTCCTCTTGTTTATGGTTTCCTTTGCTGTGCAAAAGCTTTTAAGTTTCATTAGGTCCCATTTGTTTATTTTTGGTTTTATTTCCATTTCTCTAGGAGGTGGGTCAAAAAGGATCTTGCTGTGATTTATGCCATAGAGTGGTGTTCTGCCTATGTTTTCCCCTAAGAGATTTATAGTGTCTGGCCTTACATTTAGGTCTTTAATCCATTTTGAGTTTATTTTTGTGTATGGTGTTAGGGAGTATTCTAATTTCATTCTTTTACATGTAGCTGTTCAGTTTTCCCAGCACAACTTGTTGAAGAGGCAGTCTTTTCTCCATTGTATATTTTTGCCTCCTTTATCAAAAATAGGTGACCATATGATCGTGGGTTTATCTCTGTGCTTTCTATCCTGTTCCACTGATCTATATTACATGAATTATCTTTTTTTTACATGAATTATCTTTTATGAGTAAGTTTCATGCTCTGACCCAGCAATTTCCACTTTGAGAAGCTTTTCCTAAAGAAATAATTAGATGTATATGCCAAGATTTATATGTAATGATTTTCATAGAAATTAATTAGAACAAAGATATTGTTAGTAACCTAAATATTAAACAAATGGGAAATGGTTAAATCAATCATGATTTATGTATAAAATGAAACACCATGCAGTTATTTTAAATGATGTTGAAGAATAATATTGGAAAACAGGGTACTTTATTTTATAATGTATTATTAAATGGTAAAATTTGCACAATGGGATTATTTAGCTATGTTTTAAATATATATATATATATGAATATTTACCTCATCTCACTTATATTTTAAAATTATATACAACTTCCATACACGCATATATAATGAAAAATATATACCTAAAATTAACAACTGTATCTGGGTGGTGATTATTTGTGTCTTTTATTGTTTTATTTTTATTTTTTTCTGTATGTTTGCAATTTTCCTTGTGACTGCTTTATTTTTATAATGTTAATATCCATTGAATAATCAGTCCTAGACACTGATAGAACTAAAAAAGGTATTTAGTGAGTACATTGATTCGATTTGATTTGAAAATTAAGGTTCTAAGATCCCAAGAATCATAAATCAAAGTTATAGCCAATGCTGGAATGAATGCTAGAATGAATGACTCTGGGAATCCATAGGGTCAACTTTAAGTGTTCGTGAAAGCTGCAATCTAAGAATAACCTGGAGTCCTCAAGTAGCTTAAGATACTAGTACCCTAGATCAAGCAGGCGCTTCTTTGACAAGTTCATTATGAGGTGATCACAGTGACTGCTAATGCCTGAAAATCCATAATTAGAGAATGTGGCTCTTCCTTCACATCCTGAATGACTGAGGGAAAAGCTAAGAGGTGAGCTAGTGGATGTGAGAATCCAACCAGCAGATGGCTCTGGTGGTGTTCAGCAGGTGCTCATTTACATATTTTGGCC
Organism: Delphinus delphis; assembly: GCF_949987515.2. Taxonomy (NCBI): domain Eukaryota; kingdom Metazoa; phylum Chordata; class Mammalia; order Artiodactyla; family Delphinidae; genus Delphinus; species Delphinus delphis. The sequence goes on along the minus strand of NC_082691.1, from coordinate 81,116,601 downwards.
ATAACCTCCCTTGTCTTTCCTCCAGCCCGGCAAGATGCTCTGGCTTGAATGCACATTTAGACCAAAAGCTGTGTGATCTAGTGAAATGTACTAAATATAGAGTCTTAGGTTTGACTTGTGATCCTGGCACTTATGCTAAGTATATGCACAGTCTTAAACATGTCCCTTAAACTTTGGGAGTGACTTTTATCTCAACCAAATTTCCTGCTTTTAATATTCGTACAGAGATTGAAGGGAACTAATGGAAAATTCTGCTTGTGAGGGCTTGAGTTTCACCATAAGTCACTGATATTTTAAAAGCCCAAATTTGGGGAAGAAACAGAATGGTGCAGTGGGCAAAGCAACAAAAATTGGAGGTCAGGAGATTTTGGTCCTCTCCCTGTCAATAGTCATAATATGACCTTCAACACATATAATTTCATCCCTCCTCAGTTTATCAATGTGCAAAATGTGGATAAGAAAAATGCGAAAAAGAAGATAGGAGTTACGCTACACTGTCTTTAAGATCTTATTAAAGTATAAAAGGCTTTGATCATGTTCCATGCAGTGAGTGATCTGATAGCTTTTTTTGAGAAAAGTAAAGTTATTCTGAAATTTTAAATGACTACCATATGTTATTTGGAATATATTACATCATTGAAATAAAGGGTATGGATAAAAGAACATCACTGAAACAAAATGATATATAATGAGACATAGTATTGAAGAAATACTTTGCCAACACATTTTATCTGTGAATAGAAAATAATTGGTATATCCCTTAGGTATATGTTATTTTTCTTTTCTAATACTAGTTAAATATTAGAGTTCCTTCTTACATATAATATTTTTCTAAATTATTAGTATCATATGTACATGAATATCATAATATTATATTAGTATCATACATAATCTATTATTAGTACCATAAACTTTTGTCATTATGATCCTTTCAGATAGCAGAAATATTGTCTAATTCAATTCAGTCTTTAGAGTACCAATAAAACTTTTGAAATAGTAGATTTAAATAAATATTAAAACTTAAAGAAACTGTTTCGACTAGTTTAAAACATGTTTTGTGGAAAGTAACAGCTTTTTTTCTATTCATTCCTATTTATTTAATACCTTCCAAGTGTAGTCATGTCATAAGCTGTGTATTATAAAATCAAATTAATTATGAAAAAATTCTCCTTGGCAAAGTACTAAAATCTTCTAGACATTTGATAATGTAGTAAAATGTGTTAATATCACATTAAATAAACTAAAGTTTAAAAAATTAAATGCAAAGTTCATTCATTTATTGAACAAGGTTTAATCAAGTGATATGTGTGCAGCCCTGCAGTAAGCATTAAAGTCTTTAGATAACATTAAGTAAATATTTGAAAGGAAAATCATTATAATCTCAGTTTCTTTGTATTGTTCTTTAGTCTTTGTGATATGCTGATCTTTGTACTTATAATAGCATCCTCTTATCCCTTGAGAATTTTCAGTTATTTGGAACTTTAGAAAAATGTAGAAAAATTTCATGTGTAAAGACCAGCTTAAATGAACAGTATTAGAGATCACAAAGAATCCCACCAACCTAATTATTTTTATTCTAGGATGGAGAAAAATAAACAGGTTTCAGATACAATACAGGTGAATCATTTTGAGCATGAATTATGACATGTAAAAAGATAATACCTTTCATGTTGAATTTTCTTATATTTTAGAGAGATGACAATGAATCATATTCAAAGGTGACAAACCTTTTGCTATAGATTTTTTATTTGCTGATAGAAATGCATTTCAATCCCAGAAAGAAAATGTGATGAGATTCTGAAATCTGAGCAAGTTATCACGTTTTCAAGTAAGCATAATACAATACAATAAAAATAATTTCAGGAAAAGACGTGCTCAAAAATCTTGTGAACAATTCACCTCTTTTGCAGTAGTTGCTTCAAATACAAAGAAAATCAAGAGCTTCCCTGTTACTGAGCCTGAAATATTTTTTGAAGAACTGAAAAGTGTCTAAACTTTCCTGAAACCCACTCTCCAGACAGAAATTGAATTAGTTTTTGACATTGAGAAAGGCCAAAGCTGTCAGAAGTGGAAGCATTTTTAAATAGTGATGTAAAAGTCTTAACTTTTAAGATAAATAGACTTAACATGTTTATGCATAAGTGCATGAAAGAAATCATTTGATTATTACAGAAATGGAAAATGTTTGCCATTAGCTCTCTTAAAAGACTAGGATGGAACTAATGCATAAATAATTACATCAGAGGTTACAAATTACATTCCAGTGGTCACCCACTATTCAGTTAAGAGGACTAAATGGCCACTTCTGAGCACCTTTTACTCTTGTTGGCATTTTATATTTTCTCACTTATTTTTTTCCTCCTGGTTTTTAAATTAATCCTAACAAGTAGCAAGTTTTAAAACTTACTTCTTTCTCTAATGGAAAAACTTGCAACAGAATTATTTAAAATAATTATAGTAATAATAAAAATTTGCATGACATCATGTAATTGAAAAACAATTTTACACTGATCATTTGAAGTTCAGATATCCCTTTAAAGACCTTATTGATATACTACAAGCCATTTTGTTTCTTAAAGATAGGTTGCTATGCATGTAGAACTTGAAATTGTTTCTGTGGCAGTAAGGTTTAAGTTGTTCAAATTTGTCACTGAATCTTCCACCTTTCATTCCTATTCAGAGAGTAAAATTGAATAGCTAAATAAGTCTATCAAAAAGAAAATTAAGATTTAAAATAAATAAATATATACATCTCAAAATTAGGTAGGGGTACTTCATGAAAGTAAACATTTTTATAATCATTCTCAAGAACAAAAGAGACAGAGTACCAGAGAGAGAGACTGAGAGAGAGAGACAGAGGAATCCTTTTTTTTTTTCGCTTTAGAAATAAATTTCATTTTTGTCCCATGGAAACGGAAGAGTAATATGGAACATTTGGCTTTAACAGACCTAACATCTTAAAAAGAAAGGCTAAATATGACAAGTGTTTTAACAAGAGTGAACAAGAACTCTGTTTAATTTGGAGCTACACAGTGAATCACGATGCAAGAACTTACAACTGGAGAAAAGGACAGATAGGGTCAATGTTTTCTCAATAAATATCTTCTCAAGAGCTTTTAGAAATAATGCTCTCCTCTATAGATTGCATGTTGTACATCAGCATTATCTTCTTAATGTCACATGGCAAATACCACAAGGAAAGTTTAGGAACTAGACAAGAGAAAATAGAATGAAGAAAAATCTTCCAAAGTCATATGACAAATATATGGGGGAAATAAACCCAAGATACAGATGCCAAAACTTTAAACTTTCCCTTTGTTGCTTGATAGATTAGACCATGTTACCTCTCAGGATATGCTGAGTTGAGCAATTCTTATTCACAGCACTAGAAGCCAATGGGGAAACACTGATTCTGTTTCAAGCCTGAATGGGTGTGAACCGACAGGTAGTCTGATGAAGGTAGTCATATGATTTCTTTATAAGAAAATGTTTGACAGGCTGTCAAAACTCTTTTGAAGAAAGAAATAGTGGATAGAGTTGCTCTAAGGAATACTTGTCAATTCAGTTATCTTATTCCTACATCATATTTTGATGCTAGGTGAGTAATCTCTGTGGGTCTCATGCTGAAAATCAAGTTAAAGTAACGTGAGTCAGATTGATTTTGAAGCATTTAGTTAATGTCATCAGAGCAGTGGTGACATTCATGCCAAAATTTTATCACAGAGTAAGCTTGTTTTTAACCAAGGTTTAAAACAAACATTGATAATATACAGATATAATTCTATGGCTTAATCAAATAATCCAATACCAACACTATAGTTCAGTGGCTTGTAGATCTTCAAAAGTTAGAATCTGAAGGGAAAAGCGGTCCAGGAATAGGGAAAAAAAAGTAATTCTCTGAAAGCAGACTAAAACCTGCAATCTGTCATCTGGGTAATGAAATCAAGAAACAGATGTATAGTAGACATGTTGAGTGGAACATGATTTTTTTTAAAACTCAACTGTGTCATCCACTAAAATATTTTTATGACTTGGCATTTCCTTTTTTTTCCCTCCATATAAAGTTTCTGCTTTACTAGTCCACTTTTTTGATGTCTACGTTTACTGCCTACCAGCCTTCACTGCTAGTCTCTTTGCCTGAACTCCTCTCTCTCTTCTGACTGCAGACATCTTACCTACTTTTTAACTCTCAGTTCAAATACTCAAATCCCATATCTTCCAAGAAAACACCCTGATTTCCTAGCAAGAATTATACTTTTTTTGCACATATAGATCTTGGGTTGACTCTCTAGTTGACTCATCACATTTTGCCATAAATTATAGTTAATTTTATATATCCGTCTCTTCCCTACTTATAGTCCTAAAAGTACAGGAGCTATATTTGTCACTTTGTATCCCATTTCTGTTTGAAAGGTTTGTGGAATTTAAATGAATTAATAAGCAGATTAGGAAATCAATGTTACACTTAAATATCTTTTATAAAACAATGAACAAAAACCTCTCAGAAGGTCCTTGCAGACTTGATTTCCCATTTTATGTAAATGGGGAAAAATATCCTCTGGGGTCTTCTGCCACATTTCTACTTTGCCATTTGAGCACCCAACTATTATTCTAGGGCAGTAACATATCTCTGAAAAATTCTGCTTAGACTTACCTGCATATTTGTCTCCTGGTGCTTGACCACAACTTCCTGTGTTCATTTCCAAAAGCACCACACATTTTCTTCTCATCTGGCATTTTAACAGCAGTCTCTTGACAAAACATCACACTGACTGCACTCTGAATGCTGAACATTAAAGTTGGAGGCATGAGATGTTGACAATAACTATTCTATACTTTTATATATGTGTGGAGTTTCAGATGCTAGACTAAAATGAGAAATGTTTCTTTGCTGTGCAATAACTGTAGGGTATTCCACAATAACATTCTGAATTTTCCTATGTGGTGAAAAGGAAAAGGATCTTTATGTTTACTGATTTAAAAGTATTATGTTGGAGTTATAGTCTGACATGAACTCAGATCTCACCAGAGGCTCTCAGCAGTTAACATCTCCTAACTAAGCCTTGTAATGTTAATATTTTATGAAGACACAGGCTTAAATGATCAATATAAGAACTGCCTCTGCCAGAAAATTGTGTCTTTCTGCTCTGGCAATCCCACAGAAGTCAGCTATTTGTTTTTAGATTCTAATACCTATAGGCATTCAGGGAAGAGTTACTCGGGACTGAAACTCATCTGTGTGAGACAAGAATAAAGGAAGTTGGGGTGTGGGGAGCAAACAGCCTCAGCTTCAGAATCATTCCTCTCCTTTCTCATTACTCTGGCTCTGTATCTCTGTTTTCAAGTCATATTGCCCTTGCTCCTTCAATTGGTGAAGATTTCTGATTCATCAATATTTTGACCAACCTATCTCCTACTGCTGCTTCAATTTCTCCAGATCTCTTTGTTGCCAATTACTTACACGAATCTTAGAAGTCCTGCTCTACTTTGTCTCTTTTATCTGCTTACCTGGCATTGGTTACTTCTCTTACCTGGACATACTATATTTGTCTGTGTTTGGCTTCATTCACTGCAGTTCTTTTGGGGCTTCTCTACCCACTGCCTGAAGGAGGCAATCACGAATAATAGTTTTCACCTTCTCAACTTTTCCCAAATACCAGTTGTCACTCAGCTTGTTAAAAGTATTTAATTTAAAATTTTTATTGTGAGAAATGGATGAGGGAGAAGAATGGTATATCAGTTTTCCAGGGCTGCATAACAAATTACCACAAACTGAGAGACCTCATAAAACAAATTTATTATCTCACAGTTCTGGAGGCTAGGTGTTTCCCTGGTGGTCTCACGGTTAGGATTTGGTGCTTTCACTGCCGTCGTCCAGGTTCAGTCCCTGGCCTGAGAATTGAGATCCTGCAAGCCACAAGGTGAGGCCAAAATTTTTTTTTAATTTTTAAAAATAGACTTTCCAAACCAAGGTGTTGACAGGAGGTGTTGGTTCCTACTGGAGACTCTGAGAGTGATACTCTGTTCCACGTTTCTCTCCTAGCTTCTGGTGGTTCCTGGAAATCCTTACTTTTCCTTGTCCTGTAGATGCATCACTCCATCATCACATAGTGTTCTCCCTGTGCTTCTCTGTCTCTATGTCTCCTCTCTTCTTCTGATAAGGACACTATTTATATTGGATTAGGAGGCCACCCTACTCTAGTATGACAGCATCTTAATTAACTAATTATATCTGCAATAACCCTCTATCCAAATAAAGTCACATTATGAGGTATGGGGATTAGGACTTCAATATATCTTTTTGGAGAACAACATTAAATCCGTAACAAATTTGTTAGCAGAAATTTATGACTATTCAAAACTATTAGAATTTATGAGTTGAAATAAATACACCCATGCTCCTGCGGTTATGGTTTCTCTGCTTTTGTTTTTCATCAAAGAAAACTTCTCGGTCTTAATGTCCTGTGAATATTAATGGAATTTAGTTATTTTGTTTATTTTATTGGCTATAACTACAAATAGTTTCACGTTTGTATCATAAACGGGCTTACATCTTATTCAATAAATGTTTACATTTCTATTCATAATAAGATACTGTTTTAGGAGCAACAGGGGTTTATAGAAAACATGTAAGGACAACTCATTCCTTCAGGGAACTTTTAATTTAGAATAAGACTACCTAAATTGTAAGGTACTTATCGTACTAAACTGCTAAAAAAGGTAAAAATGAAACATTATAGATTCCAATAGAGGCAAAAATGATGTCAGCTGAAGGAATGAGGAAAGGCTTCCCCAAAAATATAATTTTAAATTTAGTTCTCAAAGGATAAGTAAAGAGAAGAGTAGTGAACACTGGATTAGGTGGAAAGTTGTATATTTTGTCTCCCGAAATTCTGAAATTCTATGATTCCGTCATCTCACAGATGTGAAAATAGGTCGATGACAGACAACATTCCAGGCAGAAGAAAATCAAATTGTGACTAATTAAAGGAGGACAAGGAGAGTACACCTTGGTGGTGTTGGATTAAGGCTAAGGGAACAAACTGGGGATGAGATTGGTCATACACACCATGTACCACCCGGTATTGTTTCCAAGAGCAACAGCCCAACCTTCTGCTCTTAGGACCAATCTTTGTCAGAAATAGGAGATATATGGACTTTTCCCACCTGCCCAAACAACTAATCACACTTTTTTTTAATCCCCCATAACAATCAGAATGTATTGGAATAAGACATCATTCAAAGCTAAAACTCTGAAATTTATCTTTAAAGGTTATATTTTAGGATGGAATGTTATACTTTTTCTGGCAATAAGATCTAGAGTTTTCCCTATGAATATACTTTTACCATAATGAATACTGAGATATAGGAAATCTTGTCAACATTTGCGAAAGTTGAACAATAATTCTAAAAATAAAAATCTGCAGCAAATTTAATGTTCTCCATTCATGGTCAACATGCCTCCCCATCTTAGGTGCCCTGGGTACTCCTCACTTCCCACCCCCTCCATCCTGTCAATCCCATTATCATGGGCTTTGCCTTTATTCCCAAGGAGACACAAAGGACTATAAGTGTAGACCGGAGATAATATCTTGAAACCGTGCAGACTAGGGCGACTTCTACACTTCCCTTACATTAAGCCAGTCCTGGTGAGCATTTATATCAACCAAGGAGAGCCAAGAATTCTCCAAACACAGAGAAAACTTCTCAGTCTTAATGTCTTGTGAATATTAATAGGATTTAGTTGTTTTGTTTATTTTGTTCTCTATAACTACAAATAGTTTCACATTTGTAACATAAACAGGCTTACATCTTATTCAATAAATTTATATTTCTATCCATTAACAAACCTCATTCCTCTCTGGACCAAAAAATTAGCCATTTTAGGAGCCATGCCTGCTTATCTTCTTGGCAAATGTCTTTATCCAGATGCACTGAGAGAATTAGGACACATTTGGAAACAAATTCATACCAAATAGTGAAAAATTTGATAATATTTTAAAATATTAATCTCTTTTTACATAGACAGATACCTTAATAATTCTGCCAGCATTTGGAACTAAAATTGCATTCACAAAAATAACTTTATTCATCCTTAAAAACATCTTACACATAATTGCTCTGTACAGAATGTTTTTTCCATGCCTGCTTTTTTCACTTTTAAAAGAATACCGACTTTCAGAATTTAATTGGTTACTAAGCTGCTATGTCACAGATAATACATCCACATGTAATTTTTAAATATCATACAAAGAAATATTCAGGGCAAATATTTATAATGTTAAATGCTCAGTGAAAATGTAATAAAAAATAATTCGGGGTTTGTATTGAAAAAAATATCATGTGCCCTATGCTGTCCACCTTCATTTAGAAAGTCAAAACAAAATATCCCTAAAGATACTTAAAAAGGTATGTAATAAAAGCTCATTGTTTATGAAATAGTTCATTAGTAAGGTGAGTGCATTTTTTTTGGCTAGAATTTATCAGCAAACCGGTATTTACATGTCTGTGTACAGAATCTTTTATCTGCCAAGGTAAGGATCACTACCCCTGAATGTAGAGCATTCACCATGACAAATTATCAATGAAAACAAACAAGCCATTGTTCACTTTTATGGAAGGGTGTTGGGTGGAAATGAAATTAATTGAATTAAATATTATCTGATTGTTGGATGATCATGCTGAACTAATTAGTGTAACACTAAATAGAAGGAAAGGAGAATTGGGCATGAAGCCAAGATATCTCATTTTAAACAGACTCTTCTGCTCCCTTTTAAAGCATGTGAAGGAAATGACAATCTCCAAATAAATGTCTTACCCACCCCATAAATGAAACACTAACAGTGAAGAGGGTATAAAAGTATCACAAGCATCAGTGAGGTTGTAGATCATTTAGCACTTCTATTTAAGTAACCATTTTTTCCCTCATTTTAGGGACATTTTTTGTAGCAGTTAAGAGAGTAATACCTTGACACATAATAATTTTGTAATTATTGTTTTAACCTGCTACAGTCTTTCATCAAAGCAACTGTTATCAATGGAATTTGCTCAGTGTAACAAGGTAGAGCCCAAGCAGGGGATAGGAGGAAGACAGTCATTTTCTTCAGGTCTTGGTTCTAAAGCAGACAATTATGGCAGCAGGAATATAAGCCCTCATGTACTGTGCACTCTAACTCCTCATTTTTAGCTGTTGGAACAGATCATAAATGTGTTGGGCAGACTTCACAGAGGGCTGGGCTTAGCAGGAGGAAACACAGATCTACATTGATAGAGCATTCTAGGAGTAAATGTTGCTTAGGCTCATCTTTTCTACAACCCATATAGAGCCAGGAACTGGTACCCAAGTTTGTAACAGTATTGGTTGGTGCCAAAGGGTTGGTGGGTTTCTAAGAACCCTGGACTTATATCTGAGGCTGACCCTCTCCTATATTTGTATCCAATGAGGTAGAACTTTAGTTGTTTCATCTGTTAATGGTGAAATATTTGGACCTTCATTTCTTGCTCTGATCTTTTTTCTTTTTTCCTCTTCTACATCATTTCATCTCTGTCCAGCTCTATTCTTGATTTATTTACCCTGCTCCTATATGTATTATCCTGGAAGTTATATAGAAGATTTGGCTTTCTGGTTTGATATTAATCCCATTACTCTCCAGCTTTCTTTACCTTTGGCCATACCAGGGAATGAATAGGAATCAGAATGAAGGAAAGGTTGCAGGCAGGCAAATGTTATTAAATAAAACATCTGGGGCTTCCCTGGTGGCGCAGTGGTTGAGAGTCCACCTGCCGATGCAGGGGACACGGGTTCGTGTCCCGGTCCGGGAAGATCCCACATGCCGTGGAGCGGCTGGGCCCGTGAGCCATGGCCACTGAGCCTGCGCGTCCAGAGCCTGTGCTCCGCAACGGGAGGGGCCACAACAGTGAGAGGCCCGCGTACCGCAGGAAAAAAACAAAACAAACAAACAAAAAGAAAACATCTGGCAGGGCAATAAACAGGGGAAAAGGATGTGAAGTTAAAAGGGTGAACTATCAGAGACAAATTAAAATGTGGTGAATGTAATATTAGGATTTACTCTTGAAGACAGTTAAAAAGGAAAAAGGGTGTTGGTGACCATTATGTAAAGTGCCAACTGTGTGTTGCAGAGGTCAGACAGCTTAAGAGGACCTGTACTTGGGCTTCCCTGGTGGCGCAGTGGTTGAGAGTCCGCCTGCCGATGCAGGGGACACAGGTTCGTGCCCCGGTCCAGGAAGATCCCACATGCCGCGGAGCGCCTGGGCCCGTGAGCCATGGCCGCTGAGCCTGTGCGTCCGGAGCCTGTGCTCCGCAATGGGAGAGGCCACAACAGTGAGAGGCCTGCGTACCAAAAAAAAAAAAAAAAAACAGAAAAAGAGGACCTGTTCTCTTGGAATGCCCTTGTTCACCCCACCGCCATCTGCCTGAACAACTCCTGCTTGTTACTCAATTCCTTCCACTTGTTATGTTTGATAACATTTGACACCATCTGTAATGAATGTGTTTTATTTATTTGTGAACATGATTACTATCTCTCTTTCCTAATAGAGTATATGCTATGTGATGTTAGGAACTTCTCTTTCTCGTTTACAATTTATAACCAGCACTAAGCACAGTGCCTGACACAAGACTGATACTTAATAATTTTGATAAATACTTGCATGCTAGCATACATGAATGAATGAATGAATTCAAGAACCAATTCAAGCGTCATATCCTTTGTAAAGTTTTTGCTATGCACCTTAGTAACTTCTTATAATGATGGCACCTTCTATATACAGTTGTATTGTGTTCTACTTTAATAAATTCATGTGTTCAGTTTTTGTTTTTGTTTTTGTTTTGCGGTACGCGGGCCTCTCACTGCCGTGGCCTCTCCCGTTGCGTAGCACAGGCTCCGGACGCGCAAGCTCAGTGGCCATGGCTCACGGGCCCAGCCGCTCCGCGGCATGTGGGATCTTCCCGGACCGGGGAACGAACCCGTGTCCCCTGCGTCGGCAGGCGGACTCTCAACCACTGCGCCACCAGGGAAGCCCCATGTGTTCACTTTTGATTCTAACAGAATGAGTCCCTTAAAAGTTGGGTCATGTATTATTTCTCTTTGGAACTCCCACTTAGCCTAGAATTTTGTGAATAGATGAACAGTTTTGAGAAAATATTATTGGGTACCCAGAACCATTTTGACCACATGAGAAAATCTAAATTTCCCAAGTTATCAAATATGGAAAATATACTTCTTTATAATTCACATAGCAGAGAGTTGTATATTATTTGCTTATGAAAATGTCATAATTTAATTGCATATATTCTCTTTACCTATAAATTCCATACTCTATTTTAACCACTTCCTTAGCTAAAATATTAGCTGTCAGTATAGGAAAATAAAAGGCTATGAAACATTTCTGAAGTATTCTTTTTAAAAATTGGTAACTGGCTTCATAACTTCTTCACTTTCTTGAGCTTATCAGCTGCTATGATGCCTGAAAATAACTGTGAGTTTCTCTATAATGCTTAATAAAAACTCCAGGAGTACCAGAGACTTCTTGACAACACATATTAATTTAAAGGAAAAGTCATTTTCCACCATTTTGCAAATTTCCCAGTTAATAAAATGCTCAATACTTAGGCAAATTAGAAGGAGATACGTAGGCTACGAAAGTGTAGACATGATCTTTTTTTTAACAATAGAAATAGAGGACTTTGATTAAGGAAAATTGTTAATACTTTTCTCCATTATGGATATTAATTTTGGTCTTTGCCTAAACGTGTACTTAGATAAAAATTTAAATAAAAAGTATGAGATGTTTGTGCTTTAGATTATTTAAAAGAAGGCAACCAACTATCCCAGTTTTCCTGAGACTGAATTGCTTCCTGGGAAACAGGACTTTCACTGCTAAAATCAGACAAACCAAATGGTTGTTCACCCTAGACTGGTATAGCATTATTTTTCCTTTTCTAACTTAAACTTAAACTCTTAAAAGAGTTTCTAGAATTTTACAAGAATGCATCTCTAAGGCATTGTTAAAGAAAGGAAGGTAACTCATTTTGGTGTGAAAGGTTGACACTTTATGTTTTATTTTTATCCCAGGGTGGTGATTATTATTTATTTATAATAGTTGTAAGGGTACATGGCACTTACAAACACATAAAAGACAAAGCTCCTGTGAGATTTCCCATCTAACTCAATATACAACACACTATGTAAGAGCAAAGGGAGAGGTAGAAAAGCGTTAGAAAAAAATCAATACTGGAAGGCTTAGTGGGAGAAACGTGTTCTAAACTTTCAAGGAGACATGTCAAGGAATAAAAGGAAGTTTGTTCAAGTAGGACTAATCTAGTTTCAAACCTTTTGAGAATTATACATGCATAACTAACAGGAAAATGGATTTCTATATCTTTTTTCTCCTTACATCTTCCTAGTGAGTATCTTTAAAATCATTTTCCAGTGACCCTTTTTAACCTCATTTAATGTTTTCTGCCCTAAACTGTTTTCCCTGTGAGTTGTATGGCCACAGCAGCTTCTTGTAGTTAATAATTGTCAGATATATCCTTTTTTTTCCCCTTACTTTCAAATTTCCACTGTCACTACGTTTTAGATGTGCCTTTTAAATTAACGTATAGCCGGAAATGTGTGATCTAATCATAAAATTTCCATCTTTTAATTGTTAAGTTTTTTTACTTTTTCCTGTACTGTTTCTTAGTATTTTATTTCTGCCGCCTTACTCTGTGATTTTATGTTCTTTCTTCCTTCTTGACTGTTTTAAGTTAGAACGATCAAGTGTATTTATTCCATTTTTCTCCTCTAAATTATTGGAAGTTATACATTATTTTTCTCTTATTTTATGGGTTCCCCTTAAATTTCTAATATGTTGAGCCTAACCTGACAAAGTCTAAAATTAATCACTATCTTTGTACCACTCACTCATAATATAAGTAACTTATAACCCTCTTTCACATAATTCATGTCCAATAGTTTAGTTATGTTTTATTTTTGAACCATACACTATTAGTCATTATCTTTATAGTAATTTTAATTTAGGTTTACCACAAATTTATCAATATCCATTCCTATCATCCATTTATGAGTCCTGCTCCTACCTTGTGGGTGTAATTTTCTTCTTCCCGAAATAAATCATTGAATGGTAATTTAAGTGATGGAGGGTCTCCAGCAATTAAAAAATAAACTAACAAACAAAAATTCTCTCTAACTGAAAATCTCTTCCTCCTCCTGCCCGTGCCCCTGGCAACTCTTGAAAAATTATTTAGCAGGGTATAGAACTCTAGTATGATAGTTATTTTCTCTAAGCAATTTTGAAGATATTATTCTTCTTTATTTTCTGGACTTTGTTGCTGCAGAGTCCAGCAACAAAGTTGCTGTCCCTCTCCAACTGCCCCCACCATTTCTTTCCTAGTAATCTTATTTCACCTGGTTGTCTTTAAGATTTTTTCTTGTTGCCTCTGGTGTCCAGTGGTTTCAACTAGATATGATTAGTATAACTTTACTTTTATTTAGCCTGGTTGGAAATTATTTTGCTTCTGGACTGTAAAGATTCTTATTTTTCCTCAATCTGGAAAAAACTTTCACCATTATCATTTCAAATATTACTCCTTTCCTATTCTACTTCAATAACTCATATAAATATATATGTTGGATTTTCTCTTCAATCTTCTCTGTGTCTTAGTCTCTCTTTCATATGTTTAATCTTCATATCTCTCTGGGCTACATTCTGAGAAATTTCACCAGGTAACCAAGTCAACATTCTTATTTAATCTACTTTTCGACCTGCTCATTGATTGTTTTTATTTCAAGAATCATAAAAAAAATTTAATTTCTAGAAGTTTTAAGTGATGATTTTTCAAATCAGCTTGCTCTCTTTTTCATAGTCTTTAATTCTTTTCTTATGGTTTCTATTGGTATACAGTTTTAACTATATTAAATATACTTTTTATTTTCTGTTTCAAATTATTTCATTATTCTCTTATATATTTTAAATATGTTTCTTATATTTGCTGTATCTCAGGTGGATCATTTCCTTGTGAATTTTTTGATATTTAATTGTTATCTTCCAAAGCAACTATTTATTTCAAAGGTCTTTTGTGCAGCATAGATTATGGAAATATCTCTTCAGAGTAATTTTACACTTACTTTTTCCAGTGTGCCATAAGTAGCCCCAGGAACAATTTTTTAAACATCTTTATTGATACTATAAAATTTACTAAAGTTTATAATTCAATGGCCTTATTATATTCACAGAGTTCTGCAACTACCACCACAATCTAAGATTAGAAAAGTTTATCATCCCAAAAAGAAAGGGTGTATCCATTAGAAATTGCTTCTCAACCCATCCCCTTCCCCAAGAAACCACTAATATACTTTCTATCTCTGTGGATTTGTCTAGTCTAGATTTTAATACAGTATGTAGTCTTTTGGCTTTCTTCATTGAGCATAATGTTTTAAAAGTTCATCTATCTATGTTGTAACATGTATCAATTCTTTATTCCTTTTTATTTCCAAATAATATTCCATAGTATAGATATACTTATATATTCTTTCATCATGTTGTTTATTCTTTCATCAGTTGATGGACATTTGGGTGGTTTTTACTTTTTGACTTTTATGAATAGTGCTGTTATGAATATTCATATACAACTTTTTGTATGGAGGTATGTTTACATTTCTCTTTGAGTATATACCCAGGAGTGGAATTACTACACCATATGGTAGCTCTGTGTTTAGCATTTTAAGGAACTGCCTATTTTCTACATTGTTTGCAGCATTTTACATTCCTACCAGCAGTGTGAGGGTCCTAATTTTTCCACATCCTTATCAACATTTGTTTTTATTGTAGCCATTCTACTGAGTGTGAAGTGGTATCTCATTATAGTTTTGATTTGCATTTCCTTAATAGCTAATGATGTTGAGCTTCTTTTTATGGGCTTATTGGAATTTTGCATATCTTTTCTGGAGATATGTCTATTCAAATCCTTTCCACACTTTTAAATTGTGTTATTTGTATTTTTATTATTGAGTTATGTGTTTGTATTTCTGGTTACTGGTTTCTTATCATATAAGATATTGACAAATGTTTTCTCTCATTCAGTGAGTTATCCTTTCACTTTCTTGATGGTCTCAGGATTAAATGAGGTGGTCTGAGCAACGATATTAGTAATTAGAATAAGTTAGTAGCCACTCATGAAATTACGATGTTAATTTTATTATTATTCAGTTATACATTGGATTATGTGTGTATGATTTACCTTGAGAGTTACTTAAATACTTAATATTTCTTATTCCATAGGAAAAAAATGCATTCTGAGTTCCAAATAACTAATTTACAAGTGGCTTTTGAAATAAAAAGGAAGTGGTGTCTGTCATTGTATATTATACATAAGGCTCTATTTGCTTTAAGGCAAAAGCAGTTAGGCAAATATAAAGGCAGGTTATGTTGTAGTGAAGCATGCAATTTCTAAATGTTTTCCTGCTCTCATTGTGATGACTCATTCATGGAAATGCATGATTTGAATAAATGATTTTTAAAATCTCAGAAGAAAGGTTTCAGAGAAATTCTTTAACTATTTTATTGCAAAAATAATTAGCTATGGGAAACTCTCCAACTCCAATTATTAATGCACAGAAATGATGCAACAAACCACAATAATCTTGAGAACATTTATCTTTAATTCTTGAGACGGACCATTCTGCTTCCATTTCTAATGAAGGGGCAATAAGGTAAACACGTATTTCTAATATTTTTATTTTAAAGCTCTGATTTTATTCACACTGATGATAATGTTATTTTAAATGTTTATGAAATATATTTTTAAACTAAAATTTTAAACATTTAAACTTTTTCTTGTCAAAATATTTTTCTTTCTGGAACGCTTTTCCTGTTTTGTGTGTTGTCAAATACATTTTGAGAAGCAATAAATCAGTATTTTAACACCAAAACTTATTCTTCCAAATAAATATTGCAATAAAACATTTATTACAAATCAGAGGTTTTCTTACAAAACATGAGTGATTTCACATAGTCCCAAAATATCTTCTAGCCATACAGGTTTGATTACCTTCGTCTTACCTGGTGAGAGGGCTAACACGCTGGATATCTGTATTAAATATCTATGGGGTTTATTCAGGAAAGAAGACAAGCAAAAATCAAGGTATACAATGTGCTTAGTTTGTATGAATTTGTAGATATGTCTTACTCCATCAATTAGAACAGGTGCTAAGCCATACATCTCATAACTGTATGTACCACATTGTATAAACATAATTTTTCTTAGCTTCAACACAAACATTTTACAGAACATAAAACTTTGTTTTATATAACATGCTGAAATTATTTTATATATTTTTGAACTTGTGTTTTGGTTGAAAATTGATCCAATTTAAGCATACTTCCAACTTATTAAAATAGATATTTGGTTTTGCATAATTCTGTAGGTTTGATGCTGTAGGATGAAGCTTTAAGCATGCTGTTTCAAGAAGATGAACAGCTGATATAGTCTGCCTTAGCTGTGTGAGCTTATTTCATAAAGACTTGTTTTGCTATGTCGCATTTCCCAATAGATTTTAATCTTTTTATCATCATTTAATCTTTTAAAATTTTTACAAGTGATGTTTTCATTATTATGTTAATTACCTTCTAAATAACATATTTTTCCCCCCTGTAGAAATAATCTACTCATTTTTACATTTAGGTGAAAGTGTAAGATTTTTGTTTTAAGCATACCTGTTTTTGCAGCTCATTCACTTTTATATCATCCATTACTTAAAAGTTTCCTTTGAGTTGTTTTATGTCAAATGACAGTCGTATCACAAAATAAATATCAGGGTTTTTAATTAAAAATATGTAAGATTCAATAGTCTCTCAATTAGTTATTGAAAAATAAAAAATGCCATTCTCCCCAAAATGACAAGAAGAAAAACCTCACTGAATTTATCTCAGAAGTTTTCTGTTAAGGTAAAAGGAAAACGTATCACTGCCTGCATTCCTTCCATTACAGTGAAAATTTAATTTCTGACTCATCCCCATAGGGATTTTGAAAATGTTGACAATTTCCTAAACTCCAATAATTAAAAATTAGTCCTAAAAAAATCTTAAGTGTTTGTGATAAATTAGCAGAACTGCAAGAATAATGTCAAGCACAAATACAATATATAAGTTTTTGTCACTTGCTAAATTTTCTGGGAAGATTCTCATTGGTATTATAGTTTACCTATCAGTTTTTCTGTTATATGTGTTCACAGAAAAATTTTGAAATCAGTGTGAGGTAATGGTTGAACATAAGAATTGAGAGTAAATATGACTCTGTTTTCACTTTAAAATATCTTCATTCTTCAGATGATTTACTTTAAATTTTACACAAGCTCTGTATATGAACAACAGATTGTGAGGGCATACTCTTCTTAGTGTAGATTTTGCTGTGTTTTCACAATCTAAGATTCCAGTTATCAAGTAATAAAATAGCTAGCCTCTCTGGTTGCAGAGATAGCTTTATGCTGTAAATCAGTGCACTAGCTTCTTGTAAACTGCTATGAAGCCAGACAGCCTGGAACAATTCAACACCAAGAGAGCTGTGAATTTTCTCTATTTATCTTAATAAAGTGTTAACTTCAAAATATTTAAGTGCTTGCAGTTTTATTCCAAAATAAAAATGCTCAGATCCAGTTATGGAAACTTAATTAAACCACTTTTCATTTTTCAGTGTCTTTCTTAGGCTCTGCTATTTAACTACTACTGTAAAAAAAGGGTTCTCTAGAACTGATGACAATAACTGGTAAAATAAATTTCTGAGCATAAACACAAAAATGATTTTACTATACTTCCAAAGATTTTATCAATAATAACAACCTTGAATTTTTCTATCGTGTAATAAAACTGCAGTATTACTACAGAGTTAGACATTGGTATAGAACAAGAACTGAACTTGGTTATAAAGCACTGGGACTCGAGTGAGATTTTTCTGGGTTGTAAAGAATTAATAAACAGAAACTTTAATTTTAAAAAGTCAGGAGACCAGAAGAGGGAGCTCTCACACGGAGCCGCAATAGATAGTGAGGCTCAACAAGAACAAGATAGATTCCTCCTCCTTCAGCAAGGACTCAGCCAATGAGAACTGTCGCAAGTCAGCCAGTGAAAAGCCATGGACTCTTTGTTTACCATAGCCCTCCCAACTTCCTTTTCCCCTTCTTCTCTTCTCATTCCAGGAGGTAATTTTGCAACCCTCCCTCAAAAATGGGAAGACTGGATGCTATCTTCCTTGATGATTGCATTTCAAAGAGATGCCTTCCAGTTTCCTTGAGAGAGACATACTTGGGTCATAACGCTGGTAAGAGTCTTATTTAGCTTCTAAAAGATTTACATACTTTTCAAAGTAACAAAGAAAGAACTTACAATTACGGTTTTCCAAAGTAAGTTTTCTAAGAAAAGGGGTGAGGGAAGTCTCTTAAGTCTCTTATTTTTAATTTATTTTTGCACTTACAGTAGAAGTAAGAAATTGGAAATGGAAAGGGGAAAAGCAAAGAGAAAGTCTCTGCCATGTATCATCAGACTTAAGATGCAGAAAATATAAGTGGCTAAAGAGAGAAATCAAGGATATTTGGTTTTAAACTACTTATTAATAAGTAACATCAAGGCAGACAGTTTTCATTACGAAAGAAAATATATATCATAATGTAAAAAGTTTTAAATTTTAAGAAATATTTACCATTTATATCTAATGTAAGTTTAGCCTAATAAAATGATGCTTACATATGTGAAAAAAAAATAGAAGAAAACTTTCTTTACTTGTGTCCAGGCTCCAGTATTCATTGTTCCAAGAAGGTAACTGGAAGGTAAGCTAAAAAGAATTTCACTGGGAAGATCTGTACAAGCTTTACACAAACCCATTTCCTGGAACATACTCTGAGAAAAGAAGAATGCATGGAAGAATAAGAATGAGAAACATTTCATTTGCATCCCTGTGTAGGAGGTTCACAAACTACATTTTCATATTAAAGTCTCTGTGAAGTCCAGCTTTTGAGGAATCCTTTTAATTTTTTTTTTTTTTTGGAAATAACATAGACTATACAAATTAGAACAATCTAATTTTTTTTTCAGAGCTTGCTATAGCAAAAGAGTCATCTACTATCACTTGTCTGCTGCCTTTAGATAAACAAAAATTTAAAACAGTACAAAATATTTGAGTCACACTTCTCCTACTCGAGGACTTCCTAGAATTGCTTTATTTCTTTCTCACATTGAAAAATGCTGTAGCAAAGGTTAAAACCAATCTGACAAGTGGCTTAAAATGAGTTGATCTTTTATTTTATTGGATATTTTGGTTTGGTGGCTTGAATGCCATAGAAATCTTTCTGTTGTTTTAAATCCAGGAAATTTACATGAAAATGTCATAGTATTAACAAGTCAGAGCCAATTTTAATTAGAATACAATGTCCACCTTCAATTTATTGAATCAAAATTTTTTATCTCAGGAATTTTTCTTCATTTATATTTTTAACTCTATTTTCTGTTCAAATCGCTTTATTCTCCTCTACACGGACCCCAGGTATGTGTATAATAGGTCTACGTTGGCAAACTTCTACATCTATCTCTTTCTAATTGTTTAAATGTTTTTTTCTTTTCTATTACATTTAATTCAATATGCTGAAATTTGTCCTTCTTTTAGGTAGATTTGTTTTCAATTGTGTGGATGATTCAACTATTGCATCACTTATTGTGGTTTTATTTTTGTCTCCACTTCTTTTGTTGTATTATTATTTCTCCTCTGATTCCTATATTTCTGTCTTGAAATCTTCACACATGGAGGGCTTTAAACAATTAAAATTCTTTTTTTAATTTAAAAAGCTATTTGATTCTATAGGAAAATACTTAACCAAAGTTTTTATCTACTCCATGTTAAAATATTTTGTAGGCCATCTTAGTTTTCAGCGTTTTATATTCTTTTATGACTTTTTTCCTTACATGTGCCTTTTACATTTCTGCATACCTTTGAATGTGAGAAGTTCTTTCTGGCCCCAGTTGTTTACAGAATTTAATGTGGGAAGAGACCGGAAGATTACTTTAGGCTAACATGATGAAGGGTGTGGTAAACTTCTTTGCTGCAAAAATGGAATATATATATAGGGTTTTTTTCCTTCAACTCCAATTCCCTTGCCAATCCATGAGGGCTAAGACACTCAGGAAGGCTTCTTCAGCCCATGCACTTGGTCTTGATGTCTAACGCAAGAGTTAATTTTCCACTGAGTGGTACCAAGCACTATGGAAACCTGCTACTCTGACAGATTTGCTCATGATCAGAAGTAGTTGCTAATCTTTCCAAAGTTTCTCTCTTAATGTAATCGTTCTCAACATTTCATCTCCAATGTCCAATGCAGTTGGTATCCTTTATTAGTGTGCTTTAAAGTTGGGGGTTTTTAGTGCTAATATAATCTAAAATAAAATTACTATTTCTACTTCTCATTTTCTTTGTTAGAAGTGGGCAGAGATTTTGTTCCTACTCCAGATTAAAAGTGTCTTTGTTGTGCATTTTTTAAGAATAAATCTTTCATTTTTTTAAATTTTATCTATAATTGTTCATTGATTCATAGTCCATCACTCTAGAACCAATGTGAGCAATTTATACTTCCCTAGAAAATTATCGATTTATCTATTTCAATTAGCCTTTGAATTTTATTGGTGTAAATTTTTACAGAGCATTATTTTATACACATCTAATAATCTACATCTATGATAGGTAACGTTATTATTTCTGATATTTTTGTAACATCTTGACTCACTCTGAAGATGTTAACTCTGTGCCTTTTAAAGTCTTCTGTTTGGTGTCTAAAATATTGAGATTAATTTCTTCAAAAATTGGGTTTGGTGACATGTTAATAAAGCATATTTTCCTCAAACTTTTGGTGATGTTTTTGCTAGTTCCTTATAATTTTGTTTGCTAATTTCTGTTTGCCTGGCTGTGGATGTATGTTCTGATACCAGAGCAGGCCTCAGGAGACCGTGGGCATAAAGTGCTGGTAAACTCTGCTTGAAATTTCTGTCTAATTATGTCTGGTTTCCGTGATGCAGGCACTGACCCTCGCCACTTTGCTCTGAGGGCAAATGCAGCTGATGCCCAGAGAAGGAGAGGGCTCCATCCAGCTATTCCGCATGCATTCACTCAAATAATCGCTTCTCTGGGGGGCTCCCCAACTGTTCTAATGTGTTGCTCTGGACTTGAATCATCCTTTGGTAAACATTTCACATCTGCCCCTCAGTCCTCCTCCTAATGTCTTTTGAGCTGTAGTTTGCATGAGCCTCTTTTCTCTGTTTTATACACTTAACTAATTCTTCAAATTACATGGCTAATTAATAAAAGGTATTCTAGTTTTCCATCACCACTTTATATTTATCATTTTGTAAAATATATATGGCCATTTAAGGGTGATTTGGCTTGGAGAGGGTGCTTATATTTAGTCAGCCATCTTCATCCGATGTCCTTGTTCAGCACTTCCTGTGATTACTGATCTGAAGCCTGATTTTTTTCTCTGATCTGGGTTGAAGTTTTCTAAGAAAGTTATATAGTATCTGTGTGGATTTATTTCTTCTAGAAATTTGGCGGTTTGTTTGTTCTGGTGATATTTTTGGTGAGGGAATTTGTCACTTGCAGAATGTTTTTTCCTTATGTGTTTAAGAGATGAGTCAGCTTGGGCTTCCCTGGTGGTGCAGTGGTTGAGAGTCCGCCTGCCGATGCAGGGGACACGGGTTTGTGCCCCAGTCCGGGAAGATCCCACATGCCACATGCCGCGGAGCGGCTGGGCCCATCAGCCATGGCCGCTGAGCCTGCATGTCCGGAGCCTGTGCTCCGCAGCGGGAGAGGCCGCAACGGGAGAGGCCACAACAGTGAGAGGCCCACGTACCGCAAAAAAAAAAAAAAGAAAAAGAGATGAGTCAGCTTACAAAGCCCATAATGGGAGAAGGTTTACATAGTATAGCCAAGCTCAGTTTTTGACTCATGGAGAGTTAAAAACTTGTACTAATTATTTCGTTGCAAATGAAAAACAAAACAAAACAAAATTCATGTCAAGATGTCATAAGCAAAAATGGATTAGCTCTTACTACTGAAAAGTCTAAGAGTAGATGATCAGTTATCAACAGATCTGGAGATCAAACATTGTCATTTGGACTGATAACATATAGTCACCTATTTGCTTTAAAACTAACACAAGATAGTAAAAGACTAGTGAACAAATGGTTAGGAAAGCACTCTCTGGTAAGGTGACTTTTCAGCAGACACCTGAAGGAAGAGAGCGAGTTTCATGGATATTTGGAGAAGAGAATTTCAGTGTGTTTAGGATGTTTCAAACCCAGCAGAGGGTCAGTACATTTTAGCAGAGAGACAGGAGAATATTTGAATGTAAAGGTGGAGGTGGTGAGAGGCCAGATTATATTTTTCTGAGTGTGATGAAAAACCATTGAAAGATATTGCAAGGGGAAGTGACATTTTCTGAATATATTTTTTAAAGAATCACTCTGGATCTTATGTGGGTAATTGGATGTAAGAGGATAAGAATGATAGTTAGAAAGCTGTTGCTTTGTAACAATGAAAGATAATTGGCTTGATGGAGGTGGTGGCAAGTGCCTGGATTCAGGATAGGACATGATCTGAAGACAGAGGCAAAGGACTTACAGATTGGTTGTGGAGTGTTAGAAGAATAATTAAGGGCATCCTCAAGGTGGTTTAGCCTGAGTAATGAATTGCGTGAAGATGGTGTTGTTCACTGAGTTAGGGAATATTAAAAAGGAGCAATTTGGAGTTTCATAACATCCTGAGTTCTCTCTTGGGCCTGTTATGGTTTGAAAGTTGGAGATATCTTCTAGACATCTGAATGGAGATATCTAGCATGCATCTGAAAATATAAGTCTGGAATTCATGGGAAATAAGAATTTTGGAAATATAGCTCTTAGAGGCTGTTTTTTTAAAAATCCTCCCATCTCGTCTCAGATTTTGCTAAGTGAAGATTATTAGTGATGTTAGATGTCTTGTACCTATGAATTCCCTTCTGCTTGCCTGAAAGAAACCTTCTTTCAACTTCCAGTCATGTAAAACTGAAACGAGCTCATATAACTAGAAATTCAGAGGCATGTGAATTTCAGAATTAATTGATTCAAGGGCTTAAGGCTATCAAGTTTGCAGAATTTTTTTTTTTTAATCTGACATTCTGCTCAGTTACCACAGACTGGCTTCATCTTAAATCTGGTTCCTTTCTGGTGATGGAATGGCATCCAGGAGTAATTAGTCTACATGTTTCCTCACTTTGTATCAGGAAGATGGGAGGCTGATTTGTCATATTGTCACTACAGAGAGAGGAAAAATATCTCTCCCAGAAGTACCCATCAAATATCTTTTCATCTCTCCTTGGCTTGCATTGGGTCACATGCTCATTCCTGAATCTGTAATTGTGGCAAAGAGGATAGGATTTTTCTGAGGGAGGAATGAATGGTTTGATATAAAGGCTAATGGGCAGAGATAGAAAGAAAAGAATGTTTAATATAAGGAAAAGTTAAGGAGGAGATTTATCAAGATTAATGTTATTAGTATTTGTAAGTTTAATATGAATAGAATTGATTATCAGATTACTTGGAGTACATAAAAAATTCTTCATGGTCAGATATAAATGACAAGGCAAAAAGAATAAATTTCCCTTTCACCATTTCCTTACATTCTAATAGACTTACAAGACTCTGTTAAACAAACATGCCTCTAGACTTTGGACTCGTTTATACCACCTTAATATGAAAATAATTAGGAATGGTCAAGTGTTTGTTTTTCTCCATCTGTTCTATTCCTTTGACTGTGCCAGACTTTGACACTGCACTCTGGGTTGAATATACCCTAATTAAACTGAAGTTCTTCAAATGTGATTACATGGTAATCATTTGTATTCCACTCTAATCATAGGAAAGATACTTTGGACTAATGTTTTACTATTGAGGACTAGATAAAAGTAGGGCCAGGGCTTCCCTGGTGGCACGGTGGTTGAGAGTCCGCCTGCCGATGCAGCGGACGCGGGTTCGTGCCCTGGTCTGGGAAGATCTCACATGCCGCGGAGCGGCTGGGCCCGTTGAGCCATGGCCGCTGAGCCTGCGCGTCCGGAGCCTGTGCTCCGCAACGGGAGAGGCCACAACAGTGAGAGGCCCGCATATCGCAAAAAAAAAAAAAAAAAAAAAGTAGGGCCAACACAAATGATATTTTATTCTCTAATTAATACGGTAGCTATAATCTATCATTGTAGGGAGAAAAGAAAAACTGTCATTTAGCTATAGAAATTCTCGTTGTTGTACACAAGTGAAAAATGGATAAGATACCCTCAATTTTCATCAAGGGGGCTCTATGATGTTGAATTTTCCATTTCCTGAAAAAAAATGTATGAAGGTAATGAATAAATGCAGATTTTATTTAAACTAATAGAAGAAAGATCTGACAAAGGTACAAAATGTCTTTTTGTGTTAAAAATGCATTTTGAACCTAAAGCACATGGTTCTCAATTATTCCAAATAACCATGATGAATTTAAAAAAACATGCAACCTCCTAATCAATTTTCCATTATTCAAAACTATTCATTATAAAGGTTTTAAAAATGTGCCCATTTTTGATCACTCAAAAAAGATGGGAACAAAAGAGAAAAATATCAGATTACATACTGCTACCTGCTACCACACTCTCCAACTTTCAGAACTGGACCAGAGTCTTTCTAAAACGAGCCATCAACACAATTTTTTAGTCTAAGATTAAATAGATATAAAGTTCTATATGTGAGTAGTATTGCAGGATTTTCCAGGACATATCCACATGGTATAAAGCATAGGGCATTCAGAAAATGGGGACTCTAAACTCAAGGCATACAGTGTTAAGAAGTTACATTCGTCTACAGTGTTAAGAAGTTGAAAGTTCCCCTTTGACTAATCTATTCTTCATGTCTGTTCATTTCCAGCAGGTCTTTCCCTCTTATTTTTCTTTCTCTCTCTTCTGTGTGTGCTGCCTCAATTATACTTGTATCAATCTGAACATAGACCAAGTTCCTTACTTCCTGTGATCTCAATAACTTTACCTTATTAAAGATTTTTTTTTTGAATGGGTGAATGAAGGACAGCACAGGCATCAAAAAATGACATCTCTTCAGGGAATCATGCATACCCTCTGGCTTTTTGCTGGTTCCTTCTCAATTTCTCCCTCTTCCCCACCTCTACAGAGAAACTTGAAGAACCAACCATTTTCTTAGGCAACGTGGTTCTTCCCACACATTGGCACCTGGGGATCTTGGGGGGTTTTTGGTTTGTTTGTTTCTTTGTTTTGCTTTTTCTATAAACGGTTTTGTCAGAGAATCTTATTCTGAATTAACTCATGTTGATGTTGTGAATGCAGGCTTTTTTCATCTCAATATATATCTTTGGTGTAACTTAACTGAAGATTATCTCTGTTGAGACAGCCTGTCTCAATCAACCCTGTGCCTCTTAGACACTATGAGTTACTTACGTGCCTCATGGCATGGTCCAGCAGAGAATATCCCACTCTTCTTCATGATAAAATCATGGCCCTTCTTGCTTAGTGCAGCCTTGCTTCACACACGTGTATCCCTGTAATGTTAACTAGGCTTTTAGGCTGTTATTTTCTGTTTCCAGCCATTCACTTTTTCCTTAGTGTGTGGTTTGTCCCTTAGTATTCCTCTCAGACAGGGCTTTTCACTGAATTTCGTTCGAAGAAAACTGGAAGTCATATGTAAATTTTTAAAAATACTACTAAAATACATGTTATTGGGCAATCTCTTCAATAGACATTGATTTTTTCCCCCAATTTGTGATACTCAATATTATGTCTAAAAAGATCTCTGTTGTTTTCCTAATATGCACTGTGATTACATACCTATTACATATTTAAATTTATACTTGAAATATAAATTTGTTTGAGATATCTTGGTTCAACTGTATAACAATATAAAAATTTGATGCTTTAGAAATAGGATTTTATACATTTATTGAGATGTTCAATAGGATTGGACAGAAATGCTATTGAATTATGAGGAAATGAATGCTAAACAATGTAGCCTAGATATTACTGTTGGGAAATCTCAGGAATAAGTAGAACATGATATTGTCAAGCTGTTGGGATGCAACATGATAACAAATGCTTGCAGGAAGATAGTTGATTGCAATAGGAATGGGTTAATGGCCCCACAATTAATGAAATGCAAAGGAAATAAAATTGAAGTGTTGGGTGTCTAGAAAATTCAGTTCAAAATTTCAACATTAAAAAGTAAATATTAAAAAGCAGTTTAAAAATGCTAATAAGAGATAAAAAGTACCAGAAATTTGTAGATTAATTTCTTTCATTTTGGTCAATTACTGAGAATAACAGCACTGAATCCTTATATTTATGCTTTTCTCAATTAAAAAAATTCTTTTAGTGCTCATTATTTATTAGTGAGAATCTCATTTTAACTTTTCTTAAAAATTGAAAATTTTTACATTGTAGATTTTATACCAAAACTTTCTTCTCCGCATGTTTAAAAATTATAATTTGTAATAGCTATTACATTAATTATTAGTCTTGGAGTAGCTTTTTATGCTGCTTCAATGGATGTAGAAAAACAATAATGGATTGTTTTGGCATTATATGAGTTCAGTAACCTTGTCTAGTTGATTCAGTTTCTTTTTTTTCTCCTTTTATTGTCTTAAATTATGCTGTATTTCATGTTCAATTTTCTTCATTGGTAGGACAAACTAATTGCTAATGTCAGGGAAAGAAGTATAGGATCTGGAGCCAGATGCATCCCCAGCTCTGCCACTAATTGGGAGGTTGTGAAGAAGAAACAAGACTGGAAGTTACTTGGATATGTAGGGAACATCTGGGTTCTAGAGTAATTGAGAACAATCACAACAAAAAAAGCAGTTATGTACACTTCTGTTAGATATCTGCATCACAGTGGGATATGGACATTTACAGGCTAAATAGGAAAGAAAAAAGAAAACTTTGAAAGGTTCAGTTGATGGAGGATAAGAGAAAAACTAAGAACATGTGGTAGTGTTACCAAACTCAAACTTGGCTGCTCATTGCTCAAGAATCCAATACTGAGAGGCAAATATTGGGTAAAAGGAAAGATAGCATTATTGAGGAAGCTAGCAGTCCTGGGGAGAAGGTGGACTTATGGCCAAAGAACCAACTCCCAACTCCCTAGGTTTTGCTTGGAGATTATACAGGGTAAAGAGGAAAAGGGCTACATGCTGAGGAGAGGGTTTGGGGGCACATGATCAGTACATGGACATTCTTCCAATTGGTTGGTGGTGAGGTAACTGGGCATCAACATCATCAACCTTCTGGTTCCAACTGGTTTGGGGGTCTACATGCTTGTGGGCAGCATACAGTTAACATCTTCCACCTGGTGGGCGTTTCACTATCTGCAAGACAGCTCAAAGGATATGGCTCAGAATGTTTTCTATAGCCTTTAAGGAGGAGCCAAAGGTCCTTAACTTTGTTTAATGGCTAAACCATCATTATTTTGTCTTATTTGACTATTTTCCTTTGTTTCTGCATTTTCTCATTTCTCTGATTGAATTTATTGTTTGGCTAAAGGTTTTCTACAGACAAGAAGCAGGTGAAGGACATTGGCGGTGGGGGGTGGGGGGGTGGGTCCTGTCCCTGGAAGGCCTCATAGGGTCCTGCTCAGTTACAGTAGCAAAATGAAAATACTTTTTAAAAAGATGAGTAAGAAAGACTAAAAAGTATCCTTTTGGCTTAGCAACAAAGAGGTCTTCAGTTATCTTGGAAAGGCAATTTCAGTGTTAATAGGGTAGAATTGGGGGTGAAATGGAATGATGGAAGCTAGAGGTGAGGAAAGAGAAAATTTTTTCCTGAACATTCATTTATTCAACAAATATTTAGCACCTACAGAACTGCTCAAGTTTTATGCATACAATAGTAAACAATTCTCCTTGCCCTTAGTAAGCTTAGGCTGTGGAAGAATGTGTTTAAATGCCAACGGCAAATGTAAAAAATTAATAAACAGAAACCTCAATTAAATAGAGTTGGGAAACCAGAAGAGGGAGCTCTCACACCCTGCTGACCTCAACAGGAAGAAGAAAGACTTCTTTCCCGGCAAAGACTCAGCCAATGAAAAGCCATGGACTCTTTGTTTACTAAAACCCTCACAACTCCCTTTCCCCCTCTGTATCAGCTTTCTTCTTCCCTTGCCAGTCTGGGTCTTGCATGTCTCCCCCTGGCTGCAGACCCTGAGTTGCCATGCTCTGCTGATCCCAAATAAACCCATCTTTGCTGGAGAATTATCCGGTAGTTTCTTTGTTTCAGATCAACACAAAGAATAAGAAGGAAAAGTTGAAAATAGGTTGAGAGAAGATATGTAATTTATGACAGGTGAAATGAACATGGCAAGGATCCAGGGCCAAGGTGGAGGGCTTCACTTAGGCAAGAACAGTTTTTATGAGCTGGTAGAGACCAGGGTAGGAACAAGGAGAGGATCTAAGCCTTACTTAGGAAAGTTTTCCTCTAATGGCCAGCTGCTGAGCTCAGACTGTTACCACAACTGGTGATATATGAATCAGGGGAGGGAGAGAAAGGGAAGATGGACTAACACCAAGTGCTTCCTGCTGAAAAAAATACTTTCTTTAAATATAGTTAGCTATTTCTTCCTGCAAATATATATGTACGGCAGATATTTTAGTCCAAATAGGCTTGGAAATATTTATGTAATTCTTCATTTCATTATAGTTTTGGACTGAGGTGGTTTCGCTTAAATCAAATGACTGGAGGCATAAATCAGAAATTAGCAGAGGATTCACATTTAACAATGTCTCATTAATTATAGCACAAAATCATTGCCCTATAAACAAAGTGGTTAATCAAATCTGTCTGAAAAGTAGCATTACTCATTGGTGGAATTATTTCACTGTAAAAGCTGCATTTGAGCGCTGCCTTTTAGGCGGAGAGAAATGGAAGCTAAAATAAGGGCCCTGCCCACAGGAACTTCCAGCCTACCAAACGGAATCTTAAAACCCGCTCTGGTTTTGGAAAGGCTTTTCATTGGCTACAGGATTTAGGAACCACAGAGCATAGCGTTCCCGTCTCCCACCGCCCCGCACACCCCTCCCCCACACGGTTTGCACAAAATAGGCGGGGCGGGGCTAAGGGGAGCGGAGGCAATTCGGGGAGCGGGAGAAGTACAGCCGCCTCACGCTTCCCCAGGTACCGCACCCTCTAGGTGTTCCGTGAAACTTCCAGGGCATTTTAGGCCTGGAAACCGTCTCGCAACTCTTCCTTCCAAGCGCCCAGGAGCAAGGGGCAGATTACCCCCGCCTACCGACTGTGTACGCATGCGTAGGACTGGGTTGCTAGCGTGCGTGTGACGTCACGGGCGCGCCAGTCTGAACTCTTCCGGGTTTCTGTTTAGAGCGCTGGTCAATTTCCAAGTACGTTTGGAGTTCGTTGCTTGGGTACAAGGTGAGTCGGGACCTGAACCAGTATTATGAAGAGGCTGATTTAGTTTAGATAAAAATTTGGAGAAGTTATTGCAGAGAAACTGTTCGTACTTGTCTTTCTTGTGAGCTTGTTGTGTTGACCATCTTGCTTGGCGTTTTGTGAGCAGCTGACTTGAGTTAATGCAGGACCCCCCCCCCCCCCCCCCGCCCTCTAGACGGCCAGCTGGCTTGGAGAAGCTTGGTGGGCACACACTAAAATTAAATATCGACACTAGTTCGTGTCCCAGGCAAGAAGTTTGAGAAAAAAGATTGAATCTGCAATGCACAAGTTAACATCAGTTCAATAGTCGTTTCTTTCGATTGCATAGGGGCTGGAGGGGGGGAGGCAACTGATATATTTTGGAGTAATAAGCTTTTCGTGCACAATTTGCCCACACAATATTAAAACTGCCAAAGGGATTAAAAAACAAACCCAAAACTTTTCAACCTCCCTTCCCTTCCCCATAGTTTGTACATTTTAAAGCACAGTGGTAAAGGCAATTGTTAGTGCAGTGTGTACAGATCCTAAAACTGGCTTTTAGAAGTAGTTCTTTAAATATAAAACTAAATAAAAAAGGGTTAAGTTTCAATGCCTTAGGAGGATGCGTGTATTGATCCCTGTAATAAAATTATAGCATAATCCATCCTTCCTCCCTCTCCCCCAACAGTGATGACTAACTTAAAGGAAAGGAAAAGCAAAACTAAATCAAAGAAGCTTAAAGCAAATTATTGACTACATTTTGGATAAAACACTGGGCTTTGTGTTTTCAGCAGTAAGCTATCAACTTCCCTAACTGAATTTGCTTTCCACGGCACTGTGAAGCAGATCTGATATGCCACTTGAATTAATAAAAGAAGTCAAAGGACTGCCTGAAGTTGATCTGCTAAGTAAATTACACAAAGTAGATTTCAGATACCTACAGCCAGGTTGTGATTATAGCAGGAAATATATCGAGGTAAGAATTTTCATAACTCAGAATAGTTGTCTTTTGTTTTCAGCAGTTGGATTGTCAAGTGCCTAGGTGTGGTTTTTCTTTGAATTTCTCTTGCTTGTGGGTAACTGAGCTTCTTGGATCCACAAGTCAATGTTGTTCATCAAATTAGGGATATTATTGGCTAATGTTTCTTGGATTTTTTTTTTTTTTAGTATATTATTACTCATTTCTCCTTCTGGATGTCGGTTACATGTATGTTTGTATGTTGGACTGTTTGATACTGTACTTCTGGTCTCTGAGGTAGTTTGTTTTTCTTCAGTACTATTTTGTTTTTGTTTTCTTTTTTGGCTGAGGGATTTTCAGATTGTGGAATTTCTATTGTTCTGTCCTTAAGTTTACTGAACTTTTTTTGGGGTTATATCCAATATTGTATGCATATTTAGTGAATTTTTAATTTTAGTTATTGTATATTTAAGTTTTGGACAAAGTTAAGAATGCTGGGAAGGAGGTAAGGGACTTACTGATAAAATGGGTCTGATAGTAAAAGAAGGAGAAATAACGCCACACTTCAGTTTTGCCCTTCTAATCAATATTCTCCATGTAGACATTTATCTTTTATTCCTTTGTTTATTTTCCATTTTCCTTATATTTTGTTTCATATGAAATAGAGTATTACGTATTACAGTTGGTCTTCTCTACTTCATTGAATTTAAATTCCTAATCAAATGCTTGTTAGTATTTGTAAACTCATTTTGCATTTGGTTGATTCAGATGATGTTTCTTGCATACTTGTATTTATTAATAAAGTGCTGTGATTAGATTCCTTTTCTTTGTGACAAGTCATTAATACTAATTATTACTGAGCTGTATCTAACTTTATCATTCTTCTCTTATTTTGTGTGTTTGATATAGAAGCATTTAAATGAAATATTTTTTAAATTCTAGTACTTTTATTAGTGTTACTAAAATAAACCCTTTTATATATAAGTAAAATGTCAGTTTGAATTCTTAAATTCCTTTGTCTAACCTGCACGTGTCTGTAGATATCTCAAGAAACATATTTATGTTTCTTGAATTTTATTAAATACATTTTACTGTGAAATTCATTGTTTTTACTATACAGTTCTGTGAGTTTTGAGAGATATATAAAAACGTATAACTACAACCATAATCAAGCTATAGAACAGATGATCACCCTCCCCCAAAAAATTTTAGAGTCAGCTGCTACCCTAATTTCAATCCCTGGCAACCACTTTTGACCAGTTTTCTGAGAGTATACAGTATTCTTGCCTTTCAAGAATGCCATGTAAATTGAATCATACAGTATGTAGCCTTTTATTTTTTTAATTGAAATATAGTTGATGTACAGTATTATATGTTACAGGTATCAGTAGGTAGCCTTTCGATTCTGGCTTCTTTCACTCAAGACATTTGAGATTCTTCAGGTTGTTGAGTTTATCAATAGTATTACTTTTTTTTTTTTTTTTTGGCGGTATACGGGCCTCTCACTGTTATGGCCTCTCCCGTTGCGAAGCACAGGCTCCAGACGCACAGGCTCAGTGGCCATGGCTCACGGGCCCAGCCGCTCCGTGGCATGTGGGATCTTCCCGGACCGGGGCACGAACCCGTGTCCCCTGCATCGGCAGGTGGACTCTCAACCACTGCGCCACCAGGGAAGCCCAATAGTATTACTTTTTATTGGTTGCTAGAATTCCATCACAGTCTGTTTATCCATTCCCCAGTATAGCAGTACTTGGATTCTTTCCAGTATTTTGTAATGATGAATAAAGCAAATTAAAAAATTTATTCTAATTTTTACTTGTATCTTGGTATTATAATCTCTTTTGGCTTTTCTGTGTAACTGTTTTTCTCTCGTTTCAGGGAAAACTCTCACTTATCTCTTCTTTAACTTATGGTGGAAACAGAAGAGCTGTTTTGAAGATTGGACTACAAGGTATATAAGAAGACCATTTCTGCTTAACTTTTTGCTTGTAATCTGGAAATGGGTAACTTTGTGTATGTATACATACACACATAAGCACAAAAATCATTTCTAGTGTAAAAATCTATGGAATGAAAAGTTATTCTTTTCCTCTCTAAATTTTTTTCTCCGAAGTCTATCCTCTCCCCATTCTCCCATTGCTTCTGTTATACTTCAGATTCCTTTAACGTCCTATCTAGACTATTACAATAACCAACTCATCCCCCTACTTCTAGTTTCACTAATGTGACCCAAACAGCTTAGCAAATTTTAAGAAAATGCTACTTTCAGCATGTTATTTCTTACCCAAGTGTAGTTACATGAGGGAGAATTCTTCTTCCTAGTAACCCTTAAATAATCCTGGTAAGAGTTTAGAATACTTGGGGACCAAAGTAAATCTCATCTGAAGTCTGAAATTAGTTGAATGAATAAAGAATGGTCTACAGCAGTGAATGGGAAACAAACTTTGAACCACATTTCTACAACTATTGAAAACCAGATATATATCAGACACTGTTCTAAGTACAGGGAATATAGCAGTGACCGAAACAACGTTCTTGCATTCATGGAGTTTACATTGTAGGGGAATAAATAAATTCAACAAATAATTATATAAAGTAATAATTGATAGAAATGTGGTTTGTAGACAAATAGAGCAGGATAAGGTGGTATGCCTGATGTATTATCCTTTTATATATTCCTAGGTATGATTTGCTAATATTTTGTTAAATTTATGAAAAATATGATAGGAATCTGTCTTTTCCTGTAGTGATTGGTAATTTATGTTTCTAAGGGAATTTATCAGGTCATCTTGGTTGTCAGATATATTGGCATAAAGTCATTCATAATATACTTTTTATATGCTTTTAATGTTGGTAGGATCTGTAGTGGTGTCCCATTTCACTGATTTGATAATTTGAGACTATTTTCTCTCTCTCTCTCACTTTTTTTTCTGATCATTCTGGCTAGAGATTTATTTTACTGATCTTTAAAATCGGCCTTTCTTTTCATTAATTTTTCTCTATTTTCCAGTTTTCAGTAACATTTCTTGTCTGTTAATCTGCTGTTAACTCCAATCAGTGTACTATTAGCTTCTAATATTATATTTTTCAACTCTGGAAGTTCATCTTGAGTTTTTTCATATCTGCCAGTTCTCCTCATCTATTTTCTTCTACTTCCTTGAACATGTACTTTTAGTAACTGTTCCAAAATCTTCTCTGGCAATCCTGTCATCACTGTCATTTCTGAGTTTTTTTCTATTGATTCCCTGCCCCCCCCCCCAATCCTTACGTGTTTTTCCTTTCTGTATGGTTGGCAGTTTTTTAACTGGATCCTGGACATTTAGAATTTTATATTATCAAATATTGGATTTATTTGTAATCCTTTAAATATTATTTGTCTTTGTTTTGGAATACTGTAAATTCTCTTGGAATCAGTTTGGTTAGCTTTGGTAGGATGGATCTAGAGCAGCCTTTATTTGGGGGCTAATTTGCCCTTATCACTAAGGAAGTGCCCTTCTGACAAGTTTACTATGTGTTTTGTGTATGAGGATTCCACTCTGGCTGGTTGGAACCAGAACAGTTCACAGCCCTGTGTGAGTCTCAGAATTGTTCTGCCTGTTTCTTTCAAGTGGTTCTAATCCCTTTCCTCCCATGCTTTTGTAGATCAGTACTCAACCAAAGACCAGAAGGCACCCATCTCCAGAGCGCTCTTATCTATCTATGCTGCTGTCTTCCTTTCAGCACCATGTCATGCAGATTCTAGCTGCCTTGCTGTCCTCAAATCTGAACTCTTCTGAATTCAGTGAGGCTGTTGGGCTTTCTTTGGATTTTTACCTCCATTTTCTGCTGCCTGGAAACTCTTTCCAGGAAGTAAGCTGGGGCTATTGCTTTGTTTTCCATCTCAAAGAGATCACTTACCTGCACTTACTGTTGTCCAGTGTCTGAAAACTGTTGTTTTATATATATTTTCTTACTTCTCTAGTTGCTTTAAGGCCGGAGAGCAAATCCTGTCCCTGTTACTCTGTCATGGCCAGAAATAGACATTTGATAGGTCATTTAAGATATTAAAGAAGTAAATTATATCTTGATTAGAAGCCATTGTGTTTTTGTTTTTAAGGAACATTAGTGTTTCAGTTTATGTATATACTTGTTTTGAGGAGTTGGATGAAAGAGGTAAGTGAAAGGAGGCAATAGACAGATGTAGTTGTTTCATTGCTGGTGATAAAGTAGCAGATTCAGGAGTTTTAAGTAACACTGCAAATTTTAGAAAGATCTTTCATGTACTTCATAGATACATGAAAGTCTGATATAAAGGCAGTTTCTTCGAGTAGTTGAATGTTTGAAAGCTTATATTAATGCGACCTCCCTCCGATGACATAGTAATTGAATCTTAGTATTTGAACTTGCTTCAGTGGTTCTAGGAGGTGGCCTCTGAAGAATGAAGATTATGGAGATTCTTTATCAAAGCCTAGAATATACAAATGAGATTACTGGAAAATGTTTGTTTCTTCTTTTCCTAGTAATTTTCATTGTCAAAATCACAAATAGCTTGGTTTTTACACACACATGCTCGTTTATTCTTCAATATGCGGGTGCTGGGGGAGAAGAACACACTTCCCTAGATTAAAACTTCATGTTCTAATACTTATAGATTACCAGAAGATCAGTAAAAATGAAGTATTTGGGGAGTGATATGTTATACACTATAAAAATTGAATAATTGTAACTTATTCAGTTCTTTTGATCATAACCATGTGAAAATAAATTGAAAGTGGTCATTATATGATGTTAATGTAGTATTTACAGAAATTTGTAAAACATATTTTAGGTGCAACTAGTTATAATTTTGGTTTTAACACCTAGTAGCATTCTATACATTATTTTTATGATACTTAAGGTGTTAAGAGTAAACTACAAGTGAATTTTAAACGTTTTAATTACTCTTCTTCATAATTATATTTTGAATTATCTATAGTTTTTAGAATTTAGTTGTCATCAATTTTCTTGTCTAGAACACCTTTATATCTAAAGTGTTTTTCTGTGTGTCTGTGTTTCTCCACAGAACAAGAAAATTCAAATTCGGATATCAACACCCTCAGTGTATTATTTTTTGGAAAATTAGCAAAGGACTGTGCTAAAGTTTTCTATGAAGGGGTAAAGTATTTTTATATTACTTTATCTTTTTTGCAGTAGGCTTAGAATTATTGAAGATGCTGTATTTATCCCATAGGCCATATTTTAGTGATTCATTATATATTTGTAGGTATATAAAAAATTATACTTAAAAAAGCAACATCTTTAAAATTGAACACTTGTAAGAGGTTAGTAAAACTTATCATTGACATAAAAAGGGACAATTTTTCCTCTCACTTAAGTTTAATTTTTAGTGTTCAATAGAATAGCTTAAAGATATATACATTTTCTCTTCACTTAATTAAAAAATAATTCTCACTAAAAAATAATGAGCTATAACTCTGTATTTTTATAATATTTTCTATAATTGTTATAAAAAGAAATGCCTGCTAAATCCCCAACAAGATAATACCAAACCAAACACAACAGCATATTAAAAGGAGTAAACACAATGACCAAGGGGGATTTATCCCAGAAATGATGTTTGGTTCAACATAAGAAAATCAGTCATTGTAATATATCACAGTAATAGAGCAAAGGGAAAAAAACACAAACGATCATCTTAATTGATGCAGGAAAGGCATTTGAAAAATTCTACACACTTTCATAATCAAAACACTCAGAAAACTAGGAATAGAAGGGAACTTCTCAACATAGTAAAGATCAGTTATGAAAAACCTACAGCTAACATCATAGTCAGTGGTGAAAGACTGAAAGCATTCCTCCCAAGGTTAGGAACAGGACAAGGATGCTTGCTTTCACCACTGTTATTCAACGTTGTACTGGAACTTCTAGCCAGAGCAACTAAATAAGAAAGAAATAAAAGACATCTAAATTGTAAAAGAAGAAGTAAAACTATCTCTCTTCTCAGATGACATGATCTGATATATAGAAAATCTTAAAGAATCCAAAAGAAAGCTACTAGGGCTAATACATGAATTTAGCAATGTTGCAGGTTACAAGATCAGCACAGTAAAATCAGTAGCACCATCCAGTAGAACTGTTTGCGGTGATGGAAATGTTCTATATCTGTGCTGTCAATATGGTAGCCACTAGTCATATTTGGCCAATGAGCCCTTAAAATATGGCTAGTACAGCTGAGGAACTAAATTTTAAACTTTGTATAATATCATTTTAATTAAATTTAAATAGCCACATATGGCTAGTTGATACTGTATTGGACAGCACATCTCCAGAAATTAACCACTGTTTGGTGTATAATCTTACAGATTTTTTCTGCATGCGTATTAAAATGATTTAAAATTAACTTTCTGTAAGAATCTCATAACATCTTTGATGTTAATTGGAGATCCTCTAGATATTTGCAAAACCAGTTTTGGTAATTAAACAATATTGAAGCATATAGCTGTAAAACATTGTTGAGTCATTGATAAGTCTCCAAATAAGTTGCTCAGAGTTAGACAGTACTTCTATAATGATGTTGCAGGAATATTAGATATATGGTTTCAATCCTTTTTGATCTATGGTTGTTACTAACAAGTAAATGATGTGGGAAAAAACAGTGGTTTCTGCAAAATGGCACAGTCAGATGAGATTGTCTGTACTCTGTCTCTTTTTTCATTTAGGTTCAGTAAACATTTATTAAGTGCTGACATTTTGCTTGACTCTGTGCTAGGCTCTGGAGAAACCAAAATGAATAAGACACAGTGCTTGACCTTATGGAGTCCACTATCTCTAGCCTAATGGAAAATCATTTAATGGTGGTAACTATAATAGAACTGGAATAGCAGCCTCAATAGGCTGAATCTGCCTGGAGGATTTGGGGAGAAGCATCAAAGAGTAGGCACTTAGTTTTTTAGTGGAATATTTTATTTGTTAATCTTTAAACTTTTTATTATGAAAAATTTCTAACATATATATAAGTGGTAAGAATTGTATAACGACTGTACATATTCCAAATATCTAACTTCAGTTATCAGCATTCAGGCTCTTATTTCATCTGTTTCATCTTTTCATTTTACTGCCACAGATTATTTTGAGGCAAATATCAGGAATTATATAATTTAAATCCTAAAAATTTCAGTATGTAAAAGAGAAAGCATCCTAAAATTATATGTGTATGTGTATATGTATATATACAAATGAATACATACCATAGTACAATTATACTACTGAAATATTAACATCAGCTTTTATAAACCATGAAATATCATCAATGTATTCATGTATATATACACACATATCTATGTATATCTATGTGTCTTACTATCTATTTGAATAAACACAATTTCATCATTATGCCTAAATAATTTAACAGTAATTCCTCTATATAATCAAATATCAAGTCAGTGTTCCAATTTCCCTGATTATCTCATAAGTTATTTTTAAATTTATTTTCTTCTACCAGGAGGAGACTTTAGGTAGGGAACTCAGTGAGGAGACCTTAGCAGTAATTCAGAAGCTATTGTGGATGTATAAAGACCAAAACTAAAGCATTTGTTGAATTGACCCAGAATTGATTAGTTGTATATGTGTGTGTGTTTGTAGTTTGGAGAACTGACCTAAGAAAACTGTACAATTTATGTCAGAGAACGTTTTGCCTGTGTTCTCTCCTAGGAGTTTTTTGCTAAGTTTCTGTAAGGAGGTGGTAAATCAGTTAATTTTTTCTTAATTTATAATTTGAACAAAGAAAAGAATTAGTGTAGTGATTTTTTTTCTCAGTGAAAAGCGGTTATTAAGTCAGTGGTATATCTTAAAATCTTACTTCACAATTTGAAGAAATCAAATAGGAGTTGCCATGCAATTCATGAAATCAAATAGTTGCCATGCAATTCATGTCCAGAAATTCCTAGGACAGTTCATTAGACTGTTTCTCTTCAGAATGATAACTAGACTAATTTTCGATGCAATTTTAAAAACTTTGAATGCGATATAGTTTTAATATGGTTGGTATGGCACTGTGAAGTTCTAGAGGCAAGTATACTAAAAAAGTACTATCTGACAGTCTTATCAAGAAAGGGGACTAGGAAATAAAGTATATAAAGCATGTGTACACACACACACACACACACACACACACACACACACACAAAATCATACCTGCTTGAGGCCGTTTAGGTAGGGTAGGATCCAGTATCTCTACATAGCTATTTTGATGAGGCACTTTTGTGGGTGGCTCCAGTAAAGGCCTGTTATTGTTCCTTATTATTATTCTTCTTGCTCTTAAAGGCATGACTTTATTTCAGCTTTGTTAAAATAATTAATGTTTATGATGACAGTTCTGAATTATTAAGAATTCAGTGTTTAATAAGTCCCTAAATCATGCTTTTTTTTTTTTGGTATGTGGGCCTCTCACTGTTGTGGCCTCTCCCGTTGCGGAGCACAGGCTCTGGACGCACAGGCTCAGTGGCCACGGCTCACGGGCCCAGCCGCTCCGCAGCATGTGGGATCTTCCCGGACCAGGGCACGAACCCGTGTCCCCTGCATCGGCAGGCGGACTCTCAACCACTGCGCCACCAGGGAAGCCCCCATGCCATTTTTTAAGGAAGATATTCCTCAGAAATGATGAGAGTGAGAGGGAGGGAGAGAGAGGAATGAAAGTGAGAATGCTAAGTAGATGTTTAACAGGGAAAGATACACTTATTTAGAAAAATAACTTACATATTTTTCCCTTGATCTAGAAAACAATTTCTCTATTATAATACTTTGATGAGATAGGGGAAAATGAAAAAAATCAGTTTAATGACTAATTTGCCTGTGGATACTAAGTTATAACAGATATTTTCTCTGGCTGCCCATCCTTCAAAACAAACCAATAAAACCCCAAATCAGTGTATTAACAGCTTTCTCATTCTTCAGGCTGTTAGGTATGCATAGGCAAGTTTTGCGATAGTACATTGAATTAGTAATATTTAGTTTTCATGGGTTATAGAATATTTGAAATATACATGAAATGTAGTTTCATGTTATTTAAGATGAACTCTTTCCTTTCTGTAAAGAAGTCCACTTTTAACAGTTTTAGAGATTTCAAGGACCTGGGCCAGGAAATAATAGCCTACTTCCTTTCAATTTGCTAAGATCATTAAAGTTACCTTTCTTTTCTTCGCTCCTGATATTTTTTTTAATAAGTACGACGTTACACTCTGTGCTTCAGTTTCCTTCAGGAGAGAAAAGTTGATTTTAATGCATGATCAGGAAGAGGTTTTAGCATCCTGTTTTAAGAGTCAACTGGCAATAAAACTAAAGCCTGCTTCATTTTTATGAAAGGGCCTATAGTTTATAGATGAAGATGAGACCCTAGGGTGCTCGGG
Source organism: Delphinus delphis (assembly GCF_949987515.2). Classification (NCBI taxonomy): domain Eukaryota; kingdom Metazoa; phylum Chordata; class Mammalia; order Artiodactyla; family Delphinidae; genus Delphinus; species Delphinus delphis. The sequence continues at coordinate 81,076,762 of NC_082691.1, read as the reverse complement.
TCTCCAGTGAATCCCCAACAGGGTGTAGGTAGCCAAAAAGCGTTCTTCAATCAACTAAAAGTGTATGTAAATGTATTTATGTATTTTTTTTCCCCTCTGAGGAGGCCGTCTGTAACTCTTACCTCATTCTCAAAGAGATCCATGAACATATGATCATCAAGAACTGCTTTTTAAAGGCCCAATTTCATGATTCTATCGCAGTATATAGTTGAGTTAATATGGAACTCCACAGAAATAATAATGATCTGATATTAGAATTTCGTATCTTACAAAAATCTTCCTGTATTATTTTTAGAAAAGTTTTATGTTCATGAGAGTCAAGTGCTAATATGAATGTAATGTTTTAATCTTCTTAAAGAATTTTTTGAAACATTTTACAAAGACAATACAAAAGAATCTTTGGAGGAAATGTTCTAGGTAGAGTTGCTATTAGAGAGGTTTGTGTGTATTACATTTATTATGCATATATTAATTTTTTTTTTACCTTAGTGCATGGATCTCTGTTTATCTTATACTTCCTTCCTCCTCATTAGTCCTGGGTATCTCTGACTGTGTATTTGTGTGTGCATATGAATGTGTGTGTTTGTTTTTGGAGGGGTTCATAATTAAAGAGCTCTTCTGGCTGGCATGTTTGGATGTTTTGAAGTGAAATGATATAAAGAGATCGTAAATTCTAATTTCTAGTGATGTAAGGAGATTAAAGAACTTACTTTTCTGTTCCTTTTTCTGTCCTTTATTTTACATAGTTCAATAGCAAAGGCCATACTTAAGAGGCTGTTAGAGTTTGCTTAAGTTTAGGCAACAAAACACATTTGTTTATTTTTCAAACATCTATTAAAGCTAGCTTCTAATGCTTAATCAGGTTTTTGGAATCTTTTACTAAAATATGGTACTAATCTTTTATATATTATATTACTAATCTTTTATTGAGAATATCGTATTATATTTGTATGGAACTTTACAGATTGCAAAGTGCTTCCATATACGTTTATCGTTTGAGCCATTAGTAACCCTCTGTCCTGATGGTCAGTAGTACAGTTATTCTAAAGCTAACCTTGTAGTAAGTACAGAAGCTGCTCTGTCTCCACGACTGTATTTTTGTCCTGCCTTAAGGAGATATTGTGGACTTGAATTAGGTCTTGGAAATGTTTGCCTTAGAAGATTTTGTTCTTCTTGTGTGGCCATGGTTTTAAAAGCATTTAAGCAGCATGGAAGGGCATAACCAGAAAAGCAAAAGCTGCCCCACTCCCTCTGAACCCACTCTCATTACCTACTCCCATTATTAGATAAAACCACTGCTATGTCTTTTTCTTTTTTTGGTATCCTTCCAGCTTTTATATATGTGTGTATATATGTATACTTACATATGTATGTATGTATCTTTATATACATATAAACATATATGTACATTTTCTACCAAATGACATCATACAATTCATGTTTTGTAAATTGCTTTATTTCACAACGTATCTTGGACGTCTTAGAGAAGTGTTTTAAAAATAAATACATGGTATTGAATATTAGGAATCTGTTTGCTTATATTTTAAATATGTTTTTATCTTTATCCTTCCTTAACATTCTTGTATTTATTAAATTCTTACCTGAAAAATAATATAAAAGGTTTATAATATAATGAGTTAGCAAAACATGTACATTTATCTATAAAACATGTATGGTATATTAGATATTATTATTTTTCCTAACTGATATGAAAGGTGTCTTCTGCTTTTGAAATATATTTTAAATAGGTATTCATTAAAATAGAATAGAACCATACAACTAATTAGTACTTGTCAGATAATAGGATGTTGGTAATGGTAAGTCAAGGTTTCTCCTTTTAAAATATAATGGTGTGAAGACTGAGGTCACAATTTAGTTTAAATTCTTTCTGCATTTAAAATCACGAATGTTGATCATTTGGGAGGTCTAATTAGTCTATTTATTTTAGAGTTTATAGTATTAAGGTTAAAGATTGTTGCAAATCAAAGGTAAAACTTTTTGCATAAAAGAATGAATTTTTATTGTGAGGTGGATGGACCTAGAGACTGTCATACAAAGTGAAGTAAGTCAGAAAGAGAAAAACAAATACCGTATGCTAACACATATATATGGAATCTAAATTAAAAAAAAATTAAAATAAATAAATAAATAAAAGTAAAAAAAGAAAGAGAAAAAAGGTCCGAAGAACCTAGGGGCAAGACGGGAATAAACATGCAGACCGACTAGAGAATGGACTTGAGGATACGGGGAGTGGGAAGGGTAAGCTGGGACAAAGTGAGAGAGTGGCATGGACATATATACACTACCAAATGGAAAACAGCTAGTGGGAAGCAACCGCATAGCACAGGGAGATCAGCTGGGTGCTTTGTGACCACGTAGAGGGGTGGGATAGGGAGGGTGGGAGGGAGGGAGATGCAAGAGGGAAGAGATATGGGAACATATGTATATGTATAACTGATTCACTTTGTTATAAAACAGAAACTAACACACTATTGTAAAGCAATTATACTCTAATAAAGATGTTAAAAAAATTTTTTTAAATAAAAAATAAATGTGGACATACACAGGGTAAAAAAAAAAGAATGAATTTTTATAGCTCGATTCTTACACCTTTCTTCTTTGTCGCTTATTTCCTTAAGATTAGCTCTGTATTTGAATACAGCAATCCTAAAACATCTTTGCTTTGCTAGATTAATGGTACATTTTGTGGGAATACAAATGGTCTAATTGAAATTCCCTCCATCTAAGGCATTTTTTTCAGTTTTAACTTTCATTTAAAGAAAGTTTTAACATTAATATGTAGATACAAAATAGGAAAGACTTTTCCAAAGTATTTTAAAAGTTTAAAAAAAGGTCTTATTACAAAACTGTCAAAGTTACAGACATTTGTTAATACGTTTTTTCCCATTCCTATAAGATTTAGTTCTGAAAGAGGAGATAGAGTAGTACCTACCATAGAAGTCAGGAGATCTGGGTTCTTGTCTTAGTCTACAACTAATTAGCTGTGTGTGACCTTAAACTGCTCATTTATTCTCTCTGGCCCTTATTTTCTTATCTGAAAGATGAAGGTGTTTGATTATGCGATCTCTAAGGTCCTTCACAATTCTAAAATGCTAAGATTCTATGAAGTAAGTTTTGTAGTAGTTGTATAGTTTATGTTAAGATTTAATGAAGGTATATTTTATGTAATGTCTGTGTGTTTGTGTGTGTATATTCATATATTTAGGTATTCATTGAGTTGTCTAAACACTTCTTGAATGTTTTTTGTCTGCTCCATGTCAGAGACATTTTAACTGAATAAGACAGTTATGGACCTTGCTTTCATGGAATAGTTTTCAATGGAGAAGAGTGGAATTAAACAACTATTATGTAATTAATTATTTTATCCAGATATGATATGTACTAAGAAGATTGAGTAGCAGAATGAGAAAAATAGCCGAAAGAATGAACATAGGGGTACGGGGAGAGTAGATAAGTAAGAGAGAACAGCATATACAGAGGCCCTGAGTGAGGATCCTGGAATGCTAAGGAATTATAGTAAGGCAGAGTTCCAGAGTGAGTCACACGAAATGCGGCTGGTGAGCTGGGTGGGCATCAGATCATAAAATGATTTGTAGACCATTTAAAGATTTTGGTTTTTATGCCAATTATGTCCTTGGTGTTACATGATCCAATAAGTGCTAATACACATGAAATACATTTATTATGCTAAAGAAACATTTTCTGTCAGTCACTGCACTATCAATGACATCAGGTCCCTGGTTTTTCCCTGTACCCTTTCACTCTTTAACAGTGTTTTAAGATGTGATAACCTAACAGTATTTGCAAGGTCAGTATAGTAAAAATTACTTAATGCCTGTTAAAGTCAGATAAGTTTTTCTTTTTGGGTTATCAACTGTTTCATATTTTCTTTGCCCTTTTCCTGCTCAGTGATGACTTGAGAATTTTTAGTATGTTATCCATTAAAAATAAGCAAATTAATACACTGGTTTTGTGTATTTTTGTTACCTATTGGTTTGCTTCCTATTTCACCACTGATTGTGTTCCTCATTGGGAGATATTAGCATGTAAAAACCATGGTTGTTTATATGCAAGTAAGTTGTCTGATTTTTTTTCCTTCAATTGTTCATTTTTAAAGAACGCTTACGTTAAAAAGACCCGTATTGATTTCACTCATTTTCTCTGCAACTCGTTTGCGGTAGAAATATTCCTGTTGGCTACACTGAAAATTGTCTAATGATGAGGGCTTAATCTATCTAAGGCACTGTGACAAAAGGGAAATGACTGCTTTGCTGATATCTGAGTATGCCGAGTTATTTCAAAGATTTCATTTCAAATGTGTTTTCACTTTTATAACTTTGATGCAAAGATAGCAATTAAAACCTTATCATTTTTAGCAGCAGGGTTATGCTTCTCAAGCTGGTTTTCTAATACTGTTTTCAGCAGACTGAGATAGGCACCTACTCTGACATATCAGAATACTTTAGTCTCACCACTGAACTGTGTAATTCCCATTCTTGTTTGAATGGCTTCAGTATGCTGTGCTCTTCTCAGAAACTTAGAACAGTGTGTGTTAAATCTCATTTTCAACTCAATCTAATGAGTGTTTATACAAGCTAAAACAGCCTATTATATATTTATGTTTCTAATCCTCTGTGTATTTGAATTAATTTGAAAGTCATTATGATTAATAAATTGATGGGACATGAATCCTAAGCCATTTATTTTTTTCTCTTTTGTTTAGATCTGTATTTCAGTTTCTACCAGTGTTGATTAATTTATTCAACAAATATTTGTTGACCACTGATTATGAACAGAAGCCTCCACTAGTCACTTGTGTGGGATATTCAGATGGATAAGACATTCTTAGTCCCAAGGATCTTACAGAGTTTTCAGGGCAGTAAAAACATTAAGAAAGTTTATAAATAACACACATGAAAAATATTAAAATGCGGCATAGGAGAGTTCAGAGGAAGGAAGAATTATTTTTCCTTCTTCCTTCTTTGGGGTACAAGCTAAGATAAACCTCCCAGGGAAGAAGCATTTACAGCCCAGATTTTAAAAGATAGGTACTCAGAAAATGCAAAAAATATATGTGGAAAAACATTGGGTATATAAGAGAATCTGATTTATTTTGTATTGAATGGAAGTATATGGAGATAAAGCAGGCAAAGTAACTTGGGATGAGATCACTGAGGGCCTTCAGTGCAATTTATATGTGTAAATTAAATATAAATTCATGTTTATAAATATAAATTTGGGAGGGATAAATTGGGAGTTTGGGATGGAAATATACACACTACTATATATAAAATAGATAACTAATAAGGACCTACTATATAGCACAGGGAACTCTACTCAGTACTCTGTAATGGCATATATGGGGAAAGAATCTAAAAAAGAGTGGATACATGTATATGTATAACTGATTCACTTTGCTGTACACCTGAAACTAACGCTGTAACTAACATTGTAAATCAACTATACTCCAATAAAAATTAAAAGTAAAATTAAATTAAAAAAATAAAACAAACGTAATAAATTGAACATTTATTTTTTATAGGTTTAATTTGTAGCTTAAAATTTTATTAATAACTTTTTTTTGAATTTTATTTTTTTTTTATACAGCAGGTTCTTATTAGTTATCTATTTTATACATATTAGTGTCTATATGTCAATCCCAATCTCCGAATTCATCACACCACCACTGCCCCCCGCTGCCACTTTCCCCCCTTGGTGTCCATACGTTTGTTCTCTACATCTGTGTCTCTATTTCTGCCCTACAAACTGGTTCATCTGTACCATTTTTCTAGGTTCCACATATATGTGTTAATATACGATATTTGTTTTTCTCTTTCTGACTTACTTCACTCCGTAGGACAGTCTCTAGATCCATCCACATCTCTACAAATGACCCAATTTCCTTTTTATGGCTAATATTCCATTGTATATATGTACCACATCTTCTTTATCCATTCGTCTGTCAACGGGCATGTAGGTTCTTTAAAAGTATTTTTGGTTCTTATTTCCATTTTGTCGATTGTATGCTAGAGGAAAAGTTGTAACCTTTTACTGAGTTTTGTTGCTAATGTTAGAATAGACTTTTGAAAAATTTTTGTTATGAATACTGATATCTTGCTTTTAATGATTTATTCTCTTTATTTAAAAATGTTTTCTCCATCATAAAAGAAATACTTTTATTCTTTAAGTTTGGTTTATACAGAAAAATTGAAAAATATGCATTTCTTCCCCTAACACTTTCATTTAGTGTGTATCTTTCCATATATTTATGTTTAAGACATTTTAAAGTAAAATAAAAAATAAAATGAGATATGTTATTTTTTGTATTTTGAAGAGAATTTAGAACTGACCAATGATTTCCCTACTTCTGTTTATTCTCCTGTGTTAGCTTGATTAAACAACTTTACATCTTTGACTGAAATCTTAAGTTTTCATTTAAATCAGAATATACTGTTCAAAGGTAAATTGGAAAAACTGCATATTTTTCAGTTATAATAGTAATTTATTCCAGAAGCACTCTTGCTCTTTATTTTATTCCCCTTTAAAACTGCCTAAACCATGGTACAAACATAGAAAATCTTCAGTGGGAAGGAAAATTTTCTCCCACTTAACTGTGAAGCATTGTTTTTAATTAGCATTAACAGCACAGACACAATTATGTTTGCAGTCTCACCTGAAGAAAATAAAATGCAGAAATTTGCAGAGCTAAAATATCTGGATAGGGCCAGAGATTTTAGAAAGGCCATTTATGATCCTTCCTTTGATTCACAGATAGTTTATGGAGGGCCTACTTTGTGCCAAGCCCTGTAAATACAAAGCAGAATAAGACATGACCCTTGTCTTCAAGGTGCTTACAGCCTAATTAACGGACCTAAATAGAGACTCCTGGGGGTTGACACCACACTCATATGTGCAAAATAAAAATCAGTAATGCAGAAGAGTTCCATTTGGTAGAAATTAAGATTATTGAAGGAAGCTGCCTAAGGCCCAGGAATTTCTGTTTATCTTAAGGTTTTGGTGTTAAAATTAGAGGAGTAAGATAATAATGTGTGTGTGTGTGTGTGTGTGTGTGTGTGTGTGTGTGTGTGTGTGTATATAAAATACAGCAAGACAAGACTCACTAAGTGTGGATGTTCCAGTATTTGGAAAATAAGAAAAGAGATTTAACTAAAGAATGAGAGAGGCAGGAATAAATGGAGATTGGCTTCTTCTTACTATTATAAACCTACGTGGAAAGAAAGTATCTTTGTTCTTATTAGTATGTAAATGGAAATGTCCTATTTATGTCTCATACCCTGGATCTTTATGCTCATGTTAGTTTTATAACAATATGGAGTTTTTGCAATAATGACATGTCTTTCTCAATGTAGTCTCTCAGAGATTTAGTTTCATTTAATTTCCATTCTTAATACTGTTGGCTCATTACTGTCTCTTCGTTGTGTTTATTCATGCACACTTATTCACATAAATTGAGATGAACATTGATGTTTGAAGCCCTAATAGATAAATAAAAATTTCTAAGTGATTTAGGTAGTGTTTTCCTGGTCCATTAAGAGGAGCACTGTACTTATCTATGGCTACATTGCTGATACCCTTTTGTAGGAGGTGGTAGTCTCAATCTTATATTCAGAAAGCATTAAACAAGTTTAGGCTAACCAGCTTTTCATTTTATAGAAATGATTCCTGTTTTTACATAGTAATAAAAATAAGAATCTATATGGCATTCAGAATTATGGTATTTTGATGATTTTTAAATTATTTTTTTCTATATAGGACACCATTGCAGTGGCCGGATTTGTTATTTTGTCAGCATCTTCATCTACAAGCAGAGATGGTAAACTTCGCTTATTTTTGAAAGCATCTGAGGACTTCAAATCAACTGTTTATGTAAGTATGCAACTTTTTAGTCTCTAATTGTAGTTTTAATGAGCTAAAGTAATGGAATAGAAGTAGTATTTTTGTGTATCTGCAGATAAACTATTTAGTCTGACTGAATTATTGTAATTAAATATTTTAAGTTTAAAAATAAAAATCCTTTTCTTGGCTTTATATTTAGAATGATTCCAGGTAACAGAGAAGGATCCCTTAAAGATAGTTATTTGTTACTGAAATTCTTAAAGCTTCGCAGACAGTCTAAACCTGATCAATATATTCTTTGCAGTTATACTGTCATCCTCTTTTGATGGTCTGCTTGATTTTATCTTAAATTGATCAGGTGCCCCTTTTTAGGTAAAACTGATTTCCTCCTATTTCATTCTTTATGAAGGTCTTCATCCTCTCCGTCTCACTTCACCACCCCCCGCCCCCTCCCCACACAAACACACATACACTTTTGGAGACTGCCTGTTTGGTCAAGGCTGTCAGGTGGAGAAGTAGAGTTGGGTCAAGCTATGTGCCTGCAGACCAACATCTGCCTGTTTTGTTTTATTTTTTTGTCTGAACAGGGCATTTTATGGGCCAGGTGTGGTTCTGTGATATTAAAATTGGTGAATTAAACTGAAGCTTAGCTTAGACAACTTTGTACCTGCGACTCTTAATTTGTAAGCTATAACTTTATGCCATTCTGTGAACTGGAATATTATAAAATGTGTAGTTTTACTACAATTAAAGGTCTGTAATCACATTGGACATGTTTGTATACAAATAAGTCCTCTCTTTTTTTTTCAGGTTTATGTTAAATCCGTAAGAGATTTTTCTACAGAATCAATGTCTTTGGTAAGATGGTATTAATTTTAATTTAGAAATGTACACCCCACACACACATACATATATGTATTTGACCCACTTTATAGACTGATTTTGAAATAGTATCAATACAGTGGGAAAACATAATCTCTACTTTTTTGATATACAATGATATTACATTTGAGTTATATATTTCCCTGGTAATTAATACCTGGTTCATCTGTTGTCTGGAATATTTGCTGATATTTTGCAGAAGTTACGTACACAAGAAAATTAAAATGGAAAAGAAGTTTTATTGTGTGAAGACACTGGGATTTTTACTCCTTTTAAATCTTAGGCAAATTCATTTCTTTTGCTTTTCATCAGCTTATATTTAAACAGATTGTTATGTGCTGAATTGTGATTTGACAAATTATGTAATTTTAAGTAAAGAATTTTATTATACTTCTGATATATTTTGCTTTTTCTTTTAAATCATATTTTAAATATTTTATAAAATTTTGTCATCTCATAGCAATGGGAAGGTTCCCATTTTTAAAGGTGAGCTAATTGTAGCTGAGTGAAACTGGAAAGAAGGTAATATGTTGATAAAGTTTAGTTATGGCAAATGGGCTCCTTAGTTGCACAGGCGGGTTCCTTAGTTGTGGCACATGGGCTCCTTAGTTGCGACCCATGGGCTCCTTAAAATAAATTTTATGTTCTACCTTTAGTTTCTATTGGACAGAGTTCAAGGACTTTGCTTCTAGTTGACAGTGACTACTGGATACAGGTTTTAAATTCTGAATAATACCATAATTGTATAACTTAAATTTGTTATTTAGGGTAACTGTAACCAATAAAAGTATTGATGTACTTTTTAAAAAATATGAATTAACTCTGATATTAGTGTTTTTCAAAATTGTTATAGATAGGTCAGCTTCAAATATTTGATACATCCATGCACTTGTGGTAAGGCAGAAGTAAATGAGAGAGCCTCTGAACTTGGCAAAAACGGTTTTTCAGGAAGCTCAGGTATTCTGAACTATTAGAATATAACGTAGCTGCTCTGCACACACATACTGGCTTATTTACATTGAGAGCCAAATTACAATCAAGATGTTGATTGCTGGTTGTGAATTAACAAGTACATTACTTGGAAAACCATAATGGTTAGGGTCATTGAGCTGTGCTGGCCTTCCCATTCATCTCCACATTAGGGAGATATTTGTTAAGATAATATATTGGATCCAGTTAGTTTGTCAGCTGAGTACCTATTGTCTCTATTCTGTCCCATATGCTGACCATTGTTTTTCTTTCATTACTTTTTTTTAATATCATGGTTTGGTGAGATTTCTAAGCAAGCCCTGCCCTTGTGTTTGACCTGAGGGATCAGCTTCCTTGAAAAAAACAATTCATTTTGATTTGATTTTTAAAATTTTAACTCTTAGTGTGATAGGTAACCTTATTTCCAGCTGGAAGTGAAGTGGGTGGGTGATGGGGCCAGATGTCTGAACCCTTTTCAGGATTGTTTGACTAACATCAGACGTTCTTGTGAAATCACTTCCCCTTTTCTTTCCAAACTTCTGTATAGTTATTTCAGAAAAATTTTTTTCTTTTATTACCATGTTTAATGTCTTTATATCATTTATAATCAAAATCTGGCTTTATTTAGGCCTTATTAAAATCTTCATAGCAGTATAGGAAAAAAAATAAATATATGCCACAAGTTTTGAAGTGATATTAGTTAAGGTTAAAAACCAGAACAAAAGTCTCTTAAACTGCATTTTTTAGAGCTGTGTACAAATTACACCATTTATAATCAAAGTTATTTATATGAAAAACTAGATGGTTTATATAGCAACCTTTATAAGCTGTGCATTTCTCCTTTTTTCAGGCTACAGTCTCTTTTTAGACACTTAGAAGGAAAAAATGCAGATCAGTTTGCTAACTTACAAATTTGATCATAACATGATTCTAAAATCTTAATACTTATATTCACTGTCTTTCTTTAGGTTCCAGCCACACATTATGTATATACACCCCTGAATCAACTTAAGAGTGGCATGATTGTCAATGTCTATGGTGTTGTGAAGTTCTTTAAGCCTCCATATCTGAGCAAAGGAACGGGTAGGTATTATTAAAATTGGTCAAGGTTTTAATGGACTGGAACTGTTTTATTGGTTCAGGAACACAGCTCCTTCAGTACTCTAAGTCTTAGAAACTTAATTGTGATTTATAATTGTCAAACAATACTGATGCAAATTTTTTGGCCATTTTTACTTATAAAATAAGTATAGTCTATAAGTTGTAGAGAATAAATGAAGAAAAGAATGCTAAGCAGCAACATGACAGCATATGAAAGTATAAAATAGCCTATGAAAGTATAGAATAAGCTAGAAAAGGTAAATATATAGACACGTACAGAATATGTAATGCTGTTATGTAAATCATTTTAATTCTTGCATAGAAGTTAAAAGACAAATGTATAAAAAAGAGCTACCTGTAAACATGTGTTAGTGGTTACAACATAAAAAGATGTAAATGGTGACTAGGTAACATAAAGTATGTGTTGGGGGAGGGGACTAAAAGTGTAGAGCTTTTGTATATGATAGAAATTTATTTTTTATCAGTTTAAGATAGTTATAACTGTAAGGTGTTTTATGTAAATTTTGTGGTAACCAAAAAGAAAATACTTATGGAAGATACGCAAAAGAAAATGAGAAAGGAATCAGAGTAGGTCACGACAAAAAAAATCAGTGAAGCACAAAGGAAGACCATAAGAGAGAAAACAAGGGACAAAAGAGCTACAAGACAGACAGAAAAGAACAAAATGGCAAGAGTAAGTTCTTCCCTATCAGTAGTTACTTTAAATGTAAAAGGATTAAACATCCCAGTCAAAAGGCATAGTACTTGGGTTGTTTTTAAAGATAATTAAGGAGATATAACCTATTCTATATAAAAATGTAAGCTTTTAAACAGACTAACATGTAAAAGAATGAATCAAAAAAACGTGGATTTCAGCTTTCTGAGAGTTAATGTAGTTAACAGACAGGCACTTTCACCTTGGTTTAATTTAGTTCAACGAAATTTAACATTTATTGCTCTGTTTAGTCTAATTTGAAACAGCAACATTTGTAAGAGGCATCATTATTTTATGTATCATTAAGAAAAGCTATGCTTCACTGTCAATTGTAAGATATAACCATATTGTAAAGATGTTAAAAATGTGAAACAGTGGTGGTGTTGATGAAATATTGTCTTTATCGACTGTATGCCTGCCAGCTGCTGTGGCTCATGCTGGGAACACAAAGATGTTCTCAGTGAGTTAATATTTTTAAAAGATTTAATTTATTAAATTATACGTATGCAAATTTTATTGTGGCATGAGCTCTAAGTTTACTCTTTGGTGGGGTGGATGGGGGGGAAAAGTTTCATTTTCATGTGGTCAGCATTTTTTTTTAGTGTGTTTTAAAATTTTATTTTGAGCATTATTTGATTTTTTTTACATTATGAAATATATCAAACATACAGAAAATAATTAAATGACCCCTATATTATATTTACTGGGCAGATTTTACCATATTTGCTTCAGTTTTTTAATTTATTTATTTTTAACTTTTGTTGGAGTATAGTTGACAGAATATTTTGATAATGTGTAAAGACTTAGTTTATGTGCAAGTGGCTATGTGAAGACTATTGAATCTAGAGATGAGAAGTTTGAAATAGGTGGTAGCTAAGTCTGAAGACCGCAAAAGGATGTTTTATTGAAAACCCTGATTTCTGTTGTTTCAGTAGGAGGGGAAGAATTAAACGTTAAGGTTGAAGCAGAGAAATTTTGTTTGAATTTCTCAAATATTTTCATTCAACTTTACTCTTTTGCAGTCTACTTTCCACACCCCATCATGCCATTCAACGTACATATGCATACTTTCACCTTAGTAGTTTCTTCTCATCATCGAATTTTTTTCCCCTGAATTTTACATTGCCCATTCTGTGAATACCCTGTAGAGTGTAATCACTGCAGTCTTCTTCCAGTTGCCAGTGTTATCTGGCTAGCTTTAATAGGCCTGCCAAATTTAGGAATAAGCTACAATACTGGTAATAATGTTCATCTAACTTGGTAGAAGATATAATTTTAAAACTTTTTGCACTTGGTATGGTTCAAATGCTTATCATTGAAAGTTTTTAGTAAATTAATCAGCAAATACATTATTTTCAAAAATATCATGAAATGAAAGTATTACAGAATAAAATTATAGCTGTTTTTAAAACAGCTATGATGACTCAATTTTAGTTTGTTATTAGATAGCATAATCATTTTCTTCTGACAATGTTATTAAATCGTGTATATAATGAAAGCATTGGGAAACTGTAGTATTTATTATATATTCTATGTATCCTGTATCTCTTAGGTATATTTATAGTTAGATCCAGTCCTTTAATAAAAACATTCATGAGTAGTAATAAGCCAACTTTTATTTTAAAGATAATGTGTTTCTCTGTTTCTTCTGAGATACTAAATTAAAATGAATGTCATCAATTTTTTCTGAATATATTCATTAAAACTCTAAAATTTGTCTGAAGATACAGCGAGATGTCTTTACTACTACCAAGATGGTAACATTTTAAAACTATCTGTCTTATAATTTTAGTTACACTTACATTTTTTTCTGTTGATAGAATTTATCCTTCAACATGCTGCAGGAGAGTCAGACAAATAGCACTGATTTTCGTGTTCAGGAAAGAATCAACTTCATTAGTATTACCACTGAGAAGTACTAAAATAAATGTACAGGAGTAATCCACAGCTGAGCCTTTTTTGTACTATATAAAGCAACATTATTTCACAAATACAGGGCCACAACCTAAATATTACATCTTGATGTACATAATAGTTATGTGTAGGAAAATTACCTTTATGCAACTCAAATTTAGATAGATGGAAAAAAGTTGATTCTCTTATATATCATTAGCTAGAATTTTTCATTAAAATTCATTTTATAAATGTTAAATTCAATGCAGTAGAAGCAATTTGGCGCAATTTAGCATCCTTCTTGACTAAAATTTTTCTTGACTTTCCTCTCATCCTCTGTAATAATGATTATACATGGCCTGTAGCATACTGCTATCTTATTTCTGTAGCAAATGCTTTATTTCCCAAGCTTTATCTTCAGTCTTCGAGGAGTTGTAGCTTTTATTCTTACAGAAGTCTGTCAGTCCTGTTTTTAAAAGGACTATCGATGCTCACATTCTTATTCATCTGTGATAAGATTCATCATGAAAACTGAGAATTTCTCAAGGATTATGGAAACAGCATATATTAAAAGATCATCGTATCATCAAAATTGATTTTGATCATGACTCAGCAGCGGTACATAATGTGGCCTCTTTCATATAGGAAGACAAGGTTATTGCCACATTCTTGGGATTTTGAGATTTTATAGCAGTTATCTTCTCTGAAAACAGTTACTTCTCTGAAAGCAGTTACTTCTGCTTCTCTCGCACCGTTACTTTTGCTTTGAAGAGCTGGGTAGGTAGAGCTACGTGTGCAGTGTTTTGCCCTGCACAGATAACATTGGGCATTTTTCTTAGATAACATGTATAAAGGAGTTTAATTTTAGCTTTGTCTCAGATTTTAAGGAGTATCTTAATTTTTTTTTTTAAACTTGAGACACCTTTACTCTGTTCTTATTGTCTGTTCTTGCTAAATAAGGTAAGTAGAGGCAGGCCATAAAACATATCCATCCAGACTTGTTAATAGTATGTGGTCCTGCTTGCTTGGTTAATATCATAATGCCTGCTCACTCTGAGCAAATGTGAAGAGTAGAGAGAACACTGTTTGTGCTTATTCTTCCTAATATTTGAGTCCAGAGGAAGGGAGAGAATAGTCAGAGTATTCATAGCATCAGTTTTTACTGTTCACTTCTTTTTTTATTTTCTTCTCTGTCCAACTTTGAGACCCTAGAGGTCTCAGCCTTTTCATGCCACGTAATGTGGCACATCACCTGTGGCTCCCTAGCTTTCCTCAGGAATGCTCTATGTTGCTAAACTATTTTCACACCTCCTCCCATCAAAAATTCTCAATATTAGAAAAGCAGCTTGGTTAAACTGAACAGTTTTGGATGTTACAGTGTTTCTACAAGCAGACTTATGCTATTCAGTTTCTTAGAAAAAGGACACCTGTTTTAGCTACTTACTGAGCATTATAATCAAATTACTAAAATTGTATCCAAAACATTGGATTTCTAAGAGCTCCTATCTGTTTCACTTACTTTTAGTTCTTAGGATAGAGTGATACGATATAGAGCCCTAGGATTTTTTCTTTTCCTGTTCTGTTAAACATTCCAGCTAACTCTGGATTGCTAATTTTGGCTCTGTAAAAATACTATTTTCACTTATGAGAATGACTTGCCATTTATGCATTAATGTTATGTAGCATAATCGTTTGAATATTTTTGTTTTGCCTGAGTAATATTGGTTGCCTATTAATGATTATGTAGTTAGTGTCTTTTAATTTCTTAAAGTATAATAATTAACTCCCACATATTCCACAGTAACATGGTTGAAAAAGAATTTATTAATTACTGAATGATTAATGACTCATTGGTATTCCATAAGATCCAGGAGCCTTTCTGATTCATCAAAGGGAGATTAAAACTTCTAGTACAACATAAAATTGTATGTAATGTTTACTTATATTTTTTATTTTTTAAAATTGATAACGCATCTTTAGAATTTTTAACCCTTTTGTAGTCCTACACCTTTATGAAAATGTGATGACAGTTATAGAGCCTGTCCTAGAAAAATTCACATGCATGCTTAAACACTTAAATATACAATACCAAAGTTCATTCCCTGCTGCCTCTGAGCCTCAGATTGCAAAATCCTGATCTGTGGTATGTTCATACTCACTTATTTGACTATTCAGTTAATGTCAAAACTACAACATACATTTTGGCTTAATGTATGGCATTTAAAACAAAATAAATGAATGCACAGTTTTGCTTTTCAGTTTGCTCATTTGTTCATTTATTCAACAAACATTTATTGAGAACTTTCTATGTGCCAGGTGTTATATTTTATAGACATGAGACATTCAGAGATTTATGTGATTGTTTCCACCCTCAAGAAATTAAAGTCTGTAGTTAAGCAGATAACCATTATAAATCAATGATTATAATTATTCATGATTTCACTTTGGTTTTAGTCTTTCCCCAATTTGTAAAACTCTACTTGTCCGTTTTATTGTTGACTATGTAAAGCAGAATCTTCGTTGTAAAATGTACCATGCTTTTTGAATGTGTGTTTTAAAGTTGAATGATGGATTTACCTTTTATATAAGATGCAGGTTGTGGGCAGGCACAGAGTTTTCCATTTCCCAAGGTCTAAAAAATGATAATATCTAGTTGAGTGAGGTAAGAATCTTCAAGTGCTTGGCTATCTTGCTTTCAGGAATGGAGGGCATCCAGGCACAGCTAGTCGTCACTTATCTCTTTAAGGATTTGGAAAGGTGAGCTAAGCCTCTCTTCAGCACTGTTTTCCAGCTATTCTGTCCGTGCCAGTAGGAAGTAGGTTTCCACTTGGAGAAAGAAGGTGAAGAAAGATCTTTCTTCCCCTGTCACTGAACCTTTGTGTGGCTTGCTTTCTTATATTCAAGAATGACTTCTTTGATGAAGCTTGAGTCTTCTATTTGGCTTCCTGTCCATATCCTAAGAATCTGTCTCTCATGACCTTTTCCTCTAAAAATTATTAGCCTGTTTATTTAGGATGTTACCCTTATTTTTCATGAGTTTTTTAATTTGAATTATTTTCATGAATCATAAAATCAGTACTGTTTTCCCATTTTTTCTTGAAACTCGTGTTATATTCTTTTATTCATTAAATTAAAAAATGTGTTTGCTAGCCTTGTGTAGCACTGTACTGTACTTAGTTGTTTTCTATAGACTCATAGGTTGTTGTCCATAGATAAAATAACTCTCAGAGAGTTTACAAGTGAGGGAGACCCAAATGTAATCAGCTAGCTAATAGAAGGCACAGTCTTATGCTGTGACTAAAGGAATAAGCAAAGTGCTTTCCGAGTGGGAATGGAGAGATTAATGCTAACAGGGGAAAAGCTTCTAAGAGATGTAGCATTTTAGCTGAACTTTAAAGGGTAAATTGGATTTTGATAGATGAGGAAGAAGAGGCCAACATTCCAGAGTTTGAAAATAGCAGCAAAAGTTGTCAGATTTATAATGAAAATGTGAACTAGTGCTGAAGCAGTTGACTTAAATATAATTTTAAGCAATAGAATGTCAGCAATATATTGATGCATAATTTTATGCTCTTGTAGCAGTCTTTTTTTAGGGATCGTTATTAAGGACCTATGATACTTCTGTGGTGTACATTTTGTTTATATTCTTGAAGAATTTTTTTTTTAATTCTATGTTTTATGATTTCCATATGTGGTAAAACTGGCTTGTTCAGATTGTATTGGTTATATATGCAATCAGCTTTATTTATATGCTATACTGTCATGTAGTTGGCAATTTGTCTTTGAAAGATTATGTGTTCAGAATTATTACAAATATATCTCAAGTGGCTATCAGTGGAATGCTTTGTTACATTACTTCTCAGGTCAAATGGATTCTGGTAATATTCAGGTTCACAAAAATTACTTTCGAGTTACAAGTTACTTTGATTTCCATCTGCATTGTTAGGATTTTCTTCTACTTCAGTGTATTAATTTCCCTCCCAACTTTATATATCATCAATTAAGAAAATCCAAGTATATTCTCTTCCTTATTTTTCAGTTTGTTTGTTCGTCCTTTTGCAGTGGTTTCTGGCAGCTTCTTATATATAAATGATAATCTCTTTTTTGTCATTATGTTACAGATGCTTTTCGCAGCATTTTAGTTTTGTGCTGGCAGTTTTTGAAATTTAAATATTTAAAATGCTTGTGGAGTCATAATTTGTTTGTTTGGAAAGGCTTACCTATTAGAAGATCTGAAAACTATTACCCTATATTTCCTTAAAATTATTATTATATATTTTTTAAAACTGCATGTATTGCCTGGAATTTTGTTTTTTATGTAGTGTGCAGTGATCTCACTTTTTGTTGGTAACTGCCTTGTTTCAAAATCATTTATTAAATAATGTCATGTTTAAATCATGTATAATTTCTGTACCGCTATATAAGGATCCGTGGAGCAACACCTAACAGAGAGCCTGAGGTGAATTTTCTTCTCCCAATATGTGACCTGCAATAGGTCTCCTCAAAAACAAGGAGGGCTATTTAGATGTTGCCCAATTTTTAATCATTAGGCAGAGTATTTGCTACAATCTCTACATGAATATTTGAGGATGTTTGGGTTGGTAGGATTCTGTATCCTCAATTCTGATTTACTGTGTAATAATATAGTTTGCTTGTTAATCTCAGTCTTTTTGTTTCTTCATTCATAATTTTAATATACTTTTAAGCCTTACAGAAATATATTGGGTGCATTTGCCATATACATACTGGTATCAGGATTTAAAAATATTTGAAATCAGATTAGGATTTATATGAAACTCTACCATAAGTTGTGATTTTTTTTTTCCTACAGGTAGAATAAATGGTGTCAGGTTCTTAAAGGGTGTGTGTGTGTGTGTGTGTGTGTGTGTAATATATCCCTAGTGCATTTTGTAAGATAAATGTTAAACGTACGTATTATTAATAATTTATCAGTACTTAATAGAATGAATATAAAATTCATAAAATAACATTTAATTCACTAGAGGAACTAGTCACTTGTCCTAGTGCTTGGATTTTAATGAAGAAGTATAATGAGTTTTAGCTTATAAAGGAATATGTTAGAAGTTAAAGTAGTTTGCCTCTCATTTGAACTTTTATTATTATCACTTTAAATTATTCTCCTTATTTATACATTAATCATAGTATTTTTATTTCTACAAGTGTCAGTTTTCTTTTGGAAGTATAATATGCTGTATATTTGAGATACTTATATAGCTTTTAAATTTTCCTTTAAATGAAGCTGAAGTGTAGTAGACTTAAATAAAATTATGTTATACTAAGTTCATGTTTATATATTTATTGTGAAATTGTTTGAAAGCTCGAATGCATATAAATGCTAAGCATTGCTATATCTAGTCCAGTATATTGAAGTTCTGCTGAATATGTTATTAATTGTCCTATTTCCACAATAGATTTGATCTTTGAATAATTGAACCTGTTGCTACTTTTAAACCACATAAGGCTCTAAAGTCATGAAGAAGACTCTCTCTTTCCACTGAGAGACTAATTTCACTCCCATCTCCAGCTAGTGAAATTTTTTAATACAAAATTAAGAATAAAAAGAGTTTAGAGGTATTATAATACCTCTGTTTGTGAACCACAGAGGTTGACCCTTTTGTTCTGTAAAATTTGTATTGCCTGCATACTTCAGGGGCATGGCCATCTAAATAATAACATTGCAGCTCTTATTTACTGAATTCTATGATGTCTTTCATATGATTATCGTTTCTGCTTTACAAAATACCCTAAGTGTGGTGTTGCATCGCCTCTATTTTATAGATGTGGAAACTTGGAAGTGGCACTGGTCATGCTTTCTCCTGTTCCAAAAGGCTTTTAAACAAATCACATATTTTGCCAGTTACCAGCTCGCAGTATCATACACTGTTCAGGAATGCCACTTCTTTGTGGGCATTCCTGGCTGTTGCTCATCAATGTGAAGCTTGAAGCCCAATTTTATGAGTCTTAGAATCAGCAAAACAAATATCAGGTGGCTTAGTTGGGGAGTATTCCTAGGATAATAATCTAATTGGTAGCTGTACTAGTAACTTCCTCTTTGAAATTTGAGGAGAGTTTGGTTGTGATTAAGAATAGGTTAGAGTAGTTTTAGTAGTACCTAAGAGCTGAAAGAAAAATATGAACAAGCAAGATAAAAAATATCTATAAATTACATGGCACTTAAACATGTATTTAGTGCCTTAAAGCAGCTGTTTAACCAGATACTGATAGTCCCTTTTTTTAAAAACAGCTTTACTGAGATTTAATTCACATCTAATTTACTCATTTAAAGGATACAGTTCAGTAGCTTTAGTATATTCATGGGGTTGTGCATCTACCACCACAGTCAACTGTAGAACATTTTCATGTCCTCCGGAAGAAACTCTGCATCTCTTAGCTCCCAAATTCCCCGTATTCCTCCCAGCCCTAGGCAACGATTAATCTACTTTCTGTCTATAGATTGCTTATTCTAGACTATTCATATTAATGGAATCATAATATCTGATAGTTTGTGACTCGTTTCTTTCACTTAGCACGCTCTCAAGGTTCATCCATGTTGTGGTATGTATCAGTACTTCATTTCTCTTTGTTACTGAAAAGTATCCCATTGCATGGATGGACCACATTTTATTTATCCATCTGTCACTTGATGGACATTTAGGTTCTTTCTGTTTTTTGGTGTTACAAATAATGCTGCTATGTACATTCATATATATGTTTTTGTGTGGATATCATGTTTTCATTTCTCTTAGGTATATACCTAAGAGTGGAATTGACAGTCTTTTTGAGTATTTTTTTTCTTGTAGGCCATTTTTCTTATCAGAAATAATTGTTGAGTTGCTTTGAATATCATGATCTTTTATCTTCTATACTAAGTTCATCTTGAAATTTCTTAAATTGGTCGTGTAAATATTACTGCATTTGATGCTGGACTGTTTACATAGTAGTACCATTACTTTGAAAAATTGAGTTCTTGAAAGATTAAGTATTAAATAAAGACATTGTAGTGTACTTTAGTTTCTTTTCCTATTTCAGAGTATTATGCTATTAGTCCTTTATTTCCAGTATCCTTTTTGTATGTCCACCATTAATCTAGTTTAAGAGTTGGATTTTTCCTTAAGGCACTGTCTAGTGTAAAATTTAGGCTTTGCATGACAGGTAGTCTCTGTCACAACTACTCAGTTGTGCCTTATAGCATGAAAACAGCCATAGACAATGTGGAAATGAATGTGTAGCAATAAAACTTGATTTTACAGAAGTCAGCTGGCCCACAGGCCGTAGTTTGCTGACCTCTGATCTCATTCATGGTTATGGTTTTTGTCAAATTTTAAGAAGGATTCAGACGGTACAGCACATGTGTTTATATTTGCTCCCAAGTTACAATTAAAATGATGATTTAAAAAGATATAATTTTTAATGTCAAACCAAATGGATGAGGAGATCATAGTTAACAGAAGATACCAGCAAGACTTCATATGCTGACATTTGTATGATTGATGGTAACTGATTCAACCACGAAGAGTGAATTTCATTTTTATGGCCATGAGCAAACACCACCATACAAAAAGATCTCCATTCTGTTTGCAGTCAGTCATTGCCATCCCCAGTCCTAGGCAACCGTTAACTTGCTTTCTATCTCTGTACCTTTCTGGACACTTCATATAGATAGGCTCACTTTGCTTCTGGTTTCTTTCACTTAGCATAATGATTTTGAGGTTCCATGTTATAGCATGTATCAATAGTTTATTCCTTTTTATTGATGAATATCAATATACTTTTATAGTTATTTTAAAAATTAATCTTACTGTTTTGTCTCCCTTATTTTAAACACAAACTCTGTGAAGATAAAGACCATTGCTAGTCTTAGTTGAAATTCTTACACCTAGGTGTACCATCTACGACCTATGGTTGCTCAATGCATAGAGTAAAACATAAGAGGAAAACTCCCCCAGGTGTAATTTCAGAATAACATTTATGAACTCATAAATATATCTGTCTACCTATCGCATCTGTGTGTGCATGTATATTTATCTATATATTAGAACTTATATCTATCGTAATATTTACGCTTCTCTTTCCTGCCTCCCGTGATCTTTTTCAACATTATAAAAACATGAGTGGAAATTATGTTAACCTCACACCAGGATAATAAAGAGAGTGCTGTTATGTGTGTATTGTATAGCAAGTATCCTTGTAAACAAGTAAGATTGTAGCATATAGTATTGCCTTAGTTCAGTGATTTGCCTTCATGGCTTTTACTTTAGTATTTCAATAATAAAATTTTATACAAGTGGAAAACTGTTGATGAAGTACTGATTGGTTTAAAAACAACAACACTCTACAACATAAGCTTAAGAGAAATTTTTAGTTGTTTTACCATAGACAACTTACTCTGCTTCTCTTGCTTAATTTGTTTATCTGAAAATGGAGATGATGATGGTCATGGTCTCTCATGGAATTTGCTGTAACAATTGAAGTAACATATGCAACTGTACCTGTAATATGGTAACAGCCAGTTGCAGTAGCTATTAATAGATATGTGAGTTCTTTGTAAGGTAAATATTATTTTAATTTTCAAATCTTGAATTGCATATGTAGAAAACATAGTTAGAAAATCAATGATAGATTGCCTCAGTGAAGAACAGCACTTGTTGTAATAATATACAATAGAATAGATTTCAACTTACTTTCAATAAATAAATGCCTAGTTACCTCAAAAAAATAAATAAATACAAACAACAGCACCCTAGTAGATAAAAAGGTGGTGAAGCAACTTTCATGGAGGAATTTTTTTGTGGATTATATAATTTTTTTGTGGATTATATAAATATATAAGCATGCATGCATGCATGCTTCTTTGATTAAAGACCTTACTTAGATGAACTACCAGCTTTCCCTTATAATAAGACTCCAAGGCAATTTACACTTAATCATACTGAGGAAATTAGGTGAATTGCTGAAGATCGCAGAATGTAGGGCTTAATTTATCATTTGTTACCTTTTCTAGATTTACATCAAGTTAAATGAAGTATTACCTAAGTGTTAAAGTAGTTAAAATACTTCGTCAACAGTTTAAACATGAAGTCTTACTGAAGCTTTAAAGTCAATTCTTTTTTTTTTTTTTTTTTTTTTTGCGGTACGCGGGCCTCTCACCGTTGTGGTCTCTCCCGTTGCGGAGCACAGGCTCCGGACGCGCAGGCTCCGGACGCGCAGGCTCAGCGGCCATGGCTCACTGGCCCAGCCGCTCCGCGGCATGTGGGATCCTCCCGAACCGGGACACGAACCCGTGTCCCCTGCATCCGCAGGCGGACTCTCAACCACTGCGCCACCAGGGAAGCCCTAAAGTCAATTCTTTATCAGAGTTTAAATATGTATTTTTAGAGGTTGTTATTTAGATAAACTAAGAAAGAATACTGATTTATTAAATGTCTCTCTACTCTCCCTACCTTCCCTGCTGATACAGGCTATCAAGAAAGTAGACTTAAATTACCTCTTAGCTCTGTAACTTTATTATTAAAATATTAATTTGTAAGTTGACTCTAACTTCACAAGATGATTTTTCTTTCATTTGGGAATGAGTAAAAAATGAGGCATGGGGAAAATAAATATTTTTATCATTTTATGTAGTCATTATTGAAGGATTATTTACTTACTTGGTGAAACACTTTACGTCTTTGGAGAAGTTAAATAAAACTTACTCTAGCAGTTTGCCTTGTTAGTATTTGTTAAAATGAGTAG
This sequence comes from Delphinus delphis, assembly GCF_949987515.2. Lineage (NCBI taxonomy): Eukaryota > Metazoa > Chordata > Mammalia > Artiodactyla > Delphinidae > Delphinus > Delphinus delphis. The sequence continues at coordinate 81,053,571 of NC_082691.1, read as the reverse complement.
CTTGGTTTCCAGTTATGTCATGAATCTAATGGTAATTTGTGAAAGAACCTGAAAGCTATTTAATATTTCATTTATATTACTTCTTTATTGTCCTTGAGAGCAAATTATTGGACAGATTTTTCAAAATGCCACTTGTTTCTTGAATCTGAATTTTTGTTTCCTTCTTTTATAACTATATACATATCTAAACCCAAAAATATGTATATAAAATATGTATATAAAATTTTATTTTGAAACTCCTCATTATTTTATAGATAACCTTAGGAGACTCTGAGAATTTCCTCACGTTTAGTTATGCTATTCTGGAGAGCTTGCCTTGTAGCAGGTAGATGCTATTTTGAAGAATATTGCTACAGTAAGTCTGTCTGGGCCTGCAGCTCAGTAATTGAATTGATTGTGTGTGTGGGCATGCCTGTAAAGAAAATACTTAAGGTTAGATTTAATATACTAAGAAGTAAACTTAGGTGAGGTCATTTTAAATTCTGTTTTTTCAATCCTTGATGTTAAGAAAGTAGTTTTTTACTTGATAGTTCTCTATATACACATCTGTGTATCTGTACATATATTTACATATAAGCATTTTTTAACAACTCAGAAATATCCATAGATAATGTGGTAGCACTAAAAGTCTTTGCTAAGAGTAGTGAAATATTTTAAGAATGCTGTTTTAATTGTTTGTAATTTGGTATGGGGAGAACAAAATATGAGCAGGAAAAATAATTCCACATTATAACAGTAGTCCAAAATTAAGCTGTGGAAATAGAGCAATAAAACAAATCTGAGAAATAATGTACATAAAGGGGGATTTTATAATTTTTCAGTTTATCTTTCCAGTGTGCAGTATTTGTGAGTGCAGTTTATGTACCCTTTCCCTTAGTCACTGCACCAGATGTTTATAAAATACACTGCTGTAATTACTTGAATAAGGCAAAACATTTTAATTTATTGATGTGGAGTCCTAAGCTTTGTTGTGAATACTTTTGAAATGCTTTTTGGAAGAGTTAACATAACACAGAATTACAATGGGTAGGGATATATTAATGTTACCCCACCTTCCCATCTCCCCTTCCCTGAATGAAAACACACAAAAAATTCTCTTTGGTTAAAAAATGAAAAGAATTAAGAAAAAAAGTAGGAGTTTGAAATAGGGAAACCAGTGAAAAGTAGCTTATGCATTGGAGTATTTCTTATAATTATTTTATACTTTTAATTCTTTAGTTTTAGGGATATGAAATATTTTGCTTTATTTGGAAAACAGTATCAGGACTTCATAGGATTTGTGTATATGCTTGGATGTTATTACTAGTTGAAAAACAGTGAGTTTGATTTTTAGAGTGGAATGATAAACTGAATACATATTCTTTGCTTTGCAGAAATGTCATGATAAGAAAGCTCGTATTTTATGCTAAATATTTGAAAGATTTATTGTCATTTATATGTATTATATAAGTTAGATTTAAGCAAAATATTAATGGGAACATGTAACAGCCATAGAATAAGAACTTAGAAATACAAATGAATTTCTATCAACACTAGAAATAGTTTTGATCATTTAATCATAAACAGAATGTATACACCCCAATCTCTACCACCACTGTAGCAGCTATCCATCAGTTTTTAGCTGAATCATCAGGCTTCTGATTTCCAGTATACGTGATACTTTTGAAAAACTGGTATCATCACACACAATTACCTTATATAACTGAAAAGAAGATTCATGTAGAGTTATAGATAGGAGAACACTCCAAGCTGAGAAAAGAACAAAGATCAAAACTAGGGTTTATTGATTTATTTATTATCCTTCATAGTACTGTCAATTGGTTTGGTATCAGGAAGCATCAAAATGGGATTTTACTCTTATGATTATTTTTTTCTCTCTCTCTTGTAAGTAATAACAAAGAGGGAGATAAGAAGGCAAGAAAGAGAAAGTCTAGAACAGTGGATTGCCAGGAGATAGGGTAGATAATGGGGAGACAGGAACTGCTGAAGAGAATGTCCCAAGACAACAGTGAACTGTAGTCCTGAAGAGCTGTCTGCCTCTTCATCAAGTGAGGCTGTAAGTTCTCTAGTTTTCTCAGTAATACTTCATTTAAAATAACTTGGGGATCTAATCTACATAAGCTTTTAGCAAAGCATTTTCAGTGGGAGAACTACCAATTCTGTGAAACATTCCATGAAAAAGTGGGAAATTTTGCATACTGTATCTGGCTCTTGAGATTCACGGTGCATTATTAACACGTTATCACCTCTGAAAAGATTTAATAAAGGAATCTGTTTAACTTTACTTTTAACATAATTTTACTTGGAATTACTTGAACATGGAACCCTTTTTAATGTACTCTGATTCTTGTTTGCTGAAACTATTGTCTATAGAATCAAGCTTAGAGATTACCGACCTAGATTAAAGTTGATAGAGCTTCACTTTCAAGCAATTCATTATCCATATTTTTTTTAACCTTTATTTATTGTGAACAGGGAAGGGGTAGGACCAATTCTTACTTCTTTGCAATTTTGATTATCATAGAATTGCAAGGGACTGTCTCTGTAGTGATCTATATAAAATGTAGTACTTTATGAATTTTCACTTTCAGAAAGTATAATATTGTTGATGTCCTAAATCAGTGCTTCTTAAGCTTTTTATATTCCTAAAAATTATCAGGATCTCAAGGAGCGTATATTTTTATGGATCACAGTTATAGATATTTAAACATACTGGAAATTGAAAGTGAAAAACTAACATTTAATGACATTTAATAATTCATTTAAACCAAAAATAGTCTATTGTAAAACATAAGTAACTAATGAAAAATATATTTTCCAAAACTATGAAGTGTGGTATTGTTTCACATTTTTGATGATATTTTTATCTTTAAAAAAAATGAAAGTAGCAGGATTCTCTTATCCCTTCAGTCTGTTACAACATGTTATTTCAGTTGAGATACATAAAACTTTCTGGCTTCACACAGCTATGTAGTTGGAAAAGGGAAGAGGACTTTTATAAAAGTCTTCAGGTGATTTTGGATATTCTTTGATAACCTTCTTAAAGGTTGGTTACAATGAGGAATCTGAAACCATAGCAGTGAACTTTCATATTCTATTGAATTAAAATCCATTGATCCATCTTGCAGTTTGAATGGATCTTTAAATCATCCATGATTTGTAGTGCATAGGTCATTTGAAAAACAACATTTCCTGAGGTATGCAGATCTTCTGTATGTTGATCCATTTCATTGTACAGTATCATACAATACCAAAATATAACAGTTATTTCTGTCACCAGTCAATTTTATCAGAAAAGTCTTTGACGCAAGAGGGAGGAGATCTGGGGATGTATGTATATGTATAGCTGATTCACTTTGTTATACAGCAGAAACTAACACACCATTGTAAAGCAACTATACTCCAATAAAGATGTTAAAAATAAAATTAAATTAAATTTTAAAAAGTCTTTGAATATTGAGAAATCATCAATATCATGGTAGAAGGTGGAACTTTTCCAATATTGTAATTTTAGCCTAAAAACTTTGGTTTTATCATTGGCAAAAAAATGCCAGTTTTCTTTGAACTGAAAGATTAATTCCATTCATTTTTGTAAAAACATCTGACAAATACCAGAACTTGAATAACTAAAATTTTTCTGTCAGTCATCCTTTTAAATAAAAATGCTGTACCATGAAAAGAATGTGGCTAGTTAACTCATAAACAATCACACAAGTGTTTTTCCTTAAGATGACCATCATACTTTGGTAAGCAGTTGAAATATTTTGCTTCCCATTTCACCACGTAAAATATTAAAAAGACATGTACTCAAGGATCAAATATAAGAAATTTTTAATGCTTCATCAAGAATGGCCTTATTCTTTAGTAAAACTGTTGTGGTTTTTGTTCTAATGTTAGTGTGTGTTGGTGAAGGATACAGTGACCACTACTACAGTTTGAGGCTACTGCCTTGATTCTTGCCAAGACACCAGCAGTTTTACTCACCATTGCTTCTATACCATCAGTCCGAAGGTCAACACAATTGAAAAGGCAAATAACATCTTAATATTACTATGAAAATAGGTTTGAATTTATGGACCCCATAAACATATCTTGGAGCCCCCCAGTGGTTTGCAGAGCAAACTTTGAGAACTGTTACCCTACAGGAACTTGAACATTTCTTCAAGCTGACACAGTGAGCTTCTTTATCCTAATTGTTTTTTTTTTTTTTTTTTTTTGCGGTACACGGGCCTCTCACTGTTGTGGCCTCTCCCATTGCGGAGCACAGGCTCCGGATGCGCAGGCTCAGCGGCCATGGCTCACAGGCCCAGCCGCTCCGTGGCATGTGGGATCTTCCCGGACCGGGGCACGAACCCGTGTCCCCTGCATCGGCAGGCGGACTCTCAACCACTGCGCCAACAGGGAAGCCCTATCCTAGTTTTTAAGTGAGGTATTAGATCTTCTTGGCCCTTGATTACCATTTTGATCCATTAAAATTGTTCTTTATTATCTTGTAATTTTTGAATAAGTGGTTAGTGCCATATTCCACCTTATAGCTTTTTCAGAAACTCTTTGTGTTCCAAATGAAATTTCTCTTGAGGACCAGATGCTCTTGTTAACTACAAGATATTTCTCTGTGGAAGGTTGATAGCACCATATCTAAAAACAACTCATTGAGATTCCAGTGGAAATTAAAATTGGAATTCCTTTGCAATCCCTTACATCTATACTTTTGATTTTATGTTCTGACTGTGATCCGTTTGGCACTGTATCTTGGCAAAGTATCTTCATGTACTTCGTTAAGACAGATTCTAAAATCATGTCTGTGTTCATTAGAAAAAAAGGTTATGATTAATTATCAGTAATAGAAATGCTGCTGTTGCTACTGCTGCTGCTACCACCACCACTGGCCACCTCTTATACATAGCATTTAACCATGTTCTAGGTGCTATTTTAAATACTTTACATGTAATTACTTATTTAATTTTTACAATCATATGAGGTGAATAGTATTATTTTCCCCATTTTTTAGGTAAGGAATTTGAGGCATAAAGAGGCTAAATGATTTTCAGTGTCTGCAGTAGACTTCAGAGAGGGAGAATTTTTGCAAGTACTGTATATTTGCTGTAGGTAATGACATGCATTAATTTAGTAAAGATGGTTGATCAGCTACTATGTGTTATAGATGCTGTGAACTGTGAAGACGTAATACTAAATCTGGAAGCCTATTTCTGTGTTTTCTGATTAAAGAGTGTCTACTTTCCTTCTGGCATTCTTCAGAAATCTTCTATATACAATCACTGTTCTGAAAATTATTTACTATGTACACATATATCTTTGTTACACAATAAATATATGTAATTTATTTCATGACACATTGGGTGTTTTCCTACAGCTAAGTTATTATTTAAATTAGAAACTTTCTTAAGCAACTTCTTATCTAATTTGACAATGAACAAATGTTCTACACTCCATCTGTAAAACGCTGTTACTGATGCTTTTGTCATCCTAAGCTTTCACAACTAGGAATTGGTGACTGGGAGTTGCCTAGCCCTGATGCTCTGGCTCATTTCTGCTCCCACTAGTGGAACTGTATTCTCAAAAGAATTGCATTCTTACAATTTGGTTCCCAAATCTCTTTCTACTCCTTTTACTTTTTATTCTAATTAAGTAATTTCATTAAATCTGATATAACCAACTGAATGTGAATGTGAAAAGATTTTTTTTTGGAAAACTTAAGTTGAATGCTTTGTAAAGATAATAAACCAGTGGTGGGATGGATTTGGCTATGGGCCATAGTTTGCCAACTCCTCATTTATAGTACTGTGCTCTCTCCTTTGTCCTCTTACACTCACAATTCAGTTAACTCCTCTTTAAGTAGCCTTAAACATACATCTTCTTTTACTGCTTTTGTCTTTCCACTAGGATTTAAGTCTTGTTCAGCTACCTCAGGAGATACTCTTTTTTGTCTCCTTTTCTTCTTTTATTCTTTCAGTTTATGAGTCAAAAAATAATTATTACAAAGAATGTACAAATGCATATAAACCTCATAAGAATGAATTATTGTAGAATCTTTCTGTGATGTTCGTGGGGTTTCTGTGATGCCTCTGGAGTAAATTATAGGTGAAGTTTCATTATAATGATATGTTATTCTTCAGTAATGAACTCTCCTTTAGTATGTTTCAAGATAAATGCATGAAATAGTAAATAATATAGAGTTAAGATTCAGTATAATTTTACCTACTTAGGAAAACTCTCAACCCTCCATCACAGTTTTAAGCGTAATATTTTACTTTCTTTGGGATTGTTGTTGATGTTTAAAAAAGCGTGCAACATGCAGACAGTGTGGTGTTCTGGTTAAATGAAGAAACAGAAGTCAGATATGCTGAGTTATATGTGACCTATAAGACATTCGCACTTGGATACCTTGCCTGGACTTTTTAAGAAACTAAGTTCTCTCGTTTGTAAACTGTTACATACAACTATCTAAGAATTCAGGGAGATAATGCATATAAATTGCTTAGCACACTACCTGTCATATAGTAAGCCCTCAGTAATTGCTGACTGCTAAATAATGTAGTTTCCCCCTAGTTATAGGCCTGGGAATAAGATATCTTGCTAACATAAGTACTGTATTTTTGTTTTGTTTTCTGTCTGAGAAGTAAAGTGGATTATTCCATTTCTGTAAATTAATTTAGAATATTGACATTTTGTACATTATTAATTATTATTTGATGACCCCAAACTGTATTTAGGACTGTAAATACCTTTTACCAAAATATATTCTCTAACATTAAACATAATTTCAGACTCTGATTAAACTTCAGTCATGGTATGAAATTTAATTTAAGGTCTCATGTGTTTCATTAGATTAGTGATCTCTTTGCCCTTGTGTTTAGTCTGTCATGATATTATATGAAACTTAAAACCTTCAGAGCATTTGTATTTTATTCAAAGTACATTCATCATTATCCATTGTATCTAACGTGCTGCTATACCTGTCTTTGCGTTCAGCTTCTGATCCATCTGATTTTCTTCTCTGTGACTATTGGCAAAAAAATTTCAGTTCTGAATTCTTAAGGCTGAAGAAGAAACTTCAAAGATAGTTTTCAAACCTGGTTTATATCTTCTTGAAAGGTGTTCTAACACATTGAGCAGTGCAGTGCAATAGGGATGATTAATTTCACTCTTGCATCATTCCTCTAGGCAAGTTTCTCATTTTCCCATTTTAAAAATTAATTTAGTCTTTTTAAAGCATAGGTAGGAATAATGATGAAATAATTTATAGGATAATGAAATAGCAAAATATTTTGAGATAATGGAAAATAGATGACTAAGATTCCATGATGTATCTTAGATTTATAAAAGGGTGCAGTAGAGCCGTATGATCATTACAAGAAGAATGTGTCTTATTCTATTAAAAAATAAGTAAAATTTATCTTTAATCTTTGGAAGACTTCTAAGAAAGAAAAATGTCCTGAAATAACACTCCTTACAAATAGTTAAAACTACTGAAAATGGAAACTCCAAAACTAAAATTGGGTCCAGTAGATCCTGTATATCAAGAGACGAGGATGTAATATCTTTTTACTCTTTTTGAAGATGCTTATTAAGGTTTTGTTCTTAAAGTTTTTTTATGTTCTCTGAATTATTGTCCCCTCCTCACAGAATCAGGTTTCTCTTTCTCCTCTTGCCCTCCATTCCTCTCCCCTCTCCTTTCCTCTCTCCCCACTTCCCCCATTCCTTCCCCCTTTCTCTCCATTCATCTCTTCTCCTCCACTCCCTCCCCTCCCCAGTGTCCTTCCTTCTTTCTTTCCTTCCTTCCTTCCTTCCCTCCCTCCCTCCTTCCTTCCTTCCTTCCTTCCTTCCTTCCTTCTGTCCGTTATTGTTCTGTGTCTGGTAATGGCTTACTGTTTACAAATTTACAAATGTAGCTATGGTTTATTTTATGTTGTAGACATTTGTTTGCTTTGTGTATAATGAGTTTTTTCAACTTGATCTCTTTTTTTGAATTGGAAATCTGACAGAGACAAATAGTACTTACATAGGGCACATTGATTGAAAGTGTCAGTCTAAGGTGGGTGGGAAGAGAGCCTTCTGACTGTAGACCCCCTAATGTGATAATGCAGATGGATTTATTCTGGGTGCTAACACCCTCATTAGAAGCCTTACCACTTCCTGGTCTATCAGTGAAACTTCCTTGGAAAGCAGCCTGTGTTGCAGGAAGGGGTTGGTGTTAAACACTGGAGTTATTTTCAAGGGGAGTGAGGGTTAGGATGGGTGCTCATTGAAACAGTTGTCCTATGTGTAAACTTTTCATGAGCCCTGATTTTGGCTCTATTTTTCACTGTCACCCTTAATCCCAATGGCTGCCCTCTTTGCTGTAGCTACTTTAGAGTATCTTCCGGATGCATCCTCCTCTGTCCATTTGATCCCTTAACCATTTACTTTCCCAAACTTCCTGAAATACGTTGATAACATCTCTCCCTCTCCTTCACTCCCCTCTCCTCTCCCTTCACTGTTCTGGGTTTATCCTTTTCTATGTCTATACTGTCTTGATATATTACTGAGAAGGAAGGAAGTCAAGACATACTCTCAGTGTGCAATTTTCTGAAACTACAGTTTTTGCTGCCACCAGTGATTGAAGTTACTTGTTTTCATAGCAACCCAACTATCATTAAATTTGCTGGGGGTTTTTTGCCAGCTTAAATTATATAAAATTGCTCTCGTTCTAATGTGTAACCTTTTATAGATAACCAGCAAATCATCATTTTCCCTTTTGAGTTGTTCTCATATAGTTTTCTATGAGTTGTTCATTTGACTTTCATATTTACTGTAAAATCTGGGTTTTATAACCAGTTTTCATAGTATCTTTATGCAGTATATTGACTCTTCATCACATTTGCTGCAAATATTTTCTAGTTTTTTGTTTTCACTCTAAATTTAATTATGTTTATTTTAGAAATTATATTATTTGAATATGTTTATCTGCTTCATGGTTTCTAAACTTCGAGGTAATAAAGTTATTACACCTCCAGACAATTTATAAGTACGGTTTTTGTTTCATTAAATTTTCTAAAATGAATTTTTGTGGAACACTTTTGCAAAATAATTTGGCAGTGCATTTTGAGAGACAAGAAAATTTCTTTATGTTTTGATCCTATTCTTAGAAGACTTGATTAAAGGGTAGAATAATGTTTGGTGTTTTGAACTCAGTATTATTTTGTCAAATGCTTTGAAATACGAAAAGTCAGGTAAAATATTTTTGTGTTTTCCAGATTATTGCTCAGTTGTAACAATTGTGGACCAGACACATGTAAAGTTAACCTGCCTGTTCTTTAGTGGAAATTATGAAGCCCTTCCAATGATTTATAAAAATGGAGATATTGTTCGCTTTCACAGGCTGAAGGTATAATTCATACTGTTTAGAACTTATATTTGTTTGAAGAGAACGCTGTATTGCTCACTAAAACTAGTTACACTAATTATGTGGTTGCTTTGTTAGAACATGACGTCAGGCATTTCAAGCGGCAAGAAGAAATGTAAATAGTATCAGACTTCAAATGATTTATATTAGGAAACCTCTTCATTTGAGCAAACTACCTGACATCCTTCCACGGAAATGTGTTAGCTGCCGCAATTCCGACTAGTTGCATTCCATTAGAAAACATTTAATAAAAAGGTAGAGCTATTAAATAGTATGTGATTTTTAAAAAATCAGCTTTTTAACACTTTAATATTTTCAGTCTTTTAGGTTTTAAACATTTCAGTCCCTTCATAGTTTGCTTTTGTTACATGGGTTTTCACGCAACCCCTTCACTATCTTGGTTGTCTTTTCTTCTATTGCTTCAGTTTATCTGTGGTCCTCATGGTCACTGATGCTCATAAATGAGTGCAATAGTCCAGATGTCTTCTAGTCTTAAGATATGGTGGGAAACAACTCTCTTGCTCTATTAATGCCTTTTCCCTGAGAATAGAAGAATATTGGAGAACATTTGCTTAAAGATAAAGAGAACTAGAAATATTACTATTGTAGCACTATATTACAGGCTTATCCAAACTTCAAAAAAATAGCTTATTTCTCACACACTGCTGTTTCCTGTAGTACAGTTGACCCTGAACAGCACAGTTCTGAACTGCTTGGGTCCACTGATGTGCAGATTCTTTTCAGTAGTAAACAGTGCAGTACTACAGGATCCCACGGTTAGTTGAATCCATAGATGCTGAACTGAGGATAGAGGGCCGACTGTTAAGTTATAAGGGGATTTTCAACTGCACAAATGGTCGGTGCCCCTAACGCCCGTGTTCAGGGGCCAACTGTATTTGTAATTCTTGCTATTGTTTAACTGAAGTAAAATATACATCTCTCTTTTCGCAGTATTAGCATGCTCATGTTACTAACACTCTAGAAACGTCCTTTGTACCCCTACCTGGGGTTGTCATTCACACTCCCCCCTGCCAAGAGTAAATAATCTCACAACTTGTAACAACATATATAGTTTCTTATGTATTTGTTCTTTATATAAAGGAAATACACTATAGTTTTTTGGGGGGGTTTTGTTTTTGTTTTTTTTTTAGTTTCTGGCTTATGCTTGTATGAGTCAACTGTACTATTACATATAGTTTTACTTTGTTCATTTTCACTGCTAAATGGTATTCTGTCCAGCCAGTGTTTGAATACACCAGAATTTATATATTTATTCTGTTGGTCGTTTAGGTAGTTTTCAGTTTGAGGTTATTATGCTGCTATAAACAGGCTAGTACATACCTTTTCCTGAATATATATAATTATATGTAATATAATGTATACATTTATATGTAATTATAATATATATTACATATTATATATTGTATAATGCATAGATATATATGCATTTCAGTTGATTGTATACCAAGGAGTGTGGTTCGTGAGTTCAGGGTTGTGCATATATTAGCCTTTAGTTTTCCAAAGTGTTTTTTACCAACTTACACTCCCATTAGAGATATAAGAGAATTCCAAATCTCTTCAGAAAACCAGTTTTTAGCTTTGATTTTCTCTATTGTATGTTTCTATTTCTCTTACCTTGATTATGTTTTCTTTCCACTTTCCTTGGATTTGAAATAATATTCTTTGTGCAGCTTCTTGAGATAGAAGCCTAAATTTCTGATTTTTAACCTTTCTTCTTTTGTAAAATATTCACTTATTTCTGTAAATTTTTCTCTATGTATTGAATACTACTTTAGTTATATCCAACAAGTTTTAGCACATCACAGCTTAAGTATCCTTCAGTTCAATATATTTTCTAATTTCCAGTAAATATATAAATACATTTATTAATATCAGACAGTATTACAGGAGACTAAAGGAGGTATTTCATAAGTTCAAAAGGGTTGCTTTATGAAGAAGATATAACAGTCATAAATGCATGTGCATCTAATAACTGAGCCTTGAAATTCAGAAAGCCAATGTTTTTAAGACATATCCCAGCTGTCTCAGTCAGACTGATGAGCCCTTAGCCTCAGCTGCATTTTACTCACTTCAAACTCTTATATTTTAAGTGTTCTAGTTTTCCCTATAATATTCATAAATAACTGTTACTTATTATCCTTTTATGAATTATACCTTAATAAAAAAACTAATAAATGTTTTGTTAGTAAAACTGCAAGCCTGATAGTATTAGGGAGGCTGCCACCTAGCTCTTTAAAAAATAAAAATAATCTTGTATAGTGTTTTACGGTTTACATGGTGCTTGTGGATTTTGATATAGCCCAGTAGATTTTATAATTTCATATGCTAATTAAATGAAATATTTAAAGAATTATGTCCTCTATTAACTATGCTGGCAGGATTTTATAATCTCACAAGTGTTTCCAGTTCCTAGGTTCTGGATCAGTAAACCTGTTTTGTTTGTTTCTGTTTTGTTTTCTACTTTGCCACTTTCTTAGATCCAAGTATATAAAAAGGAGACTCAGGGTATCACCAGCTCTGGCTTTGCGTCTTTAACATTTGAGGGAACTTTGGGAGCTCCTATCATACCTCGTACTTCAAGCAAGTGTTTTAACTTCACCGCTGAGGACCACAAAATGGTAGAAGCGTTACGTGTTTGGGCATCTACTCATATTTCACCTTCTTCAACATTAGTGAAATTGTGTGATGTCCAGCCAATGCAGTATTTTGACCTGACTTGTCAACTCTTGGGCAAAGCAGAAGTGGATGGAGCATCATTTCTTCTAAAGGTAGATTTTTTTTAAATTTATTTATGTATTTATTTTATCATTTTAATCATTTTTTTACATCTTTATTGGAGTATAATTGCTTTACAATGGTGTGTTAGTTTCTGGTTTATAAAAAAATAGGGAACGCTTCACGCATTTGCGTGTCATCCTTGCGCAGGGGCCATGCTAGTCTTCTCTGTATCGTTCCAATTTTAGTATGTGTGCTGCCAAAGCGAGCACAGGTAGATATTTTTAAATACTGGAAATTGTTTGTAAGTTACCATGACCTATAAGCCTGTAAAGAGCTTATATTTTCAGCATTCTGGTGGAATAAATATGCATACTGTGTACTAAGAACTTAAAATCTAACCATTTTTAATGAGCCTGTAATTTCTATGCAACTTTACTCTTCAACTTCTCTTCTTTATCCTATATTTCTAGAGAAAAATAGTATTACCAGATCTACATTTTAAATATAGTACTGTTTATATTGTGTTTATATATTTATTAGTACTAGCAAAATGAGTTGTTTTCTATTGCTATTTTTAAGTTGCAGCTCTAAAAATGCATATTTCTGTTTCCCTATCAAGATGTAGCCTTCCTTCTCACTCATTTGCCTTCTTCTTGGCGCATTGATGTTGGGTTCTCTTCCCATGTTATTTCACTGTCTGCTTCATAGGTAGATGATGGATGGTTTTGATGTGTTTATTTTTCTTGTTATATTTTATTTTGTTCTTAAATCTGTAGGAAAAAAAGTGACATAAGACCCATCTAATCTTTGTTTACACCTATCCCAATTTATTCATGAATAGCTTCTGGAGAGGACAGTTGTCTGATACCATCCTCACCTACCTAGCCTAGGCAGGATGCATTTAAACAAACACTGCTTCAGCCCTGCTTCTCTGGTTCTTTAGCTTCTGACTCTTTGGAACGATGCAACAGGAAATGGAGTACAGTGGCCCTTGGACAAATATTGGGGTTTAGCATTATTATCAGTTATACCTTGCCCATATTAAAGAATAGTGAAGATAGAAATTATTGAATAAAATACAAAGTTTTTGAAGTTGAAAATAGCACATATTTATATACACATGAAATACTCCGAAAAAGTAAATGCATGCTATAAAAAAACATAAATAAGTTAAGTATGACAAAATTGAAGCTAAAGCAACATAAAATCATCCAAACAAAATGAGGAGGTCAGCCAGTCATACTTTATGCCCAATGTGACATATTTAACAAATGAGTGTTTGCTAATCACCAAACACTTCCAGTGACAACAAATCAGCTGTGCAGAGAAGTATTCTCCACCTTTCGGCTGCTGTATTGAGCGTAAATTCTTAAATTCTGAGATAAAACCTGCCACTTTTTAGCTGACGTAGCTGAATCTACATTTTCCTTCTAAAGCAAGAAAACATGCCTGCATCCCATTTTTATAGATAGCCTTTTCGGATAAATAAAAACAGCTTTCATGTAGATATTATTTTAAAATACAGCATTCAGAAGTGAATGTAAGAAATTACATTAGTAAGACTTTCTTGAGGACAGTTTAAAAGAAATCTCAAAAGTCTCTCTATGCTCTTCGTCTCAAACTCTATTTTCATAAATTTATTTTATAGTAATAATTTAAAATGTGGAAAAATGCCTTTAAAGGAATATTTATCCTTATATTTCTTGCAGTAACAAAAATCAGAAAAAACTCGCATACTAGCGATAGAGAATTTTGTGAATTATTTATGTGTTGTGGAATACTGTGTGACTATAAAATGACATTGTAGACATACTTATTGATATAGAAATTCACAATATTCTCTTTAGTGATTAATGTGCTTTCATTTAGATACTAAAAATGTATTATATGCATAGCAAAAAATATTGAGAGGACTATATAGCAATATTTTGCTCATTTTATCTATGGGAAGTCAAATTTTAAGTGATTTTTTTTTCTGAAATTGGTTTTCCTATCCCAAACTATGAATAATTTTTTAAAATTTTGTTTTGAAAACAGAAGGAGCCAGACCTTACTCCAAATGAGTTCTGGTCAGCATGGAATATAGCGTAATTATTTCCTGTCTCAACTGAGATATGATGCTAATATTGGTCTCTTTATTAGTAACTACAATACATTCATTTTAATTATTCTAGCAGATATGATTCCCCCACATACTGTTGTTTCTAAAAGAAGTTAATTTTAATTATAGGTTATTAAGACTATAATGTTGATAAGAAGAGATTAAAGGCTATGGTTGGGGGTATACTCAAAGATAAAATTTAGAGCCTTAAATGTCTTCATGAACAAAGAAAGAAAAAAAGTATAGCATATCAGAATAATCTTTCAAGTCAAGAAATTGAAAAATTAACAAACAATTATAGAAAGTTTGAGGTAGTATTTTAATAAGGTATTTAATTTGGGGATAGGTAATTTTAACATTGCCCAGAAATTTAAAAGGTATTTTAAAGTGATATATAGTAAAAAAATTTCTCTCCTTGACTTCCTCTCTTGTCCCCGTGCTGCTATAATAATAAAAATAACATTAACATTTCAAATTGGCAAAGGATTGTTAAATGGTGATTGTTATCTATTTGGAAAAAAGAATTAGATCTGTATAAAATATGCAGATACCTAACAGATTGAGTTTTGATACAAGATTACAAAAGTTCCAGAATTTCAACACAAGGTCTGACTTATACTCTACTCTCTCAACCCCTCCTTCAGAAGACTCACGGATTGGTCTGTAAAGCCATTTTAAAGTCTCAAAAACATGTACACAAAATGAAAGAACAAATTCCAAGTGAAGAAAAATGCGACATAATGTTACTACTCCCAAAGTGATTGTCCTGGTTCTTTGAATAATTTAGGAAACAGAGTGAGTGACACAAACTCATGATTGTTTATTTACAACTTAGCACTGTCACCAACATTATTCAGTACTTTCTCTGTAATCTGACCCTGGCAGATACCTGTACAGATATGCGGTGTTTTCCATAAAATAGGCAGAAGACCTAAATAGACATTTCTCCAAAGAAGACTTACAGATAGCCAATAGGCACATGAAAAGATGCTCAACATCACTAATTATTAAAGAAATGCAAATTAAAACTACAGTGAGGTACTGCCTCAGACTGGTCAGAATGGCCATCATTAAAAAGTCTACAAATAACAAGTGCTAGAGAGGGTGTGGAGAAAGGGGAACCTCCTACATTGTTGTTAAGAATGTAAATTGGTGCAGCCCCTATGGAGAACAGTATGGAGGTTCCTTAAAAAACTGAAAAAAGAGTTCACATGATCCAGCAATCCTATTCCTGGGCATATATCTGGAAAAGACAAAAACTCTAATTTGAAAAGATACATCCAATTTTCATTGCAGCACTATTTACAATAGCCAAGACATGGAAGCAACCTAAATGTCTATTAATGGATAAAGAATATGTGGTGTATATATACAGTGGAATATTACTCAGCCATAAAAAAGAATGAAATAATGCCATTTGCAGCAACATGGATGGCCCTTGAAATTATAGTAATAAGTGAAGTAAGTCAGAGAAAGGCAAAAATCATATGATATCACTTATATGTGGAATCTAAGCAAATGATACAAATGAACTTATTTACAAAACAGAAATAGATTCACAGACATGGAAAACAAATTTACGGTTACCAAAAGGGAAAGGATGGGGGTAAGGATAAATTACGAGTTTGGGATTAACAGATACACACGACTGTATATAAAATAGATAAGCAACAAGGACCTATGTATAGCACAGGGAACTATATTCAATATCTTGTAATAACCTATAAAGGAAAATAACCTGAAAAAGATATATGTATGTGTGTCTATGTGTGTGTATAACTGAATCACTTTGCTGTACACCTGAAACTAACACAACATTGTAAATCAACTATACTTCAATTAAAAAAAAATAACAGTTAAAAAGAAAAGGAAATGTGGTGTTTTCTATTTAAGTAGACTGTTCACTCTTACCCAGCCAAACTTCTGACATGCAGAGGCATTCTCACCTCTCTCCAAATGTCTTTTGTCCAGCCCTTCTATAGCATAGCATAGCCTCAAGCTCATCTCTTCCAACCCTAGCACAGCACAGGCTAACTCAGGTCTTAAGGATGGGATAGTGCATACTCGTCCTGGGCCCCTGTTCCCATCCTTACCTCAAGGTGACTTAAATAGCAATCCAACCTACCTTTCCCTTTCCATCACCCATGATTGTAATTCACTTGTGTTCATAACATCTAACATAAACAAAATATTCATATCTGTGCTTTCAAAGGCCTTTTCCAAATCAGAACAAAGTGGAAAAATGGGCAGAGGTCAGATTAGTTCCCTAAAAGCTAGGAATTTATACTTAAGAAAATTAGCAGAGATACTTGTAAAGGTTTATATACAAGATGGTAATTACTAAATTATTTAAAATAGCAAAAATTTTGAAACAAATGGCCAAAAAAGGGATTGGTTTAATAAATTTGCATCTATAATGTTATGTGAAGCCATTGAAAATCCTATTTTAGAAGAATATTTAAATTGCCTGAAAAACTGCCCAGCAATGAATTAAGAAATGAAAAGCAGAATAGAATGCCAGTTTGGTAAAAAGAAAAATAGACATATATATTATAACTACATAGAAGAAAAAAAAGATAAGTAAATTCAACAATATGTTAATAGTTTTTCCAAGCTCATAGCTGTTTGAAATTTTTTCCTTACATTTTATTCATTACCTATACATATGTAGTCCTTTTACAATCAGGAAAGAATATACATCATATTCAAAGTTTAACAGATATTTGGAGGAACATATTTAATTACTTTTAAGCTATGTTACCAGCAAATAAAACTCTTCTAGCCTCCACAATTTTACAAAAAGATCATTAAACTTTTGTTCTACTTCTTATGCAGGTATGGGATGGCACCAGGACCCCATTCCCATCTTGGAGAGTCTTAATACAAGACCTTGTTCTTGAAGGTGATTTAAGTCACATCCACCGGGTGCAGAATCTGACAATAGACATTTTAGTCTATGACAACCATGTTCAAGTGGCCAAATCTTTAAAGGTGATGTTGTGTAGCAAGCATGTTTTGCTCTTTTGTATTTTTATAAATTTTAGGGTAAATCACATGTTAGATGATATTTGAGGTCTAGAAATTAACTCCAGATTAATTTTTTTCTTTAATTTGTAAAATGTGTATTTAAATTATTAGACGATATATTAAATTATAATGGGTTGAACAGCTTTTTTAAAGTTAAAGAATGTTTCCTGAACATCTTAAAGCTGTGCCCAATTTTACTATGGAAAGAAAAATTTTTTTCTGCCATAAAATTTGCTTTAAAATAACAAAGGATGTATAAAATATTTGTAAACTTAAATGATAAGCTCTTTTACTTGGTTTGATAAAATCCAGTCTTCAACTTTTTAATCCACCTCTAAAATATATTGATAAATTGTCTGTGTGTACCATACAGTTTATTAGAATTTGCTCACTGTTTTTGAGATGCAGTTTTCTAGGTAAAATAACGCTGCTTAATTTTCGCACTTCTTGCTTATTAGTAACATTTTAAGGAATATTTTTCTTCATTTTACCATGCCATTTATTTGCAAGTAATCTTTCTTGCAAAGAATGCTGTCATTGATAATAATGATAATAATAGTAACATTTGTTAAAGCACTTCATATGTATTTAGCACTGTCTTGTGCTGTAGGTACTATCATCATTTCTGTTCTACAAATGAGAAAACTGAGGCACTCAGAGGCCCAAGATTTCGCACTTACTTGCGTGAAGCCTGTATTTGAATGTATGTCTGTTTCCAGAGCTAATCTTCCTAAGCAGTATAAAGAAATGAATTTCTTTATTGCAAATAGCTTCCATCCTACATTTAGGGAGGTATATAACCTACTTATGGGAAGAAAATAGGGAAAGTGAATTGTAATTTTTTTAAATCTGAATTTTAGTGCCCGGTTTCTTTTTTGCAAATAAATGTTCTTGGAGAAGGAAATATTTCCACTTTTACACTGTGTTACAAAGAAGCCCACCCAACTCAATAAATTAGGTTAAAGTCCAGGTCAAGGAAGGTGATAACTGTACTCTTTTGTCCTTTATGAGTGTGTTCATACCTTTCATATCAGAAAATTGACTGTTGAAAATATATTTTTGATGCTTTTCCTTGATTTTATCTGCATTGATTAGCTTATTTCAAAAATAAATGTAATGATAAAGCCAATTCTAAAGTCTTTTTAAAATACAGATATAGTTCTTTTACGAATGAAAAAGATTTACATTTTAGATTCGACTTTCACTGTTTTAATTCCCTTCTCTTTCCCTATGCTGTTTCTATAGGTCTTTTGTTCCTCTCTCTTGTCCTGATTTCCTTGTCCCAAGTCCTGGACAGCACCTGCCACAGTGCTTTCCATGTAGTAAGGGTTAAGTAAATAATACCTGCTGGTGAATGCATGAATCAATGAGCGCTGTGAATTTTTTTCAGATTTTTTTCATCTCCTTTGTCTGCTTTATCTCACCCACTAGAGGGTGCTATGAGCATACATAATTAAGAAAATGTAGGGCAATTAATTTTTCTCTAAAGATATCATGACATTTATCTACAATGTAATAGAAAAATGAAAAGGATTTTCTCTATGTGTAAGTAGTATAACTGTAGGCTTTTATTTAATGTACCTTGACATCACATTTTATTTGTTCTGAGGCAACCTCTATACTAACCATTTCGTATTTATTTAAGAAGTGCCCCGAGTCAAATGATGTTGATATCAATTAATTCTTGTCAACACTCGACGATAACTGCTTAAAATTGCATATTTATATTGAAATGCATGGATTACGTGTATTTTTGTTGAATAGGAACAGGAAAAAAATGTGATTTTTATTTTATGTAATAAAGAGGACAGTTAAGGCAATTGTAAAGCACAATATAATTGAACTCTATATACGATACATTTTACAGCTAAAGTTGCCCGTAACATTTTTCCTAAACCTTGCTTTTTAAGTAAGTTATCTCCTTCCCTAAACATTTTGCACACACACACACACACACACACACAAAACACACACACACTTCAAACCTTTTGTCTACAAACAAAAGCAGTGTATTTTCAATCCCCAGACTTATTCTGACACAATTTAAAAATAATTGTAAAACACACGTAGTTCTAATTATGTTTGGCATTCAGTGACCCAAGAACTATATTTTGGTTATTTTCAGACACATACAGGTCATTAAAAATATTAAACCTAAAGGGAAATTTTTGAAAGTTTATAAGGAATATTTAAATTATTTCTAAAGGAATAAACATTTCTTAATAGCCAGTTTGCTTTGCTTTATTTTTACTGTTTCTGTATTAAAAAGGGCTTTTACAACAATTTTTAGAGGTATGTTTTATAATTTTTTTGTTATTACCAATAAGACGATTTGTTTGTTACGTATTTGTCTATTATAACAGAGCATCTGGCACATTTTATAATATATTTAGCAAGCTTAAAAAAATATACAATGCTGCCTCCAGAAGGAATTTCTGGAAATAACAGTTTGTCATTTTCATAGCCTATATATATAAAATTCTCTCTTGGTCTTTAAAGTATAATTTTGTTTTATTATGAAATACAATAGTAAAGAAGATAGTATAACAAACATCTACATGCCTATCATCCAAACTTAACATTTCTAAATGTTTTGCACACTTATTTCAGGTACTTTTAATTTTAAGAAATGAAATTTCTACATGTGGAACCTTCTTTGTACCTCTGCTTGTTCTAATTTTTTGCTCCCAAATATCCTTTTTATTTATCCTAACATGTACGTGTGCACACCCATGTTTATTATGCTTTTATTTTATATACTTTTGTCTGAAAAATGCATATGGTTATGTATCATTCTATAATTTGCTTTTTTCCTTTGACATTATATTTGTAAGATTTATCCGTGTTCATATATGTGTCTGCATTAATACCAGCCTGTCTTAATAATCATACCTTTATTTTTAAATGATATTTCATAGGTTAAGCCCTCACTCCCAGGTCAGTCTTCAAAAGTAACTTGACTGTTCACTTTCAGATCAGTTTTTACAATTCCTTGAAAGGCACTGGAGATTTAGATAGAAACTGCATTGATTTTAAAGAATAATTAATTAGGAAATTATCTTTATAATGTTGAAACTTTTCATTTATGATTATGGTATCTTTCACCTTGTGTCTGGCCTTCTTTAAGTCCTTTGTAGATTATATACATTTACTGCACTAATATATTATGTATATTAAAAAGAATTACAGAGTAATAAATGTTCAAAAAGAATGACATAAAAGTAGAATAGAAATAGAATATAGACATATATTCTATTTGTCATATTTCTATGACAAATAGAAATAGACATATTTCCTTCCATCATCTTACTTTGGAGAACATGAGGAAAATCAGTTTTGTCATCTTGTGTGTGTGTGTGTGTGTGTGTGTGTGTGTGTGTGTGTTTTCCTTCTCTGACTCTATTTACCCTGCTCCCCTGCTGTTCTGTCAGTGGAAGAAGTCAGAGAAGAAAAGACTAAGTGCCTTACCTCCTTATAAAACCCATGATTGGATGGGAAAAAGATCCTTGAGGATGAAGGAGTAGCTCTGGGAGTGTGGATTTTTTCCCCTTATTTTTTCCCCCCATTTCTCTCCTCCATCACATCCAGAGGGTGATGAGGAGAAATACAATGAACTGAAACAGCAGTAAGCAGAGGTGGGAGGTTGGTTTACTACCTTCTCTTTCTTTATTTTCCCCCATGTATAGCTTTTCTGTTACACAGAATCTCACCACGGTTAATCTTGACCTTGTAGGAAAAAAAGAATGGTAGTCCCACAGTCATCAGCAGTCAGGAGTGCTGCTTTATACAAATGAATTAAATTTCCTAGTTGGTAACTAACTCCTTTTGTTTATAACTCTTTCTTCATAAAAATGTGATTTAGGTAATACAGCTTCTTCCTTTTAGTATGTGTCAGTTTCTTTAATAAACATTCTGCATCTGTCTCTTTTTAAGTCTTCTGCATTAAAAGAATATCAAATACTCCGTAATTAAAGATATTTTTAAGACTAAGTTTAGCAAAACATCTAAAATTATAGGACATTTCGTTCAAAACTATAATTGGTTTAAATCTATATTTGAACTCATAGAAGGTGTTTCACATTATGGTGTACAGACAAAAATATTTACAGAAATTTTCTTTCCATAGAACTTGTGGAATAGAGGGGGTTTATTATTTTGGTAGAATAGCACATTTAAACATACTTTCTAGTATTCTTATAATGAGAGTGTTTTAGTGATCATATTTAATTAAATCTTACCTTAAATTAGTTAAAGTAGGTTATTTTCAGAAACCTTAACCAAATAGGTTCTTAATCAAATAGAGGGCTTGGATTTGATGTAGGTAATAGGTTTCTTAGCTACCATATCTTACCAATGCTAAGACTCAAACTTATTTAACATTTTAATATCTCTAAAATGGAAATATGCCTTTACATTTGAAAAATACATACATATCTATACATTCATATGTATGTATACAAACACATACACACACACACACACACACACACACACACGGACGTTTTGGTTTTGATGCAGTGTCCTTGGGGCTGATATTGAGTACACATTAGTAGAACATACCACTTTCCTTTCTGATGAGTCAACATCCCGGGTTATTGGTCTGTGCCCCATGTTAGTTGTTAAATATTGTATCAAAAATTGTGTGATTTTTCTCCATTTTCTAAATAATAAATCATCTGCTTTTAGGTTGGAAGCTTTCTTAGAATTTATAGCCTACATACCAAACTTCAGTCAGTCAATTCAGAGAACCTGGCAACATTTTTAGCCCTAGAGTTTCATCTCCATGGAGGCACCAGTTACGGTCGGGGAATCAGAGTCTTGCCAGAAAGTAACTCTGATGTGGATCAACTGAAAAAGTAAGCATATTATAAACCTATTTAGAAATTGTAAATAAGGTATTAATTAAGCTGGTTTCTAGGATAATATTGTTCTGAGGTGGGAAGGGGGGCTCTAAGAGGTCTCTTGTAATTGATCCTCAGAGCCTTCCTTGCCATTCATTATTCATTTTTTTAAATAGATGAACCAAATGAAACAAATCAAGTGATTGTAGGTTCAAATAGCTACATAGTAGCAGAGCTGGGTTTATAGTCTAGGTTTTCCAATAGTTACTTATGCTCTTACCTCTACTCTTTGCACTCATGTTCTTCTACCATTTGCCACCTTCTCCAGGTACAGAAACAAACAGTGGAAACTGGAGCTTAGCTAAAGTCTGGAAAACTTGATATATATGTCTAGGGTGCCAAACATACTTGATCAATCATGGACAAAATACTGCCTTTTTTTTTTTTTTTTGCGGTACGCGGGCCTCTCACTGCCGTGGCCCCTCCCGTCGTGGAGCACAGGCTCCGGACACGCAGGCCCAACGGCCACAGGCCCACGGGCCCAGCCGCTCTGCGGCATGCGGGATCCTCCCGGACCGGGGCACAAACCCGCGTCCGCATCGGCAGGCGGACTCCCAACCACTGCATCAGCAGGGAAGCCCCAATACTGCCTTTTTAAAGTGCGTATAACCGAGAAAATAGGTAATGGAAATATTTCAGGGTATCATATTTTTAAAACTTTTAGGTGTGCCCAGAAAGTGAATAGTACCTTAAATCCTGCTACACTTGCAGTTCCCTTTTCCTTGAAGTACTCCTGTTAATGATGTGTGCAGAAACTCTTCGACCCGTATTCTAGGGAAATAAAAATTCTTCTACATATTTTCAAAGAGTTACAGAAAATATCCTTTTCAGTAAATTGAAATGACATAGCTATTTTCCAGGTTTTAATATATTGAAATCAATATGATTTTATCATCAATGAAATTAGCTATTTTAATAACATTCTATCAGTTTCCCTACTTTATTTCTCATATTGCAATATATAGCCACATAGTATTTCACTACTTGAGTCTAGAATGAGATTTTTCTGACTTAGAATGTCATCCATTAAATACCCAGCTTATTTGCAGTATTTCATCATCCCACTGTTGTACTTGTGTCTTTCTAGACTTAGGTTTTTAAAATTTGAGGGTCTCTTGGAATCCCCTGATAATCTGTTAAAAAACTATAGTCCTCCTGAAAAATGCATACACACACAGAATTTTTTATACAATTTCATTGAGCTCTTGGTTTCTTTGGGTAGAGCTAAACTGATCATTGTTTGACTTTGTTTTATGCAATTAAAAATTCTATTCTTTCAATTACAGGGTTTTAGAATCTGTAGATTTGCCAGCCAATCAGCGTTTAGAGGGTATATGTCAATCAGAACATGAGGACAGCTTTTCAAATATTTCAAGTAAGGACAGTTTTTTAATTTATTAAACTACAGTTAATTTACAATATTGTGTTAGTTTCAGGTGTACAGTGTCAGATTCTTTTCTGTTACAGGTTATTAACAAGATATTGAATATAGTTCCATGTGCTTTATAGTAAATCCTTGTTGTTTACCTATTTTATATATAGTGGTGTTTATTTATTAATCCCATGCTCCTAATGAGTAAGGATAATTTTTAATGTTGCCAGTTTAGTTTCTGCTAAGTAAAATGACTTTATCAACATAAATTCTCTTTTTTAATATCTTCCTATCTCTATTTTTTGGTTGTTGTTAAATCCATATTCATTGTAAAGAAACATGCTAAATCTTTATCAGTGTCCTGTGCAAAGGTAAACGTTACTCCTCCCTTACCTGTATAGTTACATTTTCAAATTGCGGTGGTAGGGATTACTTGATTTGTGATATATGTAGTGTTAATGTGTTTATATGTGAATTTATTATAAATCTGTATTTATTTCCTAGTAAACTGTTTTGCTCATCAGTTTCTAAAAGGAACAAAGGTTGTTTTTGCTGCTTTATTTCAAATAGCCCAAGTATTTTTTGATCATACATATCTTAGAGTTCCCAGTTTTATTGAGTTAAGTACCTAATTACAAAATGTTAACAAACAATTGGTTGTGTATTTATATTATTGCCTACCTGAACAGGTGACTATTCAAATCTAAATTTTAAAACACTCAATCTGTAAGATTTTTTTCTTTACCATTTTGTGTCAGTATTTGCTTATACATTCTGACACCTAGAATCTATGTCATGTTTCTATCCCCTATTTTTTTTTTTACAACCTAACTCCTTCCCTACTTTCTGTATCAGTAATGATAAGCATTAAAATTAACATGTGTGGCTTGATAGGCACTTAGTCAGTGCCTACAGCCATTATTATTTAATCCTAACAGCACTCCTATGAGGTTGATATTATTCTTCCCTTTTATAGAAAGGAAACTGAGGCTTTGAGTGATGGGAGTCATATAATTTGTCCAGGGTCACTTAGCTATTAACTGATGGCAAAGTCAGTCAGATTCAAATGCAGGCTATTTGATTTTTTTGTACATATTTATTTCTTCATTTTCTCTGCCTTAGAATTATTCATATTTCCTAGCACGCTGGTGATAGCATTTTGGCCTAATCTGTGATTATTTAAGATGCCATTAGGAGGCCAGTTTACTTCAATTGACAATCATTTGGAGACAGTATTAATTTGTAATTATACTTTTTGAAATCCCTTTTCTCCTTTTAAAAGGTTTTTCTAATCGTTTTTAAATTACAAAAGTAGTACATGTGACAGTATCAAGGTACGTAGCCTTCCCATGCCTTTATGCCCACTCGCTGAGGTAAAGTTAACAGTTTAGTGTGATTTCTTCAACATCAACATGTTTATATGAATATATATACTTCTACATAAACAGATACGAGTTTTCCCTCTGTTTAAAAGTTTTACAAAAATGGGACGATACTAGACTAGCTGCTTTATTTAACAGTGTATCACAGACCTCTTTCTGGCGTAATTCATATAGCTCAAACTCATTTTTTAATAGTTACATTATATTTTATATGAATCTAACATTATTAATTAAGCCATTTTCCATTTGATAGACATTCAGGTTGTTTCCAGTTTCTTACTCTTACAAATACTTCTTTAATAAACACCCTTGAACAATTGTACTTTCATGCTTATTGTTTCTCTAAAATAAACTTCTAAAGGTGGGGTTGAAGGATCAAAGAGTAAGCACATCTGTTATTTTCATAAATGATGCCAGATTATATGCCAAAATGTCATAGGATTCATGTGCAAATAACAGTGTGGGAGAATGTCCTTTCCTCACACTCTCAGTGGTATTGGCCGTTGACACTATAAGTAATTTTTTGACAATTTGGTAGGTATAAGGTGATATCTTATTTATTTTTTCTGAGTACATGGAAACTTAAAAATCTTATTACGTATATATTGGCCCTTTTTACTCCTCCTTTGAATTGTCTGCTCTTACCCTATACCTGATTTGCTGTCGGATTCTTTATTTTTTGTCTTATCAGTTTTGTGGGAGATTGTTGTATATACTTTGCAATATTTTCTCTATTTTCTTATTATTTAACTTCATGCAGAATGGCAGATATTAAGTAATCAGATTCTTTGAAATTATACTTCGCTCGCTTAAGGTTCTCTTGCCATGGATTCTTATACCATTTATTAGTGATGTTGAGGAAGATGGACAAGTAATACATATGTTTGTATATGATGCCACATACAATAAATTATAAAAATATAACATACTATTATATATAATAGAATGTAGTAAGCTAAAGTAGTTGCAAAATATGGATACTTTTTAAAGTGTTAAATTCTTCATTTTGGAAAGCATTATTAAAACTTATTGCTATGGAAATTGAGTTATTTGTAGTGAGGTGGATGGACCTAGAGTCTATCATACAGAGTGAAGTAAGTCAGAAAGAGAAAAACAAATACCGTATGCTAACACATATATATGGAATCTAAATTAAAAAAAAAAATGGTTCTGAAGAACCTAGGGGCAGGACAGGAAGAAAGACACAGACGTAGAGAATGGACTTGAGGACACGGGGAGGGGGAAGGGTAAGCTGGGACAAAGTGAGAGTGTGGCATGGACTTATATATACTACCAAATGTAAAATAGACAGCTAGTGGGAAGCAGCTGCATAGCACAGGGAGATCAGCTAGGTGCTTTGTGACCACCTAGAGGGGTGGGATAGGGAGGGTGGGAGGGAGATGCAAGAGGGAGGAGATATGGGGATATATGTATATGTATAGCTGATTCACTTTGTTATAAAGCAGAAAGTAACACACCATTGTAAAGCAACTATACTCCAATAAAGATGTTAAAAAAAAAAAGACTTATTGCTATGATCACTACTTTTGCTTTTTTTGTTAAAGTAAAATCATATTTTATGGTATTCATCAAGTCATCCTATTAAGTTTGATAAATATATTATTTTATCCACCTATCCCTTTATTCCCTTCAATGTATTTTTTCAACATAAGAAAAATTTTCGAACACACAGAAAAGTTGAAACAATTGTATAGTCAGCACTCATATACCCACCATCCGATTCTCTAGTTAACATGTTATTCTCTTTGCTGTGTCATTTATCTCTTTTTTAATGCATCAATCCAGTTTATTTTTTGATGCATTTCAAAGTAATTTGCAGACATAAGTACATCTCCTAAACACTTCAATGAATGAACATCATTATCTAGAGTTAAATATTTGTTTAGAATTCTCTTTTATTTTTGAGGTAAATTATATTCAATGAAATGGGCAACCTAGGTGTATCATTTCATGAGTTTTGGCTAACACATAAAATGCAAAACCTAAGTCCCTCTTAAAATCAAGACCATTACCTTTTTGCAGAAATCTCCCTCGTGCTCTTTCCCAGTCAATCCTCACCCCCATCCCTACCCCAGAAGTCCTGATTTTTTCCACCATAGATTAATTGTGCCTGTTCTAGAACTTCAGATAAATGCAATAACATGTTATGTACTCTTGTACATACTGTTTGTTTTTGAGATTCATCCATGTTGCATATATCAGTGGTTTATTCCTTTTTAATGCTTAGTATTATGGTATGACATAGACATTTTTGAAAATATGAATTTCCAGTTGCAGCACCATTTTTTTTTTAAAGATGGCTTTGGTGTCTTTGTCAAAAATCAAATGAGTATAAATGTGGATTTACTTCTGAGCTTTGTGTTCAGTACTTAGTAGTGTGGTGTGAAGTAAGCATTTTTTTTCCCTCATACTAATTTCCAGTTAGTAAAAAGGGCCAATATATAATTTCCAGTTGTTGCAGAACCATTTTTTGAAAAGCGTTTTGCTTTCCATTTGGATTGCTTTGCTGCCTTTATCAAAAATCAAATGACCATGTAAATGTGGGTATATTTCTGGACTTTCTATTTAATTCTGATAATATTATTTGTCATTCTTTATGTCAGTACCATATTCTTTTGTTTACTATAGCTTTATAGTAAATCTTGAAGTCATACAGTATAAGTGCTCCAATTTTGTTCTTTTTCAAGATTAGATTCTAGATTCTTTGCCATTTCCACTTAAGTGATAGAATCTGCTTTTCTATAATAAAGCCTATGCAATTTTGATTAGGATTTTATTGAATCTACAGATCTATTGGGAAGAATGTCAGTTCCTAACAATATTGAACCTTCCAATCCATGAACAAATGACATGAATCCATAAACAAATTTCACCATTTGTTTAGATTTTCTTCAGTTTCTCTCAGTAATGTTTTATAGTTTTCAATGCCACATTGAGCTTTTAATGGATTTTAAAACTGTAATTCCTCTTTCTTTTTTTCCTGATAGGCTCTGGATCAGTATCACTATATGAGTTAGAAAGATGTCAACAACTGTCAGCTACAAGTAAGACCATTTTCATTTTTGTATTATGGGCACAAGAGTGAGTATTATGAAGTCTGTCCTTATACTTATCTATCCACGAGGGCAAAAACATATCCGTGTTAATTTTAATCAATTCACACTATGTATTTAGTGGTGTGTCCATAAAGGAGTTCCTTAAAATATGCCCCAAAACTTTAATGTAAGCAATGATAGTTAATCTATCAGATACCCACCTTCTGATACTTCAGCTAAGATTTAAAAAAAAATTAACTATTTCTAAGCACAAGTCTATTAAATAAAATTCTGTAATATACTATTATAAAGATATGAGTTTCTCATTATTGGAGAAAGGACGTATAATTATGAAATGGGCTAGAAGAAAGAAGCTGTGGTATTGTATTAGAATTGGAGGTGTCAGTATGTACTCATGGTTTTAGAGACAGATACAGAAATAGATATATGGGTGTTTGTATATATGTATTCACTCACATATACATTCATACACATGCAGGTGCACGTGTATAAGTATAGGTATGAACATGTGTGCATATGTGCCCGAGCTCTGTTGATGAAAGGGCATAAAAACAAGGACACCCAGTAGCAATGAGTACACCTAGTGCACAGATCTTAGTTTATAAGTAATATCCCCAATCAGGGCTTCTTGGAGAAATAGCAGATTCCAGGGTTGGGACAAGAGAATTATAAGGTGATTCTGGAACATCTTGTTGTGCCAGAAAGTAGAGAATTTCTCAGGTTAATGGTGGCAGATGTCAAATCTCATACAATTTGAGTATCAAAATAAAAATTACTAGTGATGGCATAGAACTGATTGAATAAAGTAGGAATCTATTAGTCCATATGGATAGTAAATAAATGAACAAAACAAATAAATAAATGAGGTTGAATGGAAAACTGTTATTTAAAATAGAATGGCAGCAGATAAATGTAAAGAATAAAGAAGTTAGAGAAAAATAACCATTTTTCAATCATGATAGTAATTATTTAGTTGCTAATCGTCAATGGATCTTAAACTAGCAGGATCCTAAATGTTTAATGAAATTGGGATATTTATATTTTATCAAATACTTTCTTATTAGTTATAAAGGGAGAAATAATAAGTTTATAGTGGAGAAACCTGCTGAACACCACCTTAATCAGCTGAGCAAAGTTAACATACCCAGGAATGAAAACGCTGATATCATGTGCCTTTTGATGTCATGCAATGAGAAGGCCACAATATCACTTACACAGTAGTATTCCTACCAAAAATGTGTAATTGGTATCTGATCATGGGAAAAACCAGACACACCCAAATAAATGGCCTCTACTCCTCAAATATATTAGCGTCCTGAAAGACAAAGAAGAGCTGAGGAACCATTCTCTACATTGAAGGACTCCAAAGAGACAGGAAAAATAAATGCTACACATGGTTCAGGATTGGGTCCTAGATCTGAAGATAAAATGCTAAATAAGAGCATTATGGGGATAGTTGGAGAAATTTGAATAATGTCTGTTGATTCGTGATAATCAGTGTTAAGTGTTCTGATGTTGAAAATTACCTTGTAATATGTTAATGAAATTGCTTGTTCTTGTGAAATACATACTGAAGTACTTAGGGAAAAAGGGACAAAATGTATGGAAGTTACTATCACGTATCTGCAAGGTTTATGTATATATGGAGAGATGGAGATAATGACAGTTGGAGATGATGATAAATATGGCAAAATGTTACCAAAATGGACAATTAATACAACTTAATTGGATTTGATTGTGTATGTTTGTTTCACGGGGATTCATGCCATGAATATACTTATATCCTTGCAGATTTCTCTAACTTAATTCAAAAATTCTTTATAGTACTTACGGATCATCAGTATTTGGAGAAAACCCCACTGTGTGCTATTTTGAAACAAAAAGCTCCTCAACAGTATCGTATCCGAGCAAAATTGAGGTCATATAAGCCCAGAAGACTCTTTCAGTCTGTTAAACTTTATTGTCCTAAGTGTCATTCACTGTAAGTATTTTCCATAACAAAACCAAAGTTTTCATTTCATGAAATTTGTGTATATATATATGTTTTCTTATGTGTCAGTTTAAGTCCTGACAATGAGTAAATTGTGGTTTTAATGTATTGTATTTTGAAAGAATGGTAATCTTTTTAAGAGAAAACACTAATTCTTAGAAAATAAATCCTTTTGATGTTTCTTAGTAATAGTAAATAAAAGTAGTTGCTGTTTTCAGATCTGAAATTCAATTTAGTAGCTCTGATAAATGCAAACAAATAATAACTGTGAAAAGCTGTATAGCACAGGGAACTCAGCTGGGTTCTCTGTGATGGCCTAGTTGGGTGGGATGGGGCCGAGGGGAGGTCAAAGAGGGAGGGGATGTGTGTATGCGTATGGCTGATTCACTTTGCTGTGCAGCAGAAACTAACACAACTTTGTAAAGCAATTATACTCCAATAAAAAAATAAATAAATAAATATAATAATTTAAAAAAAGAAAATATTTGGGGGGGGGCTTTCTCATTTGTCACAAAAAAATCTTGGAAGTAAACCATTGTTAGCTAAAATCCTTAAATAGAAAAGATTTCTGGTTAGTTGAAATTCCTAATTAAGTGTTAAGAGAAAGCCTTGTTGGAAATATTCCTGTCCTGCTTAATAACTACCACACAGTGGACATAATTTGAACTTTTGTTGGTGATTAAGGATTTCTCAGTTCCTCAAAAGCTTTATTCTAAACATCAATTATTTTATAAGTAAGTAAATAAATTTATAAGACATTAGAATGAATATGTACTTACTAACTCAAGACATATTCTGAAAATTATTTTTAATCCCTCTTTTATGCAATTTGACTGTCTTCCCTCTATATATGTAACATGAACATGTATATACATCTCCATTATATTTATGTGTGTGTACATTGTGTGTGTGCTGTGTACACTAATGTACATATATTTTCCCCTTCACAATCTAAGTATAATACTGTTTGTGGAGATTTTTGATCATCAGATCTCCTTATACAAAACAGGGGACCATCTTCTACCCATTTTGGCTTGAAATGGTAGTTGGAATTAAAATATAAGTACAGATTTTAGATAGTCTTGAAGTATTATCAAATTATAGTTCGTAAGATCCTGTAAAAATCACATAGCTTTGCCAAACAAAACCACCCTCTATGATAATATTTTTAACAAATAGGGAAATCATCTTAGAAATGTTAAGAGGTTTTACCTAAATTTACACAGCTGATTGGTGACAGAACCAAGACAAGGAAATAGACCTTTTGATTCTAGATTATGCGATTTCTACTGTATCATATTTTACCATATGACTTTTGAAAATTATATTCTAGATTAAAAGGAATCAAATGGAATATTGGTTTGCAAAGTAGGTACCCTATGAAAGTGATATTACTTAAGTGGTAAGTGCATATTTAGCTGGAGTGAAGACGGGGCTCCTGCTGGGAAGTTTAGCATTCCTTACAGAGGAGAACAGTTTGGTGCTAGAAATAATGGTGTCACAAAACCAGGCAAGGAAATTGCTGGTGGTTAATGTAATTATGATATGGATCTAATTAGCCATAAAATGTCATCAAATATCTTTCTATTGAATGAGCCATGTAATCTGCAGAGTGTTATCTCCATGTTTTAAAATAAGTAGCTGGTTCATAAGCATATAAACAATTTTTTTATTGGATAGTTTGTTAAATTTGAATTTCCAAGCTTATACCAATTGTCTTTGTATTATTTCATTGTCAATGATTTTAGGCAAGAAGTTCCACATGAGGGTGATTTGGATATAATTTTGCAAGAGGGTGCAACCAAAACCCCAGATAGCAAACTACAAAATACATCATTATATGATTCAAATATCTGGACCACTAAAGATCAAGGAGAACGAAAAGTAGCTGTTCATTTTGTGAAAAATAATGGTATTCTCCCACTTTCAAATGACTGTCTAATTTTGATAGAAGGTATGATATTTAAGTTGCTGTTCTATTAGAATATAGCTTTTGCTTATGTGTTTCTCTGATTGATTATTGTTAAATATATTTTAGGGGCAACCTGGGACATGTAAAGTCAAAATACTGTTAATTTAAATTTCAAATAATGTAATATATATAGCAACTAGATTCAAATACATACATATACACATATATATGTAAATTTATCTGAATGACATTTTGAAATTAAACTCAAGTGTTTGCATTTGTCCATCTTGTTGGATTCCTACATGTCATCTTAATGAGACCCAAGGTGACTGCTGAGCTGAATAATAATCAAGAAGCTGCTTGTTATGTATAGTTGCTGTTATCTTGGCCTCTGGATGTCACTCTTGTGTCATAAAAATAGAGTGAAAGTCATCTATTGATAGTTAAATCAAGTAACGATAACCTGACATATTTTAAGAGAATGAAACTTTGAGTCAAATTTAATTCTGCATTTCTTTTATACTTTTGTCTTATTTTTATCTAATATTTATCTAATAATCCATAATAAAAGGGGACCATCATCTTTAATTTGCATTAGAGAAATCTTTCATTTTGTGAATGAACTGATCTTTCTTACAATGGATTATGATCATTTTTATTCCTGGCATTTTTCTGTTTATAAAAGTAACACATAATCATTTTAGAAAATAATGTATATATGTGAATACACATGTATATAAACATTGATATTATTTTTATGAACATCACTTGTTTTAATACTTTTATAGCATACCAGAAACTAATTAATTTAATCATCACAACAGTCCTGTGAAGTTGGTACTATTATAAGCTGTTTTTTATACATGAGAAAACTGAACCACAGAGGAGATAAATGTCTTCCCTAGTAGTGGGTGGTGAAACTGAATTGCTTCCAGTTTTTTACATAGCAACTCTGTGATGAACTTTATCTCCCGCCTGAAGTGTATTTGGGCACAAGGAATTAAGTGAATGTTGCCCAATTACTTTCTAGTAAAGTTATCATAATGTGCACATGCTTTAGCAGCATGTGAGATTATCTGTTCACCTACCCTCCTCCTAATATACTAGCTTTAAAAAATTTGGCCATTTTGATGAGTGAGATGTGACATTTTATTCCATTAGCAGTATTTTAATCTGTACCAGGAGATAGATGTAAAAACAGAAGGACAAAGACACAGACACACATACATATGGAGTAAATCTATTTATATGGCCTAAAAATAAAATAAAGCTGTGATCCCATCAAGCTTTATTAGAACTGTCCTTGTAGGGCCAACTCAGAGGATGTCAAGTATGCCTTCGGCTCCTTCTGTGCTTTGCTGCCTCCCACAGAATTCTGTGCTGAAGCCATGTTGGCCTTGACGGTCCAAAGGAAGCTTGAATAAAGAAGTCCCCTTAGTTCCTGATCCTATCTTTAAAATTACCAGTCAACCCTCAAGCTTTCAGTCTCACCTCCTATCGCAGGTCCCATCCCACCCTCTAGCCATATTGAACTGGTGATAATTCCTAAACCTAGTATATTCCTCTGGGCCTCTTTGCCATTCTGTCACTGTTCTGAGAAATTCTGCTCTAATACGTCTTCAGAAGTAAACTCAATAATTCCCTTTATTCAGCAATTCATATAAAATATTTAACAAACACCTACATGCATCAAGCACTTTTCTGATTTATCAGGCAGATTTGAGTGGTTCTTACTGCATGCTGTATGAACTTCTAGTAGAGCACTTCTTATATTATATTTGTCTTTTATCTGTTTGTAGATTTGTTTATTTATTAGAATGTAAATTCCCCAAGGTCAGAATACATGTTCTTTTAATCTATGTATCTTTAGCACCTAGAGTAGTAAACCTGGCATGTAACTGGCTCTCAGTAAATATTTATTGAATATATAAGTACATCCAAAGTAGTAACAGTTTACCTTACATAGCCTTTTAAAAAAGTCAAATGAAAGTGTTTGTGAAAGCACTTTAAAAGGGTTTCATCAAAATCTAAGCTATTTTTATTTTATCATATTTCTGAGTATTGTAACTCTAAGCATAGGCTAAGATCTAACTGTAGGATGACACAGCAAACCTGTGGTTTCCAGCTATCACAGAGCTGAGGGAAGAGGTATGGGAGCTGGGCAAGTTAAAATGCCATGAAACTTGCTGTTCTTATAAGATTTATCCACTTTTTTTGAATTAACACTCCTTGGATTGTTGCAAGCCTTTGGTTAATTTCTAGAGTTCTGAAAAAGTTGAATTTGACAATTTTTGCCAGTTGTTTTTGCTATTATGGAGAAGTGTATTTTTGGACGTCCTTACTCTGCTATGCCAGAAATGCCTCCTCCTCACAATTGAATTTTAACATTACAAATTTTACACAAATTTTAGGAAATACTCAGAAGTATTTTTATAAATCATATTCTCTTTCCCTGGAGAGGAGGAATTATCAATCTAAGTGAAAAATACACCAGAAAAGGTACCGGGGGGTTTGAGTAATCAGAGATAATGCTGCCTTTTAATAATTGTGCACCGTTGAGCATACTCTTTCTTCTCAGCCAACATGATGGTTTTAATACCCACCCTGTTGTAGCATTAGGGTAAGTAAGTGTGATGGTTTCCATAGGAAAAATGAATAAACACTCTACAGGAATTCCTATTACATAAACTGTTTGCATCTATATTTAAATTCAGTGTTAAACTGAAAAGATTTATTTCAAACTCAAGACCAAAGTTGTCTAGACATTAGTAGTATATAGCAAATTTAATAATGGGAATCCTGTCATATTTTGACTCTCAACTTCATTCTTTTTAGATCATTTGAACCAAAGTATTCCTGGCATAAAGAACAATTTGTATAAATTTTAAAAGTTCATATTTCACAAACCTTATATTTTGCTCAAATCTCAGCATTTTTGCTCAGTGTTTGCTTTAATCAATGAATAGGATCCTAAGCTTACAAATTATTATTTTTAACAATAAATGTATAAGTGCATTAAATCTCTTAAATTCATGGTATGTGTTGTCTTTTTCTGTCAATCCCTTTAGTCCTTTACTGTTGATCATGTGTTACTTAATAAGTACCCCAGTTTGCTTACTTTATATTTGTACTACTTGAAGGGTTTATTTGTTCTCTTTTAATAGGAGGTACACTTAATGAAATCTGCAAACTCTCAAACAAGTTTCATAGTGTAATTCCTGTGAGATCTGGCCATGAAGACCTGGAAGTCCTTGACCTTTCAGCACCATTCCTTATACAAGGAAAAATACATCACTATGGGTACGTCTTCAATAATGGGAATTTTTAATTTTATTTATTACTTTATTCCACTTGTTACTATATATTCAGTGGATACTTATTTAGTACCAATTTATAGGTACTAGAGTTTTTGGCATATATCTATTCTTTGGATACCATATATATTGAGTGCCTACAGTATGCTAAGTTTAATGCTGTCCCAAAGGCTAATATTCATTTGCTTTCTTTCATAACAATTTAGAGATTAGTTACAGAGAAAGTTCAAAGCTGTATCCTAGTAAAAGTTAAGTGATTGAATTCCAGAATTTTTGTGCCACAAAGTTATAAATGAGTTGCCACTGAGAAACTGGAAGATATCAGAACACATTAGGAGCTACAAACAGATGTCTAGGTTTGGAAGGAGGCAATATAGATAGAATCTCTGTTTCCACTTGATGAAACAAGCACCCTGGAAGTGCTCTGCTTTGAGAAACCTTGGATTATAGAATATTTTCTGCTTTATTGGAAAATACCAAATTGTTTTTCTAATGATTGTAACATTTTATGGTCCAATCAGCAGTGTGTAAAAATTTGTTTACCCCGGGTTAGCTCTTGGTGTTAGTCTAACTTGTAATTTTGTTAGACTGCTGAGCATCAAATAGTATCTATGTTGTTTTTGTTTGCATTTCCTAGATGACTGGGGAGTTTAAACAAGTCTCATGTTTATTGGCTATTTAGGTTTTCTCTTCTGTGAATTCCATATTCACATTTTTCTATTCAACTACTGGTCTCTGTTTTGGTTCTTGTGTGTGTGTTTAGATGATTGTAAAAATTCTTTCTATATAAGAGATACTAAACATTTGTCAGTTATGTGCATTTCATCAAACTTCTGGTCCTGTACTTTTTAACTCTATGCTTCCTTATGTTTTACAGATTTTTAAAATATTAATATAGTCATATTTGCCAAAATGTTTGACAAGACAAAGTTTTTGCAAAACTTTACTTAGATTTCTGTATCTGATGCTTTTTTAATGGAACAGAAACTAATGCTTCAGTTTCTTACTAGTTACACATCTTTTAAGGATTTCTGTTTCTTCTTGCATCTATTTTATTAATGATTAAGTTTTCTAGAGAAGTATTTCATTTATCTTTTAAATTTAAATTTATTGAGATAAAATAATTCATAGCACTTTCTGATGATTTTTAAATCTCCTCTTCATCTGTTCTTGAATCCACTTCATATTATTTGCTCCTTTTTTTCCCTTGGACTTTTTTGCCAAAGCAACTAGCTTTTGTTTTTGTTGATGCTCTCTATTGTTTTTATTATTGTTCTTAACTTTATTTTCTTCCTTTACTTTCTATAGGTTTCCTTGGTATTTCTTTTTTGTAATGTTTTTAATTGAATGTTTACCTCACTTAATTCATTATTTTTAATATGTTTTTAAATATTTGTATTTAAGTCTGTAATATACCTCCTGAGAAAATAGCCATAGCTTTAACCGAAGATTTGATATGTAGTGTTTTTCTTGTCACTTCTCAATGTTTCGCAATTCCTATTATGATTTCTTTGGCCCATGAATTATTTCACTGTGTATTTTAAATTTTTCCACACACTCATTTTAGGTGCTATGTTTTTGTTTGTATTTTAGTTAGATTACTTTTTAACCAAGTAGCGTGTTGCATTTCATAATGATTCTTTGAGATTTGTTTAGTTTTGCTTTATCCTAGAATGTGTTTCTTCATAATGTGTACATATTACATAGATTTTAAAAAGAATGTGTATTCTTTAACAGTTGTGTTTAGTGTTTAATAGTGTTTGGTTATGTCCATTAGACAAGCTTGTTAATCGTATCCAAAACTTATCTTTCCTTTGTAACTTTATCTGTCTAATCACTTCTTAGAGACTGTGCTTAACGTCCTCTGTGATTGTAGGTTTGTGACCTATTATTCTGTCAATGTGTGCTTTATATGTTTTGAGTCCTTTCTGCTTGCTCACTCAGGTTCGGTATTTCATCTTCTGGTGAATTCATTGTACTGTATATCCTTATGTAATGACTTCATCTTTAATCGTGATTTTTTGCTGTAAGGTTTATTTTTTTCTCGTTTTCTTATTACTATATCAGAGTTTTTTTGGTTGGTAATTGCATGGTGTATCTTATTCTCATCCCATTGCTTTTATGTTTCTTTGTTGTTATATTTTAGTAGGTCTCATAAATAAATACTTATCAGTAGGTTTTAGTTGTTTTTTAATAGATGAGTTTAAAATACTCATCTGAACTACTGAAACATTGCGGTTTTATTTCTATACTGTATTTCTTGTTGTTTTCCACTTATCATACTATTATTGTTTCTCTTCCCACCCCTTTTTTTGTTATTACTTTATTTTTTTTTCCAGTCTTCTATTGGATTAATTTATAAAAATGTTCTCATTTTTCTCCTTTTTCCTCTTTTATTACTTCGGAAGTAATGAATTCTCTAATTTATGCTTATTACTCTTAATTTTTAATTTGTATACTTGCTTTATCAATGTCTAACGTTTAATATCACAGCCTTTTTTTTTTAAGAAACTAATACTCGTCATTCAATTACCTTTTTCTGTTAAAGAAAAAACTTCTATGTATTTAAAGAATGGAAGGGGATAACATTTAATATAGTTACCCTCTGTTTTCCCCCAGATTGCAAATGAAAAGGAATCTGCATGAACTTTTTTTTTTTTTTTTTTTTTGCGGTACGCGGGCCTCTCACTGTTGTGGCCTCTCCCGTTGCGGAGCACAGGCTCCGGACGCGCAGGCTCAGCGGCCATGGCTCACGGGCCCAGCCGCTCCGCGGCATGTGGGATCTTCCCGGACCGGGGCACGAACCCATGTCCCCTGCATCGGCAGGCGGACTCTCAACCACTGCGCCACCAGGGAAGCCCTGCATGAACTTTTTGAATGTTGATTTTTATATTTTTATCCAGGCATATTTTCTCATCAACATCTCCTAAACATTATTACATATAGTAAAAACTAAATTGCTTATACTTAAAATGTTTGTAAGTAAAGCAAAATACCTATACTAGATAATATGCAATTTCAGTGTATTATGTAATTTTAGATTGATTTGTATACAAAGGATAACTATAGTACTAGGCATCATAAACTGTGATCCTCTAAATATGTGCTAGTACTGACTTCCTTAGAATAATTTTCTCCTGTTGCTATATTTATAAAATTAAGACCTTGGCTATTCCATATTGTGCACAGAGCCATAAAATGAAAGAGTCCTTAGAGTTTGTCTCTTTAGACTTTTTGTTTTACCAGATAAGGAAATTAGCCAAATTAATTAACAATCTGCACCTGGAACCTCTCTCATTGTCAACTTAGAGTTGTTTATTCTGAACTGTACTATCTTTTTAGATTGCTTCTATTGTAAGAAGCTTATTTTTTTTAGTAATTCTGTTTGTAATATGCACATTACAATACAGGAAGTGCAGTGCTCTTTTGTTTAATAATATACTTTTTAAACTGCATGCTTGAATGACAGAAATGTTATAATAATTAAATGAGTTGTAATAATTACTTATAATAAATCATTTTTTTCTTTTATTAATTTAGATGTAAACAGTGTTCTAGTTTGAGACCAATACAGAATCTGAATTCCCTGGTTGATAAAACATCGTGGATTCCTTCTTCTGTGGCAGAAGGTAAGCTAAGTTTCTGTGTCCTGTCATTGTAACTGTCTTTGTATAACGTGATCTCACTGAGAATATTTCAGTATTTGTGGATATTGTAAAACCAGAGCAAAGGCTGAACTAAAGTTTAATTGTCCTTAAGTATAACCATTCACAGTGGTCATAATAAAAGTATAAATGTTTAAAATAATTGAAAACTTACTTTCAAGCATCTGCCAATGTTTTTCAATTATTACATTTTAATAATTTAGTAATCATAAATACAACTTGTGAATAATCTCTCCAGTTTATAGTATCTTGGGATTGAAAAGAGTTGTAGAGATAGCTATTACAACTTTTTACCCAATACAAGTCTTTAGCTGGAGCAACAAGAATCTTTTTATATCACGTTATTAACTGTGGTCATCCAGCCTTGGCTTAAAACTCTTCAGTGACTGGGGACTCATTACATTGCAAGGTAACATATCTTACTTTTTAGGTGCAGTACTTAACAGTGAGGCAAAATCTGCTTACCTGTAATTTTAACATGGGCCACATTCTGTGTACTAGAATTAAAGTACATCTGTTCCCTCTTCTATAAAGTCAACAAACTGTACATTTGAAGATAATCTGTCAAGTTTTCATTGAGTCTTTATTTCTCCAAGCAGGTACCCTCACTTCCTTTGGTACTTTCCCACATTCCTTACTATTTTATTTCTCCTCTTCAGTAAACATTCCATTTTACTAATGCTCTTCTCAAAGTTTGGTCCTCAAAGCTAGAAATAGAGCTGCAGGTGTTGGCCAATTCAGAATATGAAGAAAACCTTTATTTACCTAAGACTGGATACTGCTCCTACTTGCCTGAAAATTTTATTCTGTAGATATTTATTTGTATACTTGGTTTTGTTTCCTTTCTCTTTTAATCCAGCTGTATAATACTGCTAACTCATATTTTGTTTGTGGTCCAGTGAAATTCCAGGTTACTTTTGCATGAGCTTCTTACTATGTGCTTCAGGCTTGGTCTCCTCATCCTGTACTAAATGTAGTTTTTTGTTTGCTTATATGGTCCCTCGGGGTAGGTTTTATGTTCATCCTTCTTGGTTTTAGCTCACAGTTTATGCCTATCGAGAACTTCTGAATCTTAAAAATCAATTCCTCTGTATTAGCAATTTCTCTCATGTCTGTATGCCCTAATTTATTTGTTTTAGTTGCTCCCTTTATTACTGAATATGGATTCCACAAATGGAAGACAATATTCCATTATATAAGCATATTGAATGTCTTCCATTTCCAGACACAAAGATGTTCATTTTAACCTGTAAATTTTCCTGATTTAGCATCTCTTTAATTTCTTCCTTTTTCCTCATCTTACCAAATTATGAAATCTCAGATTCTCACATCATTCAACCAGATGATATCTCTTAAAAAATAATCAATCCCTATGCTTAAAATACAAAGGAGAGAGACATGTTAAAAAAAATCCTAACTATCGAACTATATGCTTTTCTGAATTGCCTTTCATGAATTGGTTTTTATGTTTTTTTATCAAGATCAACTCATTTTAAAGCTAATGCTGTATTGATATTTAATTTAAAAAAGATACTATTGCTCATGAGTCATTATCCCTATACAGGTGTAGTGTAATGTTCCAAAATTACCCTTCTAAAATTAGCTTAATATATTGGTATTAGAGAACAGAAAGGGATAAGTTTTTTTAATCTCTTGAGTTATTTTAGTAAACAAGACTAACAGGTATCTAATATCATAAAACAATTTTTTCTTTACTTTGATTAAGGCATAGGAGATTCATATGGTTTCAACTTTTTTCCTTCATTAGTACTGGGTATTGTACCTCTCCAACATGTGTTTGTGATGACATTTACTCTTGACGATGGAACAGGAGTACTGGAAGCTTACCTCATGGATTCTGTAAGTAATAGAGGTAGTGAAGATATTTCTAATTAAAAAATAGTACTTTTTAAAATTTTAATATATTTATTCATGCATACTTTGTTACTGAGGAGATTTAAGGCAACTCTGAAAAATAAATAAAAGACAAGCACATAAATCTTAAATTGTCTATGTATTTATCTCTCTTTTGATTTGACACTGTAAATCTTAATATGTGAATAATGAAAAATTGAGGAAGTTCTATCCAGGAGCCAAAGGCAGAGGTATGGCCACCCCCTCAGGCATTATCTGTTAGCATTTCACTGGGCTTTTTAAGCCTCCACATTTCGTATTAGAGAGAATGAAATTACTCTGTTAGGGAGATAGTTATGTGTGAAGCTAGGTAGCTGTCCACAAGACCACCTTCATTTCTGACAGTACCATGTTTGGAGGTTCCCAAGACCACCCTTACTTCTGGCACCAGTTGAAAGTTCAGAGGTCCCCAAGAGCACCCTTAGTTTTGATAATTCGCTAGAAGGACTCACAGAACTTATTGAAAGCTATTATGCTCACTGTTAACAATTTATTACAGCTAAAGGATATAGGTTAAAATCCTCAAGGGAAGAGGTGCATAGGGCAGAGTCCAGGAAAGTTTCTAACATGGAGCTTCCGTTTGTTCTCTTCCCATGGAGTAGTGGACAGTGTTACTTTCCTGGAAATGATATGTAACAGTACACATGAGGTATTGCCAACCAGGGAAGTGCAACTGAGCCTTAGTGTCCAGAGTTTTTTTTGGAGCTTCATCACGTAGTCATGGTTGACTGCCCATGTGACTGATCTCAATCTTCAGCCCCTCCAGTGGTCAAGTTAAAACCACATGCTCCAAACTCCCCACCCTAAATCACAATGTTAGAGTGACCCAGGGTCTCCAGGCAAAAAAGAATACTCCTATGAGGCATGACATTCCAAGGGCTTAGATTACCTCTCAGAAACCGAGGGCAAAGGCCAATGAGGTTAAATTTTTTACTACACACGTTGGGAAAAATCTGGGTTAAGGTTGAGGACAGTTTTTCTCCTGCCTAAATAAATTATTTATCCATTTATTAAATAAGTATTTAATGAGCACTTACTGTATGCCAAGTGCTACTCTTTGTGATGGGGATATAGCAATGAGTGAAACAAGCAAACTCCTTTCCCTCCTGGAACTTATAAATAGGAGAGGAGAAAAAAAAATTAAATAAATATATACTATATATTAAACTCTTTTAAACTTAACACTTAGACATTGTAGGTGCTCAATACATATGCTATCAAGAGAATAGTAAGCCTCACTGTATTCTAATCATTCTTATCATTAAGTCAGAGTGGTTTAACTTGATTTTATATATATGTATCATAGCTGTTTTTAGATTAAAGTAGTAAATCAGATTTTAGAGTTTAGACTAGCACTCTAGTTTATGAATTCTATGATATTGATATGGTGAAATAGTCGAGATTATTTTAATTAGATAATATTCAAATAATTTTGTATTGATTATAGCTTCTGAAGAAGATAAAGATCATTTCCTTGTTTCTTCATATTTTTCTTAAGGAAAAATTTTTCCAGATTCCAGCATCAGAAGTCCTAATCAAAGATGGCCTTCAGCAAATTATGGATATGATCATGGATATGTTTTGTCCTCCAGGATTAAAAATTGGTAGGCAGTAATATTTAACAATCCATTCATTCTTTTCCTTGAAATAATACCTAGCATATGGCTAAGCTGTGGACTTTTAGAGGTATTAAAAACTTTGAAATCTGAATCCAAATAAATTACTAAGCGATTGTTTATACTGTATGATCTACCTACTGATGAAGATAGTGGCGGGATAAAATAGGTATGAATCATAATTCCTGAAATGAAAAAAGTTTTTTAAAATAGTTTGAAATATTGATATAACAAGGGGGAGGCAATTTTGATCACAAGCACATTTGATATGATGCTTATGCATACAAACAGTTGAAATTAAACCAACAGGGATGAAATTTTGACAGGAAACATTTCCTATAACAAACTCATTTAGCCTGTTTAATTCATTGATAAATTGTCTATTCAATATTAACTAGTTTCAGATTTTACAAGTTTTTATTTTACTAAATATTTTTGTCAGCTTTAGTTGTTTTCTGTGTAACATTTGATTCATCAACCAGTCTTCAGGTCAAATTGTATTGATTACACCTACTGCCACTGATTTTTCCTTTTGTGGCCATTATTTCTCTTTGCATTGAAACTTGCAGATCTAAGTCATTTAAAGATAACTTGACTTCTAACAATTTTTCATCAGTAACAAATTTTACCACCTGCAGATCTAGCTGTTGTCAGTTTAACGTTTATAGGTTATTTTAAGTCAGGTTTTATTTTCCCCTGGTCAGTCTTTGCATTTGATAACAATTCCAAAAAGATAGTTTTTGTACATCCATAACTAAGTCTAACTTACATACTTTTATATGATGTCAGCTTTTATTTTTGTTGGCTGCTTGGATTCTTTTGGATAAATTTCTGCAAATAAAACTGCCATATCGGGGCTTCCCTGGTGGCGCAGTGGTTGAGAGTCCGCCTGCCGATGCAGGGAACACGAGTTCGTGCCCTGGTCCGGGAGGATCCCACATGCCGCGGAGCGGCTGGGCCCGTGAGCCATGGCCGCTGAGCCTGTGTGTCCGGAGCCTGTGCTCCGCAGCGGGAGAGGCCACAACAGTGAGAGGCCCGCGTACCGCAAAAAAAAAAAAAAACTGCCATATGAAAAAGCATAGGCCTGATAGGCTTTTGCTACATACGGCCAGATTGCTTTTCAAGAGCATTTTACCTGTTTATGGTTCTACCAGCAGTGTAGGAGAGTGCCTGTCTTGCTTGACCCTTGCCAATAGTGAGGACTATATTAAATGTCTTCCAAATTCAAACTTCAAGAAATGTTAACAGACTGTTCGAGAAGTTATAAACAGATTTACTGTGGTCATGACCAAAGCTTGGCTGCCAACATTGCCTGGACAGAACACCTGGTACCTGACGGGAATTTCAACTAGACAGATATAAGGGCGACCTGGTTTCTTTGCAGTCAACCAAGAAAAACAAAACGGGCAGATCAGTAAGTGATAAGCAGAAAAAAAAGAATAAAAGTTGGGAATGACGTAGATTACTACCTTTGCTATCAAATATTTTGAAAAACCCCACTTTTAATGACTTTTTCCTGTTGTTGGGGAAAAATTCAAATTAGTCAGAATTGCTACAAAACAATAACATGAATCCAGTGTGTATTTGGAAGAGCAGATAATGGTAAATGTGGTGAGTGTATTTATTTACTTTTCAAGCTAAATTAAATATGTTGATTTTACTAGCTAAGCATTATGCTTAGATACATATTTCAGAGTTATCTGTTTAGTTTTGATGGTTAAATAGCATTTCTTTTTTTGATTTGTAGATGCATATCCATGGTTGGAATGCTTCATCAAGTCGTATAATGTCACAAGTGGAGCGGAGCAGCAAATTTGCTATCAGATTTTTGACACCACAGTTGCAGAAGATCTTATCTAATTTTGACATTCAACTTACCATAGGTAAAATGCTATAATTTTGGAAGACATTACTATTTTCTATGTGGTTGCTATAAAAGACATAAGAGATTTTAGCTCTGTAGTTTTCCATTTTAACCAGCATTTAAAAATTTTTTGACAGATAGGCATTGTGTTATCTTAATGCCCTCTTATAAGTTAAAAATGTTCCTGTTGCTCAAAATATTCAGTATGATGGCTGTGAGGGATATAAAAGAGAGACATCAAATAAATAAGGACTGTGTTTTCATTTACTCTTTACTCTCCTCCTTTCGGAGAAGCTATTTTGTTACCCTACCCTAGAAGTCACTCTCCCTATTGGTTTTTCCATGTATCAGCCACTGATTTCTCTGCCATCCATCATGCCTGGTTGAGCTGCTTTTTCTGCCC
Organism: Delphinus delphis; assembly: GCF_949987515.2. NCBI lineage: Eukaryota > Metazoa > Chordata > Mammalia > Artiodactyla > Delphinidae > Delphinus > Delphinus delphis. Next base: position 81,008,888 of record NC_082691.1, on the reverse strand, counting down.
TGATTTTTATATCAGCAATTTGGATGATTTTAGCATGTATATGGGATTAGGAAATGTCCTTACCTTAAATCTTCCACTCTTACTGAGCACAAGGATTTGATCTGTTTTGTTTTCATGCAAAGGGATCTGCTTGAACAAGTACTCTTGAAGAAGTGCTTGTCTGAGTGAGCTACAGTGTGCCTGAAAAGAGTGATTTGCTTTAAGTGGAAGTAGCAGAATTGCTTTCTTTGGGTGCTGACTTTGACCAATTGAGGATAAATCCATTTTTTCAGACCTGAATTATGTGCTTTGATTGCTTGTTTCTCTACATGATATTAGAAGTTATTCTATTCCTCCTCAACCTAATCAAGTGGTCAGATCTGCAATGTTAGTGACTTAGGTGTGTTACCCTTTTTGTTAGGGTCTTATGTAAAATATACTTAAATTTCAGGTTGAACATTGAATGAGAAATTAACTCAGTATGATAGTCTGCTTTTTACCTGATGATATTTGTCAAATTTAAAATCATGAATATTCAGTTTTATACAAATGCTTCTGTATATTTATATTTATGTAAAGATTTATGTATGTTATTTCCTGAAGACTGAGAGATACAGATCTGCCTAGTTCAATATTAGTGAAGAATAAATAAATGTACACATTTCAACTGTTTCGTTTATTTGCCCTATGTTGAGCTGAGGCATGATTTGAGGTGAAGAATCAAAGCAAGTGTGTCAATATAGCAGATATTTAGGACTGTCTACACACCAGGTACAATACTAAGTAAGCCCTTAACATGTATTTTAGTTTCAAAACAACCCATCATCCTGATAAGAAAACTAAGGTTTCACTGATAAGCTGACTTGACCAAATGCATACAATTATTAAATGCCAGTCAGCACTTGAATTCAGGTAGTCTCTGTTCAGGGGCTGCACTGTTAGCCACTTCAGGCCTCTGGAGCAAAAGCTGGTACGGGGTTTTCTGCAAGTGAATTCTCCCTTAAATATCTGAAGTAATATCACAGATAGAACCAAAAGGCTTTTCACACCTTACTGGCCAAAAGGATTGAATATCTGATGTTCTCTGCTCACAATAATTCTAAATTCGAATTCCTGAGTATATTAGCACATCTCCAGACCTAACTACCCATCTGCCCCATCGCTGAATTACCAGCTTGTTCAAGACAATGAAAGAGACTGATGCTGCTGTTTTGGAGATGTACACTCTTGGTTCAAAACATATTCAAGGAAAAACTTTTAAGAAATGTTTTAAGAAAATTTTGGTATTGGTGGTATGCTAGGGACACAAAAGTGAGAGAGGCATTTTCACTTCCTTCGGGAAGCACCCAGTCTAGGAGAGTAAGGGTCAGAGGTGCAGGGAGTGCCACACGTGTCAGCCTGTGCTGTCTGCCAGTTAATAAAGTAAAACTATGAATTTTCACGATTTCTCTTTACCTTTTGTTTTGTTTAGTAAACCCCTACATTGTCATCATTTTTGTTTTTAACTTTTCAGTTTTGAACAAGAAGCGTTTGTCAGCCCCTAGTGTTTATCCAGTGGTGATGTGTGTGCCTTACCCTAATGGGGAACCCAAGCGTAAGGGGAGTTCCATTTCTGGAGCAACAACTAGATGGTAGTTCATCGTGCCCAATTTTGAGCCCTGTCCCCTTTGTAGTCTGTGAATATTGGTAGAATCTTCCTGTCAGACTTTAAATTACACAAATTTAAGAATGTAGTATGCGTACAGCTTCTTCCTCAGTCTCCAGTCTCCGCAGCATCCGTTGTTTCAGACACTACTGGATTCTCTTGAGGCCCCCATGCTGTTCTGTGTGAGGAAGAGAGCGCATGTCTTAGAAAATCTGAGGCAGCCGATTCCTCTATATCTAGATGTGATAATGAAAAGTGCTCACAGGCTCTTTCTGTGGCCACCTCATACTGCTTTATTTGAGGGAACTACACCTGCCGAGAAGGAGTGCATCATTCCCCATTTCGTTTTACCCTGGTCATGTTGCACATTGGGTGTTGTTTCTAAATAAATAGAGAAAGGCCAGTGTTGATGGAACAGAAGGAGCTGAATACATCTTTGACTACCTGGGAAAGCAGTCTCCACACAATACTGGCTGCCCGGTTTTCAAATCTGTAGATCCTGTACCCAAGCTACTTGCACACACAGGAATGGGCCAAAATCTTTCTCCTGCCTGTTCCCCAGCTGACTGTTCTTTTGTTTCTGACGTCAAAGCATGCATTTGTCACTAATTGTGACTCTCAATCCAGCCAATCTCTTCTATACTCTGTGGAAGCTTTCACTGGTATCTGGGGAAAATGCTACATTCTTCTGATTATTTTCAGTATTTTGAATTTTGACCATGCATTTCATCAAGTTTTGTTTTCATCTAGAATTTTTTTTTAATGAAAGTGATATGTACTTGTAAGAATTTGAAACAGCATAAAGTATATAAGGTTGAACTAATTCGTGCTTTAACTAGTACCCCAGAGGAAACCACTTTTAACAATTTGGTGTATAATTTTCCAGACTGTTTTCCCGGAGAACATGTAAGTATGTGTATATATACATTTTTTTAAATAGCATTATACTATGAATATATTTTGCAACTTGCCTCTGTCACTTCGTAGAGTGGATTTTGGTTTTTTATGTCAGTACACATAGAGAAACTTGTTTGTAATCATTCAGCATAAGTCACTTTTTAGTGGGGAATTCTCCTATCATTTCATTTTCTATTTTTGTAGTGGTTTGGGGTCTAAGTGTTCTTCTTATGCCAATTTTGGAATTTTATATTTTTATAGAATGTATTCTGTTGTTGACTTTATTACCTTATAGTTATTCATAATATTATTTTTATTACCCAGTTTGTATTTTATCTGGTGTATTTTCCCTTTAAATAAATCTGGAGCCCCTGGGACCTGGTTTCACTATATCTCCTGGAGTTTTTCAAGTGATCGGAATTTTGAAAGTCTGTCCAGACTTCCTAATACAGGTTAGGACGCTGCCGTGACATAGCTGTCTTGAAATATTCTTTTATGCTTTAAAGAACTCATTGTGAAAACAATTATGTTAATATAAAAAAGGAAAATGCCTCCTGTAGTGCTTTTCATTAGGAAATTCAGGTTCTATGAACGATACGATGAGTCACACTCAAGTTCTAGAACATCATTTTAGGTGAAATAAAAAATCTTCTTCCTCTGCTGGTCCCTCAGTGTCTCCGGATAGTGGCAAAGCCTCCCACCCACTCTAGAAAGAGGGGAACTAGACAGCTTGTAAAATCTGGGCAGAGTGATCTTTCTTCTCTTCCCTCGGGTACTTGGAAATAGTATCGGAACTCACCAGCGTGCTCAGGTATGTGAGATCATATCTTTTGGCAGCCAGGAAATGAATCAGTAGCCCTGTGTATTATTTTTCCCTGCAGCGTTGTGATTTAAGCTGTTAGAAAGTTTGAGATCACTTAGGCTTTCAGAGCGATGATCATCTTACATGGAGATTAATGGCCCTTCCATTCAGGGCTGCATTTGACGGATAGAGAACTATTAGGCATCAATTATAATGATAAGGATAATGCATCAGTGTCCTGATGCTCCCTCAGATGTGCTGATTGGTGCAACGTGGATAGTTCAGAGACGCCTCTGCTATTTTTAGACCATAACAACATCCTGATGAATGTCTGTTTTTTTCCCCTTGAAATCTAGGCCACAAAGTCACATTTGTATTTATGTGCATGTGTGTGTGTGCGCGTTTGTTCTCTGCTTTGAGTTCACTTTGCAGGGCACTATGTTGGAATTTACCTGACAACCTCGTCCACAACCGCCAAAGAAAGACATTTGCAACTTGTGTGAAAGTTTCTTTTATTTCATCTATTCACAATACTTTGAAGATGTGGAGCATGTGTTTATTGAAGCCTTATCTCTATTAATAAAATATTCCATCAAATATTGTTGCAGTTTCTAAACAGGTACCTTTTCATATACAACCCTGAAGCCCTGGTATATACCTTTTTTATTTTTTTTCCTGTACCTTCAGAATGATTTTTCCCTTCTGTGAAATATGAACTCCCAGATAAAAGCCGATTTGTCTTTACATATAACTGTATTCCTCAGCAGATTTTTGTCCTCCCTTAGAGGGCAAAGTCCTTCTAGATTTTCTCTTGCCAAGTTTAGCTACCTCATAAATGATTTTCTGTCCCAAGCTGCCGTTAGAGTTCATAGGAAAGGTAACATTTAAAAATCACAATTGTTGGAGTCAGATGAAAATATTGCTTGTGATAGATAGGCATGGTTGTGGTTTTATGGGGTTGGATAGGAAGTCCTATGTGCTTATTCCCCATTAGATGGGGTTCTCGAATGATAAACTTGCCCTTAAATTTTGGAATCATTAACAAATATTTCTGCACAATGATCAAAGCTTAAATGGAGGTTAAGATAAAGAATACAGAGTACAGAATAGGCACTTAAAAGTCAGCTCATACATTCATTTATAATTCATACTGTGTCTATCCAGAAAGAGTTGGATGTGGTTTATAATAAAAGACGGACATGGGACACAACCTTTAGAATTAGGGCAAGAAGACAGGAGCTAAATAAAGAGAAGAGCAATTCCTAACCTATGGGCTACTACAGGTTTTGAACAATACTTCTACATGAAGATGCAACAGGTTACATAGTTCTTATTAAATAACAAGAATGATGTTATTAGATACAAACCTTTTATTAGTCTCAATTTTAAGACAAGGTGGATTTTTAAAAATGTGAAACAACAAGTTTTGAATTAATAGTACTTGAAACTTGATCCAAAATGGTGAGAGAGGTAAGCTCTGCAAATGGAAGAAATAAAGCAGGGAATTTCCCATTGGCTATCCACCTTTTGGCTTTTATATGAGACACTTTTTTTGGTTTGTTTTGTTATTAGTGATTAAAGTGTTTCAAATACCTATGCATATTCAAGAATTATTAGAAGCATTAATGAATTACCACAGGAGAAAAAAAATCAATTCCCTTCAGATGCAAATATCACTGAGAAAATGAGCTCTTTTTACCTTTTCCTTTTCTAGTTGCAGGTAATGAAATAAAAGAGATGTCTTGTATTCAGTGTTTCATGTCAGGAAGAATATGGGTTTTAATGAATCTCAGTCCTTAGGAAGATAATATGCTCCAGTATTTCACCTTCAGTGGTCCAGGGAAGGTATTGCTTTAGTCATAAGTAAAACAAGCTTAACACTGGTGCCCAACTGGGAATTTGCTGGGAGAGTATTTTATCTACACCAGATTTGCTAAACACTAACTGCCCAAACATGAGATCTACTCATCTTGATTCCTCTCTTTCATTAACAGCCCACAGCCAATCCACTTGAAAAATCATCATAGATCGCTCTTTAAAGTTCATCCAGAATCTGACTACTACTTAGCACCTCCTCTGCTACCATGCTGGCCATGCAACCATCTTCTGCCTTGACTACAGCCATATCTCCCCAACTGGCCTTTCTGCTTCCACAATTTCCGCACATGGAATATTCTGCATACAGCAGCCGGACTGATTGATTGAAACGTAAGGCCAATACCATCATTTCCCAGTGCTCTCTAATGTCACCCAGTGAGCTTACCATGGCCTTCACCGCCCAACGTGAGCCATTTCCTTACTACCTCTCTGACATCTTTTACTATTACATTTTTCTTCCCACTCCTCTCCACTGGTCCCCTTGTTTGCATACCAGGCAGTCTCTCCCTTCATGGACTTTGTAACTTGATGTTGTTACTTTTGTCTGGACATTGTTGAACTCTTCCAGGTTCCTTGTTTCCCACCTCCCCCCACCCCGCCCCCCCGATCCTCTGTAACATATAAGGTTAGGCCTTCCTAACCTTATGGGAAGGCCTCCCCTGATCATGTAAAGACCACTCTACCCCATCATGCTTCATTCCCCACCCCTGACTTAATTTTCTCTATTGCACTTATCCATCTGACATCATTTTACTATTTCATACTGTTTCGCTTTCCTAAAGAAAAATGAGCTCCTTAGAAACAGGGAGTTTTATTTGTTCACTGCTATTTACCCAGTGCCTAGAAGTTCCTGGCATATAATAGTTGATTAGTAATATTCCTAGAACCAACAAAATATTTGAGACTCAAAATCTGACAATACTAGAATTTATTAGCACCTAAAGTGATACTAGCATTTAAAGGGATTTCTGGCACGCAGAAATTTGCATTTAAAAATAAAACCTAGGGACCTTCAAGATGGCAGAGGAGTAAGATGTGGAGATCAACTTCCTCCCCATAAATACATCAAAAATACATCTACATGTGGAACAGCTCCTACAGAACACCTACTGAACGCTGGCAGAAGACCTCAGACCTCCCAAAAGGTAAGAAACTCCCCACGTACCTGGGTAGGGCAAAAGAAAAAACAGAGACAAAAGAATAGGGACGGGACCTGTACCAGTGGGAGGGAGCTGTGAAGGAGGAAAGGTTTCCACACACTAGGAAGCCCCTTCGTGGGCGGAGACTGCGGGGGGCGGAGCGGGGAAGCTTCAGAGCCACGGAGGAGAGCGCAGCAGCAGGGGTGCGGGGGGGGCAAAGTGAAGAGATTCCCGCACAGAGGATCGGTGCCGACTGGCGCTCACCAGCCCGAGAGGCTTGTCTGCTCCCCCGCCGGGGCGGGCGGGAATGGGAGCTGAGGCTCTGGCTTCGGTCGGATCACAGGGAGAGGACTGGTGTTGGCAGCGTGAACACAGCCTGCAGGGGGTTAGTGCGCCACGGCTAGCCAGGAGGGAGTCCGGGAAAAGTCTGGACTTGCCCAAGAGGCAAGAGACCATTGTTTTGGGTGCACAAGGAGAGTGAATTCCTTCCCTGTGTGGCCACAGCAGGCAGAGCACCAACTAAATGAGCTCCAGAGACGGCGTGAGCCACGGCTACCAGTGCGGACCCCAGAGACGGGCATGAGACGCTAAGGCTGCTGCTGCTGCCACCAAGAAGCCTGTGTGCGAGCACAGGTCACTATCCACCTCCCCTCCCGGGGACCCTGTGCGGCCCGCCACTGCCAGGGTCCCGGGATCCAGGGACAACTTCCCCAGGAGAACGCACGGCGCACCTCAGGCTGGTGCAACGTCACGCCAGCCTCTGCCGCCTCAGACTTGCCCCGCATCCGTACCGCTCCCTCTTTTACGGCCTGAGTGAGCCAGAGCCCCCGAATCAGCTGCTCCTTTAACCCCGTCCTGTCTAAGAGAAGAACAGACGCCCTCCAGTGACCTACATGCAGAGACAGATCCAAATCCAAAGCTGAGCCCCGGGAGCTGTGAGACCAAAGAAGAGAAAGGGAAATCTCTCCCAGCAGCCTCAGGAGCAGCGGATTAAAGCTCCACAATCAACTTGATGTATCCTGCATCTGTGGAATACCTGAATAGACAACGAATCATCCCAAATTGAGGAGGGGGACTTTGGGAGCAACTGCAGACTTGGGGTTTGCTTTCTGCATCTAATTTGTTTCTGGTTTTATGTGTATCTTAGTTTAATATTTAGTGCTTATTATCATTGGTGGATTTGTTTATTGGTTTGGTTGCTCTCTTCCTTTTTTTTTTTAATGTATATGTAAATATATATTTTCTCCTTTTTCTCTTTTTGTGAGTGTGTATGTGTTTGCTTCTTTGTGTGATTTTGTCTGTATAGGTTTGCTTTTACCATTTGTCCTAGGGTTCTGTCTGTTTTTTTTGTTTTTGTTTTTCTTTCTTCCTTTTCTTCTGAGCTGTGTGGCTGGCAGGGTCTGGGTGCTCCAGCCGTCTGTCAGGCCTGAGCATCCAAGCTGGGAGGGCCGAGTCCAGGACACTGGACCACCAGAGACCTCCCCGCCCCACGTAACATCAATTGGCGACAGCTCTCCCAGAGATCTCCATCTCAACACTAAGACCCAGCTCCACCCAACAGCCAGCAAGCTCCAGTGCTGGCTGCCACATGCCAAACAACTAGCAAGACAGGAACACAACCTCACCCATTCGCAGAGACACTACCTAAAATCATACTAAGTTCACAGACACCCCAAAACACCACCGGATGCGGCCCTGCCCACGGAAAGGACAAGATCCAGCCCCACCCACCAGAACACAAGCACTAGTCCCCCCAACCAGGAAGCCTACACAACCCTCTGAACCAACCTTACCCACTGGGGGCAGACACCAAAAATAATGGGAACTATGAACCTGCAGCCTTCAAAAAAGAGACCCCAAACACAGTAAGTTAAACAAAATGAGAAAACAGAGAAATATGCAGCAGATAAAGGAGCAAGGTGACAACCCACCAGACCAAACAAATGAAGAGGAAATAGGCAGTCTACCTGAAAAAGAATTCAGAATAATGATAGTAAAGATGATCCAAAATCTTGGAAATAGAATGGAGAAAATACAAGAAACATTTAACAGGGACCTAGAAGAACTAAAGAGTAAACAAACAATGATGAACAACACAATAAATGAAATTGAGAATTCTCTAGAAGGAATCAATAGCAGAATAACGGAGGCAGAAGAACGGACAAGTGACCTGGAAGATAAAATAGTGGAAATGACTGCCACAGAGCAGAATAAAGTAAGAAGAATGAAAAGAATTGAGGACAGTCTCAAAGACCTCTGGGACAACCTTAAATGCACCAACATTCGAATAATAGGGGTCCCAGAAGGAGAAGAGAAAAAGAAAGGTACTGAGAAAATATTTGAAGAGATGTTAAAATAAATTAATTAATTAAAACCTAGGTAACTTTGATGCAGATTGAACAAAGATTCTATGGGTCTGAAGCTCAGTAATTTGCATTTTTAGCAGTCTCCCCAGGTGATACGTTTCAGGTAAAAGATTCAGAACCATTATTTTAGAAATTATTTAGAGTATGAAGTCTGTATCTGCTTGCTTCATTTAATTTAACTGCCTGGTCTTGAAAGCATTTGATTTGAAGCACCTTGAACTAGAATCTGAGCCAGTCTGTGGTTCTTGGCCTTGGCTTCGTATTATAATCACCTGGGAGGGAGCTTTAGCAGCATTGGATCCTTGGGCTCTTGCTCTGGACTGCATGGATTCAACCCCTGTCTACACCCCCAAGCTAGTTGTTTGACCTTAGGCAAATTGGTTAGCCTCACATGAAAACTGGGAATAGTAATAGTGCCCACTTCAGGAAACCATGGGGAAGTGGAAGGGTGGGGCAGAGTGGATTAAATGAAATAATATATGCAAAACATTTAGAATTTGGCACATAGGAAATCCTCATAAAGGATTAGATATGATTACTAAGCTTTGGTGACAAAAACCAGTCTTTATTGCTATTCTCTTAGAAACAAGATTTGAAATTTATTTATCCTTCTATTTTGGATTCCTTAACATCCAAGCAAGCTCTGCTGCTGTGGTGCCAAGGGAAACAGCTACACACTTGGGGTCACTCCAGACCCAGTCTAGTGAAGCTGTTACAAAAACGGGAATGGAATGGAGTGAATATCATTGGACCAATTGACCAAAGAATCCTCTCCTAAGAGGATTATCTTGGATAGATTTATTATTTCATCTCATTTTCTCAATATCTCATTTTTATTGTGAAAAATATGAGAAACAAAGAAACGTAAGATAAACAACAGTCATTATGGGTCTGTAGGGCTGACTTTTATTTTTAAGTAGAGGGATAGCTTGACTAAGTGACAAGAGGAGGAATCTGAACATCCAAGTGTGCAATCACTGAGAAAGTTGAAAATATTTTTTCTGATTAACATCCACAACTCTGAAACAATGGTGGAAAAGGAAGAAACAATTGTATGTAAACTTTATGGAGAATTTTTTTGCATTGTAGTCAGTTTATAGAAGTCTCTTCAGTTTCTGCATTTGAGTCACTTAAAACTAAAATACAAATAAAGCTACGGATTTCCCAATGCTTATATCATTCAGAAGTAGTTATATTTAATAAGTTATTCACTAGCCATTAGTTGTTCAGAGAGTCATCAAGGAAATTTTTTCTTAATATTGGATAGGATCTAATTTTGGAATGGGCTTATATGACTCCACATACCTGTCTCTTCGTGTAACAGCAATTTGAACAAAGAATAATGATGTAATACACTACTAATGTTGTGTCCCTATGGTTTTATTAAATCTAAATCAAAATGCATGTTTTATACCAGTGTATTTGGTGAGATATTTTAAATGCTTACTTTATGGTTCCACAGACTAAAACTGACACCTATTTGAAAGCACTGAATTTTCAGTATTGAATGTGCAAAGTACTTCCTACTCTAAGGTCACAAAACAAGTATGTGATACACATCATAATTTGTCTACCTCAGAAAATAAGCTTTGGTTCTTATAGAGAGGACACACATTAGGTACTTAAAATTTACTGAAACCTGGCTTCCATGTATCCCTCAGTCTTTCTGACACAACACTTGCTTATTGTAAGACAGTGATAAAACCAGTCTTTCAGAACCAGACCATACCTGCAGTATCACGGCAGAGGGGGTTAAACCCCATGGCACAATTCAGTTACTTCCCTTATAAGGGAAGCCAACACTGCAAATATTCATAACACGATTTCCCTAGATCCACTCTAAATAGATCAATGTTCTTTTGGAAAGTTAAAATCCACTTCATACTTGCCGTAATCATTGGCTCTTTACCAGAAATTCCTCTCTGCCAAAAGAATACCTAGTGAGAGGTTGAACCTCTCTTGGAAGAGCTTCAGTTCTTTGGTTCAAGGCCTTAGACCTTCATAAAATGCAAATAAGTGTAGAAAGAAGGTAACATTTTGTTGTTATAAATATTTAAAATCAGTGTAAAATCTGGGACTTCCCTGGCAGTCCAGTGGTTAAGACTCCATGCTTCCACTGCAGGGGCACAGGTTCGATCCCCGGTTGGGGAACTAAGATCCTACGTGTCGCACGACGCGGCCAAAAAAAAAAAAAATTAGTATAAAATCTTCAGTGATGTTTTATTGGAAATAGAGGACTGTGCAGGGTTCCCAGGTACAGAAGTAAGAAGCCCACATCTGGGGAGGGCCCCTCACAGACTGCAGTGGGGTGGCACCAGCCTCTAAGAAGTTTGGAAGAAGAGACAGAACTAGAAGATGAAGTTGCTAACCCTGCATCTCACCTACTGGAAGTCAGCAAACTGGATATCCAGTCCCGGCCTTCACACTAATTCACTTAATCTTGAGTCAGGCTCTTAACTTCTCTGGACTCTCATCTACAGACCATCTGTTGCCAAGTTTTCACCACTGATTAGTTTGAAAAGGTTATACCGGGCTTCCCTGGTGGCGCAGTGGTTGAGAGTCCGCCTGCCGATGCAGGGGACGCAGGTTCGTGCCCCGGTCCGGGGGGGATCCCACATGCCGCGGAGCAGCTGGGCCCATGAGCCATGGCCGCTGAGCCTGTGCGTCCGGAGCCTGTGCTCCACAACGGGAGAGGCCACAACAGTGAGAGGTCCGCGTACTGCAAAAAAAAAAAAAAAAGAAAAGATTATACCTGTGAAATTTCACCTATTAAATAAGAATTTGTTTCTCATTTTTATTTATTGAAAACAACAGTTAATAAGTGTTTTTGGTCTGATTAATATAATTAGTGCTGTCTAACTAAATTCATATAATCCTAAGCAAAAGCAAGGAATCAGTGCAGATTTCTCATGAGTAATTGTCCAACGTTTTAAGCTTTTTGAAAAGTTGAAAATGGTTTAAGAACCCCACTTTCTACTCATTGCTCCTTTAAAGTCCTCTAATAGTTCAGAAGTCCAGATGGTAAAGCAGTGAACCGGGATGATCTTTAAAATCCCTCCCATTTTAAATCCACGTTTCTTGGATTTAATGAATCTTGGTTTCAGTTTTGCCAGAGACACTTCTGTTGTATTCAGCTATTGTTAGCTGCCCTGAAATAGGGCTTCGCTCTACCCAGTAACAAATGTCTTACACTATCTAACTAAAAGGCTTAACTTAATGAGCATTTGCAATGGAAAGAGGGAAGGAAACAATAGAGGGCTGCCTGTCAGGCATCATTTAAGAACCAACAAACCCTAAAGCAGCCTAACGAAAAAGTAAATAGAACCCCAAAATACTATCACCAGTTCAGATTCATCACTGACCTTTATTCGTTTCACAATTCCTTTCCTGTTGGGTTTCTTTCCTCTTCCAAGATAAGAAGTCCTCTTTGGCATCTGAAAGATCTTTCTTGGAGAACTGTAGATTATCTGTGTTCATTTCAGTGTTTTCAGAAAAAGGAAAATTAATTACTGAGATCCTTCTTCATCTGAATGGAGTTTTTGTACTATTAATTTCAATCTGTAACAAGTTGAGCACTAGTGTTCTGGCAAACCAAAATGGAATCATTAATATTCTTTAATTCTTGGCAGTTCATTTAGGAAATAGGTGATATTTTAAATGGAAATTTACAGACTTAAAGAAATAATAATGTACATTCAAATAACCCTTCACAAATTATAATGCATGTCCATGGAGTATAGATGGAAATATTGATTTGTCCTGGATTCTCTTATGTCCCCGCTCCAACCTTGCAGTAATAATTGATTTGATCTTCTCTATTTGTAGAGAGAACTCACAAATACGTTTCCATGTGTGTGGTATGAATTAAATAGATAAAGGGATAAATATGATTTTACAACGTTTATTTAGTGTCTACCTCTCTCCAGGTTATTCTACTTTTATGAACTATGAAAAATTGAGAATGACAATAGCGTCCCAAAAATACTATTTAGGAAAAGTGGGAACAACCATAATGCCCCAGAATACTAATTAGATAAATTATAAGTCATACCCCCAAATTGTAATATAATGCAGCCCTCAAATAACATTTTCAGAAGAATATTTAAGAACCTTCTTATATTTACTGTTACAGGTAAAAAGAAAGGCGTATGCTAACAATCTGACCCCATTTCAGTATGTGTGTCTGTGCATTTATTCAGTGAGCACATTTCATGAGCCTTTACTTTGTTCAGAGCACTGTGATGAAAACTGGCAATACAGCTCTCAAAAAAACAGCCCCTTCCCTCAAAATCATACACATGCCAACAATTACAGGTAGAACAAACCAGAATGCTAACAGTTTGGGATTTTTTTTGAACCTGTCTACACTTTTCAGAATCCCATGAAGATCATGTATTGACTCATATTTGGACTAAAGCATAAACTCATTTTTGTAACTTTAATCATTTTATGCTTAGATGAGGAGAAATTCCAGCAGAAAGAAAGCAGTCTCATTACATCGTAGCAGTTATAATAGTCTTCACATGTTGCTACTCTCTAGAATAAGAAGGAAAACTAATAAAAAGAGCATACTGGACTTCCCTGGTGACGCAGTTGTTAAGAATCCGCCTGCAAATGCAGGGGACACGGGTTCGAGCCCTGGTCTGGGAAGATCCCACATGCCGTGGAGCAACTAAGCCCGTGTGCCACAACTACTGAGCCTGCGCTCTAGAGCCTGCGAGCCACCACTGCTGAGCCCACGTGCCACAACTACTGAAGCCTGTGCTCTAGAGCCTGTGTGCCACAGCTACTGAGACCACGTGCCACAACTACTAAAGCCCACGCACCTAGAGCCCATGCTCTGCAACAAGAGAAGCCAATGCAATGAGAAGTCCGCACACTGCAACAAAAAGTAGCCCCCACTCGTCGCAACTAGAGAAAGCCCGAGTACAGCAACGAAGACCCAACGCAGCCAAAAAAAAGAAGAAAGATCATACAATTTTCTGGTATTTTCATTTTGCAACTAAGAGAGGCTTTCTTTAAAAATTGTCATATGTCTCCAGGGAGAATTGATACAAAAAAGGAAGAACAATACTATATTATTAATGCTTTGGCTATTCAAAATTTGTATAAAATCACTTAATTTAACATCTCAATAAAGTAGAACACCACATATGGTCTGTCATTTTTAATTATGATAAAAAATCTCATTTAATGGTCTCACTAGTTTATCAATTTATAATTATTATTAGAAAAACTTTTTTGATTCCACTAGGTTTCTAGATGTAATGCATAATTCAAAAAAAGCCTTGCTGATTTTAAGTTAACATCATGTAAAATAAGTCTTCTACATTTTGCATAAGCTTCACATTAAGCCATGTTCATTATTTCTTTTGTCCTTGATGAGAAGATTAATTTTTGTTAGGACTTTGTAGATGAATATACGTTCAAATTAATATTAAAAGATTTGACAGGAGCTTTTTAAGTTGTGAATTAGGCCATGATTTCAATGATTAAATTTTGCTACATCATTAAATAGATACCAAAATCATGCAACAGAGAAAATAACAGTAAACTTTAAATAACCAAGGAAATTCACACTTCTGCTGGCAGTAGACCATTTAAGCCTTATTCATAAAATTAAGGTAATTAATACATTTCATTGTCTTCACTTGAGTGATTTTGAATTTGATAGGCAGAAAATAATCCATTTGATAGATCTTTTCTGCAGTACTCAAAATTTTCTATTTCACCCACTTTGAGCAAATATGGTTTGTGTCCTTTGGATTTGATTATTCCTCCATCAGAAATTCATTTGCAACTGCTTTCCAAAAGGAGAAGGGGATGAATTTGGGGATTGTGAATGCTAAAGAAACTTATTGCACATATTACAAATACGTGCTTTCAACTTCAACAGCTTAAAATGTTGACTTTGTATCAGAAACATAACATTCAAGTCTTGAATATGAGGCAGAATGTCAGAATACTGACTGGTTTTTCTTTGTAGCCACTATCCACATCTCTTTAAAGATCTTTTGGTCTCAAATATGAGTAAAAATATCAGAAGTTCTATGAGATCAATCTTGCATTAAATCCAAACCAAACTGTCCTTGTTCTTGTCCTGTCTTATCCTGATAGAACAAATAAGCTAAAAAAATTGTGTCTATGGGAAAGCCAATATCTGTCTAAAAGTTAAAAATCATGAATGAATTTAGATGGGTTTAGAAACGTTTGATCTCACACTTCTTGGTTCTTTTTTTGCAGTACGCGGGCCTCTCACTGTTGTGGCCTCTCCCGTTGCGGAGTACAGGCTCTGGACGCGCAGGCTCAGCGGCCATGGCTCACGGGCCTAGCCGCTCCGCGGCATGTGGGATCTTCCCGGACCAGGGCACGAACCCGTGTCCCCTGCATCGGCAGGCGGACTCTCAACCACTGCGCCACCAGGGAAGCCCTAGGTGAGTCTTTTGTCCATTCATTTAACATATATGCATGAATCTGCCATGTAACAATAATAATACATAATCCACTGTGATTATCAAGAACAAATTGAATAACTGTATACGTGAGATTCTGAACAAGAATGGAAATATCCAGTGAGCCAGGAATGTTCTTGTAACTGAGAAAAGTCAGCTAGACTCAAATGTCTTAGTGGTTTGGGGATTAATTTAGCATGTGATCTACCACGAACAACTGCGTCCTTGGACTACATTTTTTTTTCAAGTTCAGGTATAAATATATTTGCCATCTTCTGAAGTACTACCTGTCTTCTGTAGTGAACTTTTATAAGAACTAAAGAAGAAGCTTTTGTGAAGTTTACCAGTGTATTTGCCTTTTATAAAATTATTGCAAAGCATTTTCATTAAAGTCAGCAGAAAACTCAAGATCTTAGAAATCTTCATTTTCTGATCTCAAATGCAAATACATTTGGCTTTTAAATTTTCTCCATAATTTAAATCAAAATAACAAAGATTATTCACAATTTTGTCCTAAATACCAGTACAAAACAGCAAAATAAATATTTCATAGATGTGTACCATTATATAAGGAAAAAATTTTGTTGAGAAAATTGGTTTGTTTGAAATAGATTTTATTTCAAATAAGCAGAGACAGAGATAGCCTAATACAGTTTGATAGTTGCCCATAGGCTCTTCAATCATTCTTTTTTAAATCTAGTTTTATTAAGATGTAATTGACATATAACATTGTGTAAGTTTAAGGCATACCATGTGTTGATTTGATACACTTATATATTGCAAAATGATTACCACTATAGTGTTAGCCAAAACCTCTGCCACATCAAATAATTACTCTTTATATATTTCTCACCATACTTAACAATTGGTGAGACTTCTCTTCACTCCCTTAATATATTTATTTTGGAGCTCTGATTATTTCCATTATACATTCTCTTCTTTGATTACCTTTTCTTAGAAATGAGAGATTATGTGATTAAAATGAATCAGGTTAAAATTCTGTGTAAGAAACTGCATTGTATCATCTTTTCCAATACTTATTCATTGTTTAGGTGTGAAAGTTCTCAGGTCTTTGTACTTGAAGTGGGTATCTGTAACAGAGGGAAACATTAATAAAGAAATCAGCTGAAACATGTGCAATTTTTTGTCTTGTTTTCTCATATTTATTACAAAAGAGAGAAAGATGCATGCATGTGATACAAGGGAGTGGTCTCAACTCTTATTACCTCACAAATACAAAAAATGTCACTAATACTCTACAGGCAATAGAGACTGAAATTTATGGATGTTTTCAGGTACCAAAATGATTTTGAAATGTCAGATACTAGTAATCCTATATCTTCCTCGTCCTTTTTCTTCTTTAGGGATATGTGTTGGGGTAGAGAGTTAGAGAGCAGTGGAGAGAGAAATGTAAGTATCAGAATTCTTTTATTTTTTTAATAATTAGTTTTATTGTTACAAAGCAATGAAGACTTTCAATAGGAGTGTAAAGGTTAAAGCCACTGCTAAATGTCTTTGTTAATGTTTTTTGTGGTTTTTTTTCCATCAATACTGTTTATGGCAAACACTACTGGCTGGCTGAACCAATACCCATCCATTTCAGCTAGTGATGACCATGTAATACATTTGTGGGTCAGAGCTATATAAGTAGAAGTTTGTTATGTGAGGGGTTTGCTTTCCTGATAAAAAGAGGTACATTGATCTGGCGCCGCATTCTCACCTTTATGCCTTTTGTTCTTTCTTCTCCTGTCTGGAATGCAGACCCAGATACACAGCATCACTTTACAATCAGGTGGCAGTAAGTATGAGTACATAAGCCTTGCCACTGAAGACGGTGGGGTATGACGTTAAAAAAGAGCCAAAGTCCCCGCATAGCATCTTTGAGAAGCTGAACTAACTTCCCATCTCAAGACTTAACTGTTCTGTGTGAAAGACGAATCCCTGTTTGCTTAAACTTCTCTTTCTGTTTTCTGTTATTTGAAGCTGCATCCACCCATTCCTAATCAGTTTACACTTTTAGACTTTTCAGTTATCTGCCATTAATTGAATGCTTATACTGTGCCAGGCGCAGTGCTAAGTATTTACATATGTTAATTTAATTCACAGGACAGCCATAAGGAAAGTAACACTTTATTACAGATGACATAGTGGCATACAGGATGAACGGATCCCTGTGTAACTGGAATGGTTTCATCAGATAGAGAAACTGAAGCAGAGAAATGTTTAACAACTTTGCATAGCTAGTAAGTGGCCATACTAGAATTCAAACAATGTCAGTCATATTACAAAATTTTACAACTTTATAATTTTCAAGACCTAAAAGTTCATTTTAACTTGTATTTGATTTATGGTGAGGCTGAAATTCTTTTCAAATGCATTTATCATATATTGTGCCCACTTTTCTATAAGGACATTTCTATTTTTAAAAATAGCGCTGAACTTCATGTTTCCTATTTGTCATTTGTCACTTTGCTTAGGGGTTTTATTTTATTTATTTTGTCATGCAAAATAATGTATTATGAAGTTAAATTTATTAAAAATCACTCATTCTTTCTGGTTTTTATATAATACGTAGAAAATTGTTAGGCCTCTAAGAACAACATATTTATTCCATAATTTTATTCAAGTAATTTTATAGTCTAATTATTTCTTTTTAATTCTACCTAGGATTTATTTTGGTGTAAGACATGAGGTAAACTACAAATTCCTCAGCTTATTAGAATGTTACCTCTAGCATGTGAAAAAAACAGAAACAAAAAACAAGACCCTGTGTATTTTGTCTATAAGTGAACTTTCCATTCTTTTCTGTTGGTCTCTTATGACAATGAATATCTTTTTCATAAACATAGTCAACATCAAAAATAATAGAGAATTATCAGAAGCAATTCTGTTATATTTAGGAAAAGTAAAAGTATGCATAATGATTCTATAGCTTCTTAAAGTTCTGGAGATCATGGCCAATGTATTAACTTACGAAGCAGAACCAGTAGTATAAATATAGGAAAAGAAAACACAACATTTAAATATTTGCAAAAATCTTTATGACGTTAGCAAATCCAAGTGCTGAGAAACTAAATATCAGAACTAATCACAACAACTCAGCAAACTGGTGGAACAAAGTTTAATTATTCCCAAATCATGAGTTTTCTTAAATATCAGTGAGAGCAGATAATGTTTTGAGATTATCATTTGTTTTTTCTATGTTTTTCCTTTATCTTTTCCCTCCCCCATCCACAATTTAAGTAGGTATCAGTTCTGCATTTCATTTCTTCAGAAACATTGACTGAGCAGGAAGCAAAAATGGCTTGTAATATGTTCTGGCTTCTCTTTGTCCAAGACTTTTGAGTAATAATACTTAGGAGAATGTGAAGGGTTTATGGGGGAGGTAAAGGGGGAGTGTGGTGTGTGTTTAGAGCCGTAGTACCTTGATATGCATATTATTAAGGTAGTCGAGGTCTCTATAGAAAATTGTAGTCCCTCTCCTTCCTTTGTATGCATTCTGCATTGCAGCTTAAGATGGGTACTTAAAGATAAATAAATATGTTACAGCTGCTCCTGAGGGTGGCGTGAAGCAGGCCAGAGACTCAGGATGCCTCCATGGGGTTAGTGTGAGCCAGGAGGGCCAGGGCTCTGAGTTCTTCAGCTCCTTTTATTTTTTTAACATCTTTATTGGAGTATAATTGCTTTACAATGGTGTGTTAGTTTCTGCTGTGTAACAAAGCACATCAGCTATACATATACATATATCCCCCTATCTCCTCCCTCCTGTGTCTCCCTCCCACCCTCCCTCTCCCACCCCTCTAGGTGGACACAAAGCACTGAGCTGATCTCCCTGTGCTATGTGGCTGCTTCCCACTAGCTATCTATTTTACATTTGGCCGTGTATATAAGTCCTGCCAAGTTTTCATGCACTGGTTTTGAAGATCCAAGAGAGGCTCTTCAAATAAGGCTGCGTGACTTTTCCATGTAATGAATTCTGCTCTCTTCCTAAAACAGTTCTTGATATGACTACTTTCAAGTTCTGTATGGCCACTTAAAAATAAATAAATAAATAAAATGGGAAAATGGGAAGAGATTTTTAAGATGTGTTAGACTTTCTCCAATGCAATGTTGACTTTACTTGTATAATTAGAAATTTTTAAAAAGCTGTGCTTCTTAGAGTTAATATTTTGACCAAGGCTACACGTTTGTTAAAATATAGATAAGTAAAGATGAGGCTTTCTTGTCTGTATCATTTCTTATCAGTAAGCTTGAGAGGGTCTAGGAGACTATTTGTTTTTTCTCTTCCCATTCATAACATCAAGTTTGGGATTTAGGTTAACTTGAAAGCTATTGAAAGCACTTACATGGTTTTACTGCAATTCTGAACTGTCTGCAATGTTTCTGTTGGCAATTTTAGGTGAACATTTATGGAACATATATCTGGCAGGCCACATCAGTTCATGTACTGAATCAGGTAGTAATATTGTATCTTTTAGCTTCTTCTATGCAGGAGGCATAGTGTGATTGACTCTACAAAGAAACAAATGTTAATAATATACAATTTCATAATCCATTTAGGCAAACAAAACACGACATCTTTTAGGAAAAGATGACCATGTTACATAACAGCAGTTCCAGTCTCCTCCAAGATTGTGTTTGTGCAATTAAACATTGGTATCTCTTCACTGATTCACTTAAAATGCTATAGTTTGCCCCTGGAAATTCTTTGTATTTAATTAATTATAAACCACGTATCTATTTTAACATGTAAGAATTGTATTCAAATATAAGCAGCATGCATATCTCAAGAAAACTGTCCTGCTTTTTTGCAATTTTAATCTCCTTTAATGATTAGGATAATCCATTTGGCCATAAATCTAAAATTTATGTTTGGGCTGCTTGAATCTGTGGATCATCTTCCTGTTTTTGATCTGGGTCTATTCTGTCTACCACATACAGTACTTGCAGTCTTACAGTTTCCTTCCTTGTATACATTCTGTATACATCTAGTTAAAGAATTCAGTGTGAGCAAAGCATGTTGACCTTAAGCAACATTTTAGTTAGAATGTCTTTAAAAATCTTATCTCCTCTTTGGGGTGTGTGTGTGTATGTCTACATGGGTTTTTATGGATACATTTTAAAAGGAACTCTTTTCTTCAAATAAAAATTTTAAAAAGACAGTGTTACTGCACCTCTGTTAGCAGGGCACAATTATTTAGAGCCCCAAAAAAAAACTAGAGAAACCATTACCAGTATTTAAAATCAGGAATTTAATGTAGAAAATGGGTTATCAGGTGATGGAAGAAGCTGAGAAGCTACCTAGAGCACTGTGAGGCTCTCCAAAGCTTGGCAAATCCAAAGCCCCCACCACTTGCAGGCTGAAGGACAAACGAGTAGGAGGTATGATCGTAACCCATGGTCTTGAATTTCTGAATGAAGACTGAAGCTGGTGGACTTTTCTGGAAGGAGCTGGAACCTTGAAGGTGATGGTAGCCACCACCAAAGACAGAAAAAGGGTACCTTGGAGTCTCCCTTCCTTCTGCCCTCTACTCTGTTGATGGTGACTGAAGCTTGGAAATGTAGGATCCAGAGCAGAACTGAGAGGAACAAGGGCACGTGTGACAGAGCAGGGACAGAGGGCAATTCAAGTTGTTTTCAGAAGTAGGGATGGACTTGCACTGAACTTCCCAGGCTATTTCTCTTGTCAGTCCCTTGCTCTCACTGTTCTCATCCTGTGGGACAGCCAGAGGAAGCCATGCAGTGGTGATGTCAGAGCTCCTCTGGGGCTTAAATCAATGACAACGGTCTCATTGACTCAATAATGCATCCTGTCGAACAAAGCAAGTCACGTGGAAAGTGCTCTATTTTCCATAGATTATTTTTGGCAAAAGCATTACATTGCCACTTCGCTTTAGCAATAGCCACGGGGAATACTTTTAGACTATAGGGTAGTATAAACGATCTCCATAATGAAGAAATTTATTTATTTATTCTCTTCGTAGTGGTTCTTTTATTCATAATTTTACTTACATGTGACACATGAAGCTATTGAGCTAATTAAAGTGAAAATAGAGACTAGTTAAATGATGCTGAGAGTTAGCAACTTAAAATTTGGAGATCAAAGAAAAAAGTCAGTGAATCACGGCAGTTGCACTGCTGTACAAGAGTAATTATATAAATCGCAGAGAAACTGAAATTGTTACCACATTGACGATATTAACAACAGGGGCATGGGATTGCCCTGCTGAAGCCTGATTATCAGGAAAAGATTTGGTATAGACATCAATTATATACAAGGTGCCTTGACCTCAAATATTTTCTGCTTGATTTCTTCCTACTCCCTCAAATATATCCCAATGTCAATCCACAAATAATTAAAAAACATTTTTCCAGCATTTTGAAGATATAATTGACTTAGAACATTATATAGGTTTAAGGTGTACAACGTAATGATTTGATACATGTAGATACTGTGAAATGATTACCACAATAAATTTAGTTAACATCCATCACTTCACATACTTAGAAGTGACAAAATCTTAATGGAAAAATGAAGCCACTGGAGAATGACCAGAAGTGGAATTCATGCCTTGACATAAGGGAACTTACGCATTTACCCTTCTTTTCCACCCAACTTTGCATAGTATAGGGTAGCAAAAACTCAAGCAGAGAGCTGAAGTATTGCGGGGTTGAGTTGTCAAGGGACAGAATCTGGAGCTGCTTAAAAGGCTGTCAAATATATGTATACTGGAATCCCCAGCTAACAAGAAAAAGAAAATGGGAAAGAATCTATACTAAAAATATGTCTGAAATTTCCCAAATTTAGTGAAAAACATAAATTTCAGGTTTAAAATCTCAGAGAATCCCGAGTAGGATGAATACATAGAAAATCATAAGTGTACATATCATAATCTGACTGATAATAAAAAGTAATGAGAGCATCTTGAATGCAACCAGAAGCATGTGTGTGTGTGTAGTGAAATCTTATATACAGGGAAACAGTGATTCAAACATGACTGACTTCTCATCAAAAACAATGAAGGCCAGAAGATAATGGAACAAAATCTTTAAAGTGCTGAAAGAGAATTCTCTCAGAATTCAATCTCCGGAAAGAATATGTTTCAAAAAGAAAGGCAAAACGAAGAATTTTCAAATAAATAAAAGTTAGTAATTTACCACCAGCAGACTTGTACTACAAGAAATGCTGGAGGACCTTCTTCAGGTTGAGGGAAAATAATGACTGGGGAACTCAGATCTTCAGGAAGGATTGGAAAGCAGAAGGAAAAATAAATAGGCAGGTACATGTAAAAGAATATCTTTTTTTTTTCTCTTAACTTTTTAAAAAGACCATTGCCTTTTAATGCAAATATTATATGTAAGGTTGTATTGTAGGGTTTATAATGTATGTAAATTTGAAATATGTTAGCAATAGCACAGAAGATGGGGTAGATAGGATCATGCTGTTATTAGGCTCTAGCATTTTAGATCGAGTGGAAAAATATTAACTCTAAATAGGTGGTAATAAATTAAAGATGCTTATGATAATTATATATAAATTACTTCTAAAAAATCAGCAAAGAGGTGTAGCTAAAAGCCAAAAAAAATTAAAATGGAATCTAGTATTAACTAACCCAAAAGAGGGAAAGAGATCATGCTTTTTATTCTATATACAACTTTAATAGGGCTCCCCTGGTGGCGCAGTGGTTGAGAGTCCGCCTGCCGATGCAAGTGACACGGGTTCGTGCCCCGGTCTGGGAAGATCCCACATGCCGCGGAGCGGCTGGGCCCGTGAACCATGGCCACTGAGCCTGCGCGTCCGGAGCCTGTGCTCCGCAACGGGAGAGGCCGCAACAGTGAGAGGCCCACGTACCGCAAAAAAAAACAAAACAAAGCAAACAAAAAAATTTAATAAAACATAAGAAAAAATACAAATAAAATGAAAAAGAATAGATCTGGTGGATCAGAATATTGGGAGTGGGATTCAGGAATTTATATTTGATAACAACCCCTGCCCATCCCCCCCGCCCCCGCTAATTATGTTGTTCATCCATGATCGAGACTACTGGTGTAGATAGACCTTACCACCTTTCCCGTGGTTATGAAAGCACAAAGCCTCTCACAAGGCTATTTGCTGCTTCCTACAGACACATCACTCAATTGTAAGAGCATCAGGAACCTCAGACTTGTCAGCTGGAAGAAGCTGGCTATGGCCTAATGGTCTGCAAAAACTATGTTATCAAAATGACAGCAGTTATGAAAGCCTTGGAGAGTTTAACAGCTTGCTATTTCCTCTTTTATTCTTACATACCTCTTGCTAACTTTTATCTCCCCTCAACTTGTCTGCCTTTTATAGGCATTTGATGGAGACAGAATTATCATAATCTGACACTTCCATTTTTACAGGAAAGGGAGACCTGCGGGGGTATATCAATATTCTCTGTCGACTCACACATTTGTGGCCTGAGCAAGTTTGGCCTTGAGGTTTTAAGGACACAAGTCTGTTGCACTTTCTGTATTTATATAAAGTCAAAGCTGTGTGGAAGATGACAATCTGTCAGAAATGCTGGTCCAATGGGGTCAGCAGTGTGTAATAAGGCAAATCATGAGGGGTTGAATATATGCCTGTTTCTTGTGCCTCGAGATGTCACTTTCCATCACATTGAGGCAAAAAAGGAAACTCTTCAGAAAATATGCTGATTTAAAATCAGGAAAATAATTTATAGTGGTAATGTGCATGGGCTAAGTGTGGAGATTGCATGTACAAATCTCAACCTGGATTTTTTAAAAAGTGGAATTTTTGGATCATAAATGCGTATTTAATGTAATACAAAGAAAATTTTATAATCATTTTGGAAATACTGATTTTTTTTTTCCAGTAGCCTTCTAGGATGGCAGATACGTTTCCATATGTCCAGGTATATAATCTCATAGGAATCCTCTAGGTTCTTAATTTAATATCCTGATTTAGGGTTATGTCTACTTAATTTAATTTTTCTACATCTGACTCTCTGAGTTGGGATTTTGTCCCACCACTCAGTATTTATTGAGTAGCTAATGTGTTTCAGACTCTGTGCTAGGCAGTTGGGATACTGTCTCCAACCTCACATCTCTCAGTCCAATCAGGGATGCCCACAATTAGAGACAGTTATGCGATACTGTGTTAAGTACCGTGATAGGGAAGTACAAGCACATAGGAAAGTGTACGTAATTCAGACTTGGGATGTCAGAGAAAGCTTCCTGAGAGATGTCATCTTTAAGTTGAGACTTAAAGAATGATTAAGATTAATGGGGAAAGAGGAGGAGTACAGAAGAATGTTCCAGGAAGGGGAGCCAGTATGTGTAAACCCTAGAGGTAGAGAGAGCATAGAAAATTTAGTAACCCCCCAAAAACTCAGGCTATCTGAAATAAGAGGTTAGGTAAAGCAAGAAGGTTAATTAGTGAGAGAGAGAGAGAGAGAGAGAGAGAGAGAGAGAGAATAGATGCCAGATCATGGGAAATGTTTAAGTGATATCAGGAACTTGTTGTAATGACCAGAGTGATTACAGTGTTTTAAGGGCAGAATGGCATGGTCAGGCTTGTACTGTAGAAAGATCACTCTGGCTGCAGTACAGAGAATGGACTGGAAGTAAATTTGGAAGGACCGGGGTCAGGAAGGTCAGTGTGGATATTGTTAGGTAATCCACATGAGAGGTAATGGTAACTTGAACTAGGGTGATGACAAGGGGATAGAAGAGTACAGATTCCTGAAAATTTAAGTGGCAGAGTTGCAGGACTTGCAATATAAGACAAGGGTCCCTGGAATCTAAACTGAGTTATCAACGACGTGGATATCAATAGGAGTTCGTAGAAGTGGTTTCAGTAGAACTGAAATCACTATGAAGTAAAACAGTGTTAAGGGAAGTAACACAGTGAGAGAGCTGGAAGAGAAACAGTTTGTACACAGGGTAGGGCTTTGAGGTTAAGATTTCAGAGGTGGAGAATTGGCAGGTGATGATAAAGCCCAGGATGTGGCATTGGGAGCGTGTGACTGAAGGTGAGGGATGTGAAGATCACTGGAGAGGCAGTAGGCACGGCACTGGATGAGATTCCCACACTAAAAAAGAAATTCTTTTTAAGTGAAAATTGAGGCTGTGATGAAAATCATGAATCAGGCATAAACGCTTCAGTGAATGAGAGGGAGTTACCAGGAAGTTAGGAGGTGACAGAGGGAAGGAGGCGTAGAGGCTAGCATAGACCAGATGACATCATGGTAAGTGAGCCAGCCTGTATTTCTCAGGAGAAACAAGCAGAGAAAACTTTCCTTCAGTAACATTCTTCCCTTGCGTGCCAGATCTCGTGGACAGAAGTTGATGAGCGCAGTAGCTGCTATTTCCTAGTTACATCTTGACACTTCAACCCCACCTAGCCTCTGCTCTCTCACAACTGTCTCATCCCTTCAAGTCCCAGATCTCCTGGTGTCCTACTCTAATGGCTTCCCCTTTTCTAACATTTACAGCTCCTTGGAAATGTGTGCAAGCAGGTGTCGTGTGTGTGTGTGTGTGTGTGTGTGTGTGTGTGTGTGTGTGTGTGTGTAGGGGAGGTGATGGTCATTCTACCTGTACAGTTTTTGTGTTTAGTGTTTGGCTCATAGAAATGATGATCCTTTGGGTCCAGGAGAGAAAAAAAATGAATCATTGTCTGAGAGGTCAGCTAAGTGTACAAAATCAGTATTGTACTTAGACATAGAGATAGAGATATAGATAAACAGATAAGTTCTAAAGGTTGAGCGTGTGAGGAGTTAGAGAGTCACGAAGAGCAGTACTGAGAGGAGAGATGGTCATTCTCTACGTTGTTCTAGATCAGTTGCTGTGTTTGAGATTCTGGACTCTCAGGACTTCACTGGAGCCAGAATGAAATCATGTCTGCAGGAGTCACTCTTCCTGTTGATGGGGTATGGGAGAAATGAAAGTGGGATAGAAGGGAAAAAATAGTATTTATAGAAGCGATCGTCATGAGGGCTTCTTATTCCAACAGTAACTGCTGTAAAATAGGGAAAGCAGAGCCTTTTGCATGTGTCCAGACTGTGAGATCACTGAGAGCAAAAAGTGTGTCTTATTGTCTTGTCTTTGCCTTTAGGGGTTTCTGCAATGTGATTATAATGTTTTGAGGTGTGAATTTACTTAGCATTTTCTGCTTGGGATTCAATGAGTTTTGAATCTAAATATTAATGTCCTTTAGCAGTTCTGTAAAATCTTTAGCCATCATCTCTTCAAATATCTCTGATATCCTTTTTGGAATTTGAATGGCTGCATATTCCTTTTCGTCTTACCCTCTACCTACTCTTGCTTTCACTTTCTGGATTTCTTTTCCCTGCAGACTTGATCATTCTCTCTTCAGCTATGCAAATCTGCCGTATAATCTTTTCACTGGGTTTCCTAACTGTAATGTTTGTGTTTTCAGTTTCTTAAAGTTCTCTTTTCTAAAAATTAAAGCCAGGACTACTTTCGATTAAAATTTCCACTCAAACTTTCTTCAGACAATCAAAGTGGTAGTGATTGGGACTGAAGCTCAGGTGAAGGCTTACTAATGATTATAAATCCTCAGAGGCATCAGGTTGTAGACAGACAAACTTCTTTGTTATTCTCTTCTAAAGAGAGGATTTAATTCTCATCCACCTTTACTTTGAGGGTTGCGTGTGCTGGGGTCCAAGCTGTTTTCAGACTTTAGCCTTTACCTCCTGCCTGCTTATAGCCCCGTCCTGCCATGGGGTTGTCAGAAACCACTGATAACAAAACTAATTTTGTCACTTACCTCCCACCGTTCTTGCTTTCACTTCAGATTTGGACTCTCTATTCCTCAATTTTGGGCCAGATCTGCTAGGCTTTTTAAAAGAGT
Organism: Delphinus delphis; assembly: GCF_949987515.2. Taxonomy (NCBI): domain Eukaryota; kingdom Metazoa; phylum Chordata; class Mammalia; order Artiodactyla; family Delphinidae; genus Delphinus; species Delphinus delphis. The sequence continues at coordinate 80,981,873 of NC_082691.1, read as the reverse complement.
TTTTGATGTTGTGTCTAGTATTTCTGTTGTTTCAGTAGGAGGACCATTCAGGGTACCTAACTTGAAAGCCTTTGAGTTCACCGTTGAGCAGCAGGAAGTCAACTTCTGAGAGAGAAAACATACGAGGACCTCCTCAGAGGTGGATGGTAAACACTACTGGGAGTGATATGAGCGGAGTGTGGCATAGCTACCCAATGCACTCAGGATAAGGCAGAAATCTAGTCTTTGATGAGTGTGGAGGTATGATCAGGGTCTAAGACAATGGTGGTAAGAAAAGGCTGGCCTCACAGCCTTGTAATTCAACTATACTCCAATATAAAATTAAAAAAAAAAAAAGAAAAGGCTGGCTTGTGTCAAGGAAACATGAAATGTGCCTCGCAGAAAGAGTGCATTTTATATTATCATGGAGAAAAAATTGCCTCTCATCAACAAGTGATTGAGAGATCTGATCTAGACAGAGATCTAAATTGAGTGCATTTTATATGATTCAGTAAAATATCCTTCTTTTATGAAACAGGAGAAAATATGCTAATCATAATTAATATGAAAGTAAATAATAAATTTGAATCTTATCTTTGAATTTAATGTTTATTCCTTGGAAAGGAGAAAGTGCTATAAAAGCAGAAGAAACTAGAGTGAAAATTAAACTTAACGTGGGACGTAAAGTAAAATGATAGTACTGCTTCATCTTTGTGGGAAAAAAGAGAGAGATAAAGGGAGTGGTTGTGGTTATGAAGGAGAAAATGGGTAGTATGAACGATAAGGAAAGAAGATAGAAATGGCGAACAGACACATGAAAAGATGCTCAACACTGATCATCAGGGAAATGCAAATCAAAACCACAGTGATATGTCATCTCATACCTATCAGAATGGCTATTATCAAAACAGACAACAAACAAGTGTTGGCGAGAATATGGAGAAAAGGGGCATTCCTGCACTGTTAGTGGGAATGTAAATTGGTGCAGTCACTATGGAAAACAATACGGAGGCTCCTCAAAAAAATTAAAACTAGAACTGCCATACGATCCAGCAGTTTTACCTTTTCACAAAAGCTATATGCACCCCTTTGTTCACTGCAGCTTTATTTACAAGAGCCAAGATACGGAAGCAACCTAAGTGTCCGTTGATAGATGAATGAACAAAGAAGATGCGGGGAGTGTGTGTGTGTATGTCACACACACACAATGGAATATTACTCAGTCACTAAAAATATGCGAAGTCTTGCCATTTGTGAAAACATAGATGGATCTAGAAGGTATTATACTAAGTGAAATAAATAGGACAGAGAAAGACGAGTACTGTATGATATCACTTATACGTGGAATCTAAAACACAAAACAAACTAAAAGGAAAACAGACTCATGGATACAGAGAATAAAAGGGTGGTTGCCAGAGGAGAGGTGGCTGGGAAGGAGCAAAAGAGGGGAAGGGGAAGGGTTTATACCTTTAGAGGTATAAACCTCCAGTTACAAAATAATTAAGCCATGAGGATGGAGTATCCAGCAGAAGGAATGTGGTCAATAATATTATAACTTTGTATAGGGGCAGATGGTTACTAGACTTATCGTGGTGATCATTTCATAATTCATGCAAATGTCAAATCACTGTGTAGTACGCTTGAAACTAACATAATATTGTATGTCAACTGTATTTCAATAACATTTTTAAAAGATAGAAATGGCAGGTATTATCATGAGCAAAAAGAGAACAAAAGGATAAATGTCAGATAATACACAAGGAAAGAAGACTAGGAGAAACACAGTGAAGATGCTGGAAAAACTAAGAGACTGCCTGAAGAAAAAAACTGATAGACCAAAAAACATATAGAGGTAGAGGAACAGAAAGTTAAAAGAGGAAAAGAATTCAGAGGAAAGATGAGAAATGGAAATGCTGAGGAAGGAAAGGAATTGTAGTCAGTAAGTGTGTGTCCGTGGCTTTTGGATTAGTTGTGACAATGTTTATGCATGTCTCCAAACAACATGATTCCCAGCCTTTGGGGGAACTTACTGATTATCCATCCCCAGGGAATTTAAGTGTTTTTTTTCTTAGTAGCCTGGAACAAAATGGATAGGAAGTGAACAGTAACCTTCCGATGGGCAGTGAAACAAACTTTCAAAAATAATATTTGCTTAGAATTTTTTCTTTTTTATAGGATTTGAATTCCTTCTTAAAATTCTTTAAACTGATTTTTAAAAAAGAATCTTTTAAATAATATGTAATTTGAATAAATAAAGGAAAAAAAATTTTTTCCTACTCTTTCATAGACTCTGCAAAAACAGGTATTGAGGACCCACTATGTTTGGATCCCTAAATAGGCAGGCCCCATAAGATTTTAGTCTGTGATACATAATTACATGTCAGACAAAAACATTCGATCCATTTATTTAAAAACAGAACATTTACAATCTGATTCTCTCATTTGTACAATGTACTTAAAAGTATTTTCAGATATACTCTAAGTTTGCAAATATGTAAAAATGTAATTACTTGGATGATTTCCCACAGACATTTGTTAGTTTTGAAGGGTTTAAAGTTTACTTCATTAAAAATGTATGAGGATGGTCCTCTCAAAAGAGACTTAGATTTACGATGGCAGCATTTCCACACGTCTAACTCCCGCTATGGACATTGCCATTAAAATGACCAATGGATTATTTAACCAAAAAGGAAGGAAAAGAAAGAAATAAACCCTTCATTAGTGCAGCTTACTGTGGAATAGTGGGCTTCCCTGGTGGCGCAGTGGTTGGTGGCGCAGTGGTTGAGAGTCTGCCTGCCGATGCAGGGGACGCGGGTTCGTGCCCCGGTCCGGGAAGATCCCACATGCCGCCGAGCGGCTGGGCCCGTGAACCATGGCCGCTGAGCCTGCGCATCCAGAGTCTGTACTCTGCAACGGGAGAGGCCACAACAGTGAGAGGCCCGCGTACCGCAAAAAAAAAAAAAAGTAAAAAAATGAGCACAGTGCCTAGTACATAATAGTAGCTAATATGTATGGAGTACTCAGTGTTAATTCATATTAAATTGAGGATCTTCCACAAGTGATGAGAATTAAATAAAGAACAGATGAGTGACACTAGTGAACATTAATTACTTTTGTGTTTATCTTTTAATCTCATACTTTCCCAGAACAATTCCTTTCTTTTATTCAGAATCTTGTAATGTTCCTAATGAAAGTTGAACTTTCGTGATTAAGATTCAGAAACAGTAGTACATTTTCAAATATTTATGAAATGAAAAAAATAATTCTGTCACAGAATGGTCACTTAAATATAGTCACTTTAATTCTGCAGACAAGCCCAAAACCTCTATTTACTGGAGTGAATCTTATAACAATGAATTGTGACGGAAGTGGCAAGTGAGGTTTTTGAATACTAGAGTGTTTTCTTACTTCCAGCATTTTGAGTATTTATACTGTATATTTCACCTATTATCAATAAATGAAAAATTATCTGACACGTATTAATTAAACTCTCTTCATCTTCAGTATGTCTACAGGTAAGCAGATCTTTCTGTGGTTTGTGTCATTTTCACTACAAGATTAAGGCTTTAAATTTTAATATTTGGCACTAGTACATCTGTCAGAATTCATTTTAACTCATCCATAAACATGTCATTTGCATGTTGATTAACTGTCACAATCTCCTCTGTAACAATCTCAGATTGGAATTGCACATAAGTCACAACTGAACAGATTTCTATTAATTCCAAAACCTCATATGAAATAATTGTTGTTTTTCTGAAGAAAATCTGTAGCCAGTGTGCAAATTATACATTTTGTTTATATAGTGGACGTTTTAATTATGCATTTGTTTATACATAAAACTTGGATTTCCAAATCAAGGACTATAAATATAAAAAAGATCTAGCCAAACTAAGACGCAAACCTCATGCGATCAAATTCAACAGTTTGGCAGCGGGACGCGGTAAATGGATCCACCCTGGCAATCCGACGCAGTGCATTTCCTACTGTAAGGCAGGAGAGGGCGCTCTTCCCCACAGTATTTTGGTTTAATCCTCCAGGAGCAAATCAGGTGTGAGAAGCCAGCCCAGTCAGAGGAAACACCGCACAAGTTCAAGCAGCATCTTAGCGGAGTCCTACTGGAGACCTTGAGAAACTAAATTAGACCTATCACAGCTCCGGGCGGGAGGACCTTTCTCAGTTCTGTTGAGGTTCTCAAGAGATTCCAAATGGCTTTGGAGGAATACTGAAGTTACAGTGTCCACTCAGAACTAAAAAAAAGAGCGTTTCAACCCAGTAAGTGCATCCAAGTGCATTCCCAGCCAGCGATCTTAAGTGTTCTGGAGGCAACCTATACTAACTTGATGAATGCTTTCTGACTAGATTTCCCTAGGTAATTAGGACAGCATTTACTCCTGAGTAGCGTTCTAGAAGGTGGAGGAATTCACAACTCTGAAAATGCAGTAGACATTGAATTTTGGATCCCTTCGTTCACATGTCCTTTAACAGTTTGAAATACAACATTAAAGTTCATGATCTCTGGAGGGTTGAAGCTTTGAACTATCTTTGCCCTTTAAAGAATGGTTCTGGCTCTATGTTTTGGGAACTCAACAGTTAGAATTCTCCCCCATTATTTTAATCTTCCTTTAAATTGCACTATGATAGTCATGAGCCTCATTTCTTAAAGTAGTATTGATAGCATGGAAACATTTATTTATTTTAGTTAACAATGAGAGGGAGATTCGCATACTCCCAGCCTTAAGAGTGAGTGACTATACCAATAACTTTCAGGTCTATTTTTAACTGAACTGTTACCTTTAATCCTGTCCTCTGAGTTAGTTTTATGTAACTCTACATTATAGGGGCTTTGAGATGCTCATCCTTTTATCCCAGTCACTGTTATTAATGCCCAAAGAACACTATGTTCTTGATTTTGGCAAATCAGTGGGCATTTCTTAGTTTCAGCAATAGGCTGAAAGTAAAAACAGGGTTGACACTTAATTGTGACAGGATGAGTTAAATAGTTCACATTAAATTTGTTCTCAGGAATAAATGAAAAAAAAATCTATAAACATAGGTTATCATGTTGAAATGATACGTCTTTCAATAGGTTTCTAACATTCAGAAAATAATTGAAGGGTTATGTATGTTTTCAAAGAAAAGTAAGTAAAATGGAATGAAAAGGCATTTATTGGCAAATTGACCTCCAGCTAAAATCTTTAGCTAGGGAGGCAGTTTGCGCCCTAGAGGAAAAAGCAGGAAGGTGAGGAGCCCTGGGTCCTGGGTTTACCATTAATTAGCTGTATCACTGTGATGTTTATTTCCAATTCTGAGTCTCAGGCTACAGAGTTGTCAAATGTGCAGGATGGGGCATTGCAGGTGGAAAAGTCATCTGAGGAGTTAAAATTATTCACACTTATATGGTATTTATTAGAACAAATAAAAACGTATATATATGTATCTATATTTATATAGGTATAAAGAAACTAATGCCTACATGAGAGATTTAGATAGATATAGATACACACACATGGCCAGTAAGGCAATATGGTGAAACAGGAAGTAACGGGTAAGAAAGGAAGGAGAAAAACAATTTGTGGGTAATATTGCTCTTCTATTTTTTCCTGGCAAAGTTACTTCCAAGTTACTTGAGTTAAAAGGAAAAAAAATTATGTAAGAATTATTTTCGTCCCATGGAAGTACGATTTGTTTCACTTCCAAATTGAATGAATTACTTCGACTTAACTACTTAAGTCAAAATCTCAGGGATATTTTTTTCCAGAAACTAATACATAAATTTTACAAAGCACTTTTCCCCAACATCTTTTCAAGTTTAAAAGGCTACAGCTTTGGGCCTCCCTGGTGGCTCAGTGGTTGAGAGTCCGCCTGCCGACGCAGGGAACGCGGGTTCGTGCCCCAGTCCGGGAAGATCCCACATGCCGCGGAGCGGCTGAGGCCGCAATAGTGAGAGGCCCGCGTACCGCAAAAACAAAAAAGGCTACAGCTTTGCCTGCAGTCCTACACTTGTGCACATCTCCTAACAACTGACCCATTTATTTCCTGGGTCCAAGGCTATGTCTTATGGCCCCTCCCCTTCTCCCCCCCCCCAACCTCTTTCCCTGGCTCACTCCCCCGCCCTGACCATCTCTCCTTAGGCCCACACTGTTCTTTCCTCGAGGTCCCCTGATCCATGAGTCTCCTTTACCATCTTTCTTGATCTGTTTCTTAGTTTGTCTCTCTGCCTTTTCTATTTTTTTCTCTCCCGTTCCCTTTGTCTATCTCCTTTCTTGTTTCTTCACTGAGGACAATGTAAAATGGACCTATAGTTTAAAAATAAATGAATAAGATTGTGTTTCCTGTTCTAATTTCAAAATAAGGTAAATTGTTTCCACGTTTCTTTCATTTTTTATTTCTTTGCTGTACGCGGGCCTCTCACTGTTGTGGCCTCTCCCGTTGCGGAGCACAGGCTCCGGACGTGCAGGCTCAGCGGCCATGGCTCACGGGCCCAGCCGCTCCGTGGCATGTGGGATCTTCCCGGACCAGGGCACGAATCCGTGTCCCCTGCATCGGCAGGCGGACTCTCAACCACTGGGCCACCAGGGGAGCCCTCCATGTTTCTTTTAAAACAGCAATCAAACCACAGTAATTAAAAGAAGGCTCTGTGCAATGTGTGGGTGTGCACACGCACGTGAGTGTGTGAGCGTGCACACTGCACTTGTGTTGTTAATCGGATATCTGTTCAGGAGGGCAGTGCAGTCCTTCTGTTAAGACAACAATGCAGTGTCTCTGTTTGCTCTTCAGGACCCACACTCCACCCTCCTCTCCGCTGGTCACACCCCCTTGAGGCTAACCTGCCTGAACGAAGTCAACAGAGATCCTGGTCCCTCAGGTCAGGTTTAGCAAATGGAAATTCTGGGAGGATGCAGGAAGAAGGTCACTGCTCTGTGCCGGCTGACCCACTCTTTCTTTCTGAATTTTGGTAATTTTACTTCCCACCATCTCTTTAGCTTGGGTTTCTGCCCTGTCCTTTCACTTCCCCTTTTAATTGGATTTTTGATAAATAAACCCTCCTCAAATTATCCTAGTTCAACTGTGTCATAGGTAGCCTGTTGGAAACCTGGTGGACACAGCAACCTTCACTCATGTATTCATTCATTTAGTAAATATTTTTTCAGTGCCCACTAAGTGTCAGGCTTGGCACTGAGCTTCAGGGATATAAGTAGTTGGCAAAAAACAGTCACAGCCTCTGACCTCATGGAGATGAAAATTTAGTTTGGACAGGTTTTTCCACCACTGTGGGTGGACGACATTGATTGAACTTACCTTTTTTTCATTCGATACTCGATAAAATCTAGCTCAAACTCAATGTAAATGTCACACTCCAAGCATTGTAAGCAGTTGCTTTATCTCCTTAGAATACTTCCTAATAGATGTTCTGCTGGAGTACATGAGGGAGCAGACACGAGCACACTAATTAGCTACCAGCATGGTCCACCAGTTGGAGTTGAAGTCTGCAGCAAAATTCCCTCTTGCTTGGGGGAGGTCAGTCTTTGGTTCTATTCAGACCTTCAGCTGATTGGATGAGGCCCACCCAGTGTATGGAGGACAGTCTGCTTTACTCAAAGTTCACCAATCTACATGGAAATCTCGTCCAAAATCACCCTCACAGAAACATCACATTTAATATATCCTCCAAATGACAAACTACATCTTTACACCTGAATTAAATAATGAAATATTTCAGGTCAAATACATTTTGAAAATTTAAGAATTTAAGTACATATTACATGACTATGACGTGCATGGCTCTTTGCTTGATACTGGCCTTACACAGATGAATGACATAGACAGATTTCCCATATTCATAGAACTTAGTTTGATGGTAAAGTAAACATATTCATGAGATCATATGGGTTTTATATGCAACATGGAAAGAAACAATTGAAATTTTCTCCACTCAGTGTCACAGGTACACATTTATGAAACTGATTTCTTCTTTTATTCACAATGCTTATCCTATCACTGTTCCATCACCTTCCCTGACCTTTTTTAACAGACATATCTGCAAAGACCACAGCTGTGTTATCAGGACCTCAACACTGTCGCTCGTTAATTTGGATGAGTTACTGTAATGCTCAGAGCCTCTGTGTCTTCATTTCTAAAGTGAGTATGAAAATTTCTGTTGCCTCAATGGAATGGTAATGTGATTGACAGAGAGACACAAGGTTTTAGTGGCAAATGGAAAGGAAATTTACAGCAACGGGAAAAACAGAATAGTTACGGAAAGCAAGGGTTTACACAGTGAGGTTTCAGAGACCAGGACGGCTTCTCGTATTGCCCCACATTCCAATGAGATTATGCAGCTTCGGGTGTGCTGCCTGAGTGGAGTGAGGATCCTGCTAGCTGGGAGAAACTTGCTTTGCCATTTTCAAGAGTGTTTTAATACCCTATTACTGGTATCAGTCAGGCTGTCCTGGGGACTCTGGCTATATGCCTGCCTCCTGACTAGGTGCAAATAACTAGCACAAAACAAAATTAGCACCTTCCTGAGTGTTTACATGGAGGTGGGATGAAGCGAGGTTCTATTACCCATGATCAGGCTTCAGCAGGCCTGGGCTTCAAGCTCTAGGAGGGTCCCTACTGCAAACAACTAGCTCACAAAGATTCGATGTGGAAACGTTTAAAGCACCCGGCCCATCATGGGCACCCAATCAATTAAAAACTAGAATTCCGTGACATGAATAATATTGGTCATGTTACTATATTACTAAAACGACAAGAAAAGATAATATTCTATGAGCTGGGTTCTCTTTATTGCTAAAGTCACTCCTAACAGCAAGTTATTATTGTTATTGTTATCGTTATTTGTTATTCGGTATATTATTATTTAATATACTATACTTAGAGTATATTCGGATTTTTCATATTCCCAACCTCGTACATTTTACTATATCCCAAGTTTCCTAAAAAAGCAATACTTCATCTTTGAATGTAACTAATACTGGTGGTTACATAATATTTTATTCTTTATTTTTCTCAGGAACAACAGTGTGTATGCTTAAAGATGATTATTCAAATATTTAATTGGTTTTAGTCAGAATGAGCTTTCTCTTGATTTTCTTCATGTTAAGAATAGCAAACTATACTATTTTTTAATGCAAATCATATGTTTTAAAATGCCATTCAGTTGCCTTACATTACAAATGAAAACATGCAAAACTTGTGATTGTGTTTTTATATATACGGTTTTAATACTTTTTTAAAAATAAATTTATTTTATTTATTTTATTTTTTGGCTGCATGGGGTCTTCGTTACTGTGCGCGGGCTCTCTCTAGTTGTGGTGAGCGGGGGCCACTCTTCTTTGCAGTGCACGGGCTTCTCATTGCGGTGGCTTCTCTTGTTGCAGAGCACAGGCTCCAGGTGCACAGGCTTCAGTAGTTGTGGCTTGCAGGTTCCAGAGCGCAGTCCCAGTAGTTGTGGCACATGGGCCCAGCGGCTCCGTGGCATGTGGGATCCTCCCAGACCAGGGCTCAGAACCCGTGTCCTCTGCATTGGCAGGTGGACTCCCAACCTCTGTGCCACCAGGGAAGCCCAATACTTTCTTTATATAGGATGCCATATTTATGTTTTCCACAATCTAGATATAAAACCACTTTATGTTCAACTCCAATTATTCTTACAACATGAAGAAACTGTTAATAGGGACTGCTGTCTGTCAGTAAAATTAAGAAATGATTAAAGTATAGAGTATGAATGCAAACTTCATCATGCCACACCACTCAAATAGCATGACACCTCACGCAAACACATACCATCATGTACACACACACACACCTGAAATACTCCGTTGACTTTATATATGTGTCGGGATAGAGTCAAAACCCTTTACCATGCCTATGAGGTCTTTCATGATCTGGCTCCATCACTGCTCTTTAGCCCCACTGCATTCTGCAATTCCTTGGCGCTCTCTGCTTTAGCCACAGTGACCTCCTTTCAGTCTCTCAACTGATCATACCCTCTCCTGCCACCATACCTTTAAGACATGGATGTTCTTCTACCTGGTGCATCCTCCCTTCCCCTGTTGAGTAGTTAACTTCTAAGAATTCTTCAGAACCTCTTTATAGAAGTCCTCTTTGACCTTCAGGCTTTCATAGAGTCTAAGCATCACATAGCTCACCATCAAATTTGTCTCCACTGCAATTTCACATTTGCTTGTGCAAGCACTTTCTGTGCCAGCTTCCCCATCCCCATTAGACCCTGGGGTTTGTAGGGGAGAGTCCTTGTCAGTTTCTGCTCACCATTACATTCCCCCAGAGCCCAGCACTGTGCTTTGGAGAAGCTTGATAAATATTTGTAGAAAGGGTGAAAGGTGAATATGAGCCGTGTGTGAAAGCATGTAATGTTGGCCAAATTTCCAGCTCATATGTTAGTGCAACTGAACATCAGAAGACATAATAGATGGTTTAATTTATCTGTTTGGAGTACTGAAATGTAAAGATTTCGGTGAATGAAGTGTGATTCGTTCCTGCCCCTGCTTTTGATTCCTTAGGGAATCATTTGCCGAGTGCCTTTGATGAAAATATTTGCATTTTGCTTAATTTTTGTTTGTTTTCTTGTTGTCCTCAGGGAGCGGAATGCCTGTCTGACTCCCCCTGACAGATCAGCTATGGCAGGTCTGCTGTTATAGAAAATTCTCCACCCCAAAGGCTGTAGATCTCCTGCAGGGAAGACTGAGCAAGTGCTGTCATTAGCAGCCATGCAGTGCTGAAGACATGCAGTGAGAAAATATGTCAGGCATTGTTTCAACGTACAGGTTTTAGCAGAAAACCATGAAGAATTTTCAGGATATTGATTACAGATTAAAACAACAATAACCTTTAACTTAAATCCTGAGAGTTCCTCTTGTCATTTTTATTTTCTTATTTTTCTTGTCAATTAAAAAAAAATTCATGCATATGCCCCCATATTTTTTAGGGAAAGATGCTTTCATCAGAGAATATTTTAGCTCTACTATTTCACTTCACTTTTTACATAGTCTATTTCATATTTCTTGTTTTAAAATCATCAAAAGAAACCTTCCTTAAAGCTAGGACAATAGGCATATAGAGCTTCCTGAGATAAGATCTCTTTTTTCTTTTTTTTTTAAATGTACGTGTAAGCACACTGCACTGTTTTGTGCATAACCGTCAGTGAATATTTGTTGAATTAGTAAGCACTTAAAATAGTGACATAATCTGTACACTTCTCCTCTAATAAATCATTCTGAGAAACAGTAACATTTCATTTAATTTGGTCAAGACAAAAATGTCTTTTACTATTCAAAACTATCAACTAGAGTAATAATCCTTTGCTCTGTATGGGGCAACAAAGTTGGGTGAATGGACTGATTTGACCAAGAATGAATTCCCTTGAAAATAACAGTAATGAGAATAATAGTCAAGATTAAAAGCAGATTGTTGATGGGGTACTTCTGAGATAATTGTCTTCAAGATCTTTTCTTTCAGGTTATTATACTTCAGGGTATATCTATGCTTCGTTGATAATTAAAGAAGGACTTGAAAGGAATTAAAACATTAGAGGTTCAAGTGTAAGACATAGTAAGAAAGGAGCCACAGAATGATTACTGAATACACTGGCATCTAAATAAATAGTTATAATAGAAATTCTCTTATCTGATGAGTAGAACCTGTTGTTGGTTACATCACTGAAAAGCAGTGAATGTGAAGAAGCATTAAAAAGTGATTAATACTTACCTTAAATATTGTATTTTAATCTAAAACATACAAATTTATTGTTTAGTCACCAATCTTTTGAGATGAGGCCAAGAATTTGAGTGGTGTCTTCTGATTGAAGGTCCTCATCTTCTTTTTTACACAAACCACACCCATAATGCATCATTCACATTTCCAGTTTGAGTTTCATCATAGTAGAAAAAGAAGTTAACACTTGTAAAGCAATCTAAAAGTGTAAGCATTTTAAGTTTTTATCATAACATTTTACAGTTGTCTCATCAATTTTTATAGAATGTTAATTTATGTAATTACAGTGACAAGAACAACTGGCTTTCACAGGGAAAGAAACAAGCACAACTGATTTTGACTTTGGTAAGTAACATAGGTCAAGGAGCAAGAAGAGAGCAGGGCTTCCCTGGTGGCGCAGTGGTTGAGAGTCTGCTTGCCGATGCAGGGAACACGGGTTCGTACCCTGGTCTGGGAAGATCCCACATGCCGTGGAGCAGCTAGGCCCGTGAGCCATGGCCGCTGAGCCTGCGCGTCCAGGAGCCTGTGCTCCGCAACGGGGAGAAGCCACAACAGTGAGGGGCCCGCGTACCAAAAAAAAAAAAAGAAGAGAGCAGAAGAGCCCAGGTTACCTAGAGGATAGTCTATCAGCGATTGGACAGGTCATCTGCAGCCTGTGTTTTACAGGTGGAATGAAGAGCATTAGTGAATCCAACTTTGGTTAATTCTAATCAAACAATTTTCTTTTAAAAAATTACTTTTCCTTACTTTAAAGATAACATTAATTATAGAAATTTTAAAAAATATGAAAATAAAACCCACACAAACACAATGCACCACTTGGAAAATCACTATAAATATTTTCCATCGTTTCTTCAGTCATTCTATTTATTTTTTTTTTTTTTTTTGCGGTACGCAGGCCTCTCATCGCTGTGGCCTCTCCCGTCGCGGAGCACAGGCTCCGGACGCGCAGGCTCAGCGGCTATGGCTCACGGGCCCAGCTGCTCCGCGGCATGTGGGATCTTCCCGGACCGGGGCACGAACCTGTGTCCCCTGCATCGGCAGGCGGACTCTCAACCACTGCACCACCAGGGAAGCCCTCTTCAGTCATTCTAAATCCATAAAGTTCTTTTATGCATGGATCACATACAATACATTAGTTTTTAAAAATAGTCCATGTTTTTAGCTAATAGTGCATGTATGAATATACCCTAAGATATAACAATATGTACTTATAATGAGCCTGTCATAACTCATAAATATTAGTAGTGATGTTGGACCTAAATCAGAGTTTCTAGATTTCCTTCTCTTCCATAAACACCCTATACAAAAGAAAGATTTTTCATAAACAATATAAAGGATGTGAATCACTAATATGAAAATTATATAAACATTTAAAACACTTATTACATTTTTGAATATTATATTCTTTAAACAGTGCCTTAACCATTTACAAATGAAGATACATGGGTAACATTAGAGACACTCCCAAGATTACCCTGCTAGGTAATTAATGGTAGAGTCAGAATTAAAACCCAGATCTCTTCTCCCTATTGTAATATCTATTGGTACCTGTGAAAAGTCTAGTCTTCATGATCTAGGTGAACAGTATGCTGTAATGGTCTGAGGGTATGTATTTTCCTAAATGTACTTTCCTCCAATAAAATGGCAGATTTCTAATACCTTTAACTATATTTCCCATTAATAATTAAAAATTATAGCAATTTTATAAGCAGTTACAGAACAGCAATAAAATATCTTCAAAAAACAAAACTCTGAACTGCTTTTTCAAAATGGTACCTGAAATTAAAAGAATTTCAAACTTGTTAGAAGTAAAAGCACCCTGTGTTATTGGCTCCAAAGCCTGGTACATAATTCTGAAGCCCAGTTTTAGACTGCAGACAACTCCAAATTAAGAACTACCTCGGCTCAGCTCACTTCATCACGCACCTAGCACAGCGCCACATAAAATGGTGCATACTTGTTGGTTGACTGACTGCCTCCAGTCATTTTTTTTCTTTAATAGAATCTCCAAATCTTTTTAAAATGTTGTATGTATTTTATTTCTCTTCATCTTGAGCCTGGAAAGAAGAAATGCTTTCTCCACACACCTCCCGTATTCGGTGCCAGAGTCAGGTGGAACTGTTGTCCTGAGCTAAGGACCTGGGACAATTAAATCGTGTGGTTGTATTTCCTGCAAAAGTGTGTGTAACTGGTGGTGAGACAAACAAGTGGCCCTTGTAAGAACTTCAGTTTCTTCATTGATATTCAAGCAACTAAAACAACTCAGTCCAACAGTTACCGAGGACCTGCTGCAGGTCAAGGTGTGCTTTGAATTTACATACATTCCCTTTTCAATCATTACAGCAACCTTGCAAGTCAACGAAGTGATCACCCCTGACTTTTCCTGGTCAGAACCCCTTCTCATATCGGGAAATGTCCCCATAATTCTTCTGTGAACTCCCTTCTCTGCCTAACATAACTTGCAGCTGTCTGTGGAAGCTGTTCATTTCAGTTTTGTGTATGCTCTCTGACCACATCTGAGAGATCCAGGTATGATTATCCAACCATGTTGGGTCCTTTCCTCAGATATTGGAACTAGAAAAAGGAAGTTAATATCTTTCTCCCTCTAATGATTGAACTCTTTAATGTGTAAATGTGTAAGGTGTTGGCAGGTGTATTTTATCGTATGTTTGAGGTGACAAAAGAGCTGGAATGCTGGAAGAAAGAAAAAATGGCAACCGGCAGAAAGAAGCAGAGACAAAGGATGGATCAAGGTTCGGATTAGTTCCCTGTGCCTCCATTCACTCCCATCCCGTCCTCAGGGCATTCTGTAAGGCCTCCTTGCAGGGATGTGCCCTTTGAAAATGTCTGGTTCTCAAGTCCATTCATAATACCTCCCTTTATTGTCTCTCCCCATTTCTACCTTCAACTCAATTCCCAGCCACACTGTACTACTGACAATATTTTAAGTCTATCACGTTGAGTTTTAGTTCTGCCCTAGTTTTCCCTGGATGTCCAACCCTCCCCTTCTCCCCTGCCTTCCCTACCTCCCCAACATTCATCTGCAGGTTTACAACTTTCTTCTTCAAGGGCATCAACTTTGACCCCTCCTCCAGTCAAAGTAAAACACCTTTTTATGTTTTCCTAAGCAGCCCTCACTTTGCCTGTTTTAGAGCTAACTTTGTCATCGTATACTCTAATTAAATGCTAACATACTTGACTGGATTCTCTGTTACAGTGTGAGCTCCTCGAAGATACAGATCATAACTGTTTTTTTTTTCTCACCGCTATACATCTAGCACACATAGCACTGTTCCCGGCACAGAGCAGGTAAGCAAAAAGTATCTTTGAATAAATAAAAGATTAATATATATTTTAATATCACAGAGTAAGGAGATCTCTAAGTCAAATATTCCTAAGTATTGTGATTGAGCACTCTTTAAAAACTAAAATTGGTGTTAAGCTCTTTTTTTTTTTTTTGTGGTACGTGGGCCTCTCACTATTGTGGCCTCTCCTGTTGCGGAGCACAGGCTCCGGACACACAGGCTCAGCGGCCATGGCTCACGGGCCCAGCCGCTCCGCGGCATGTGGGATCTTCCCAGACCGGGGCACGAACCCGCGTCCCCTGCATCGGCAGGCGGACTCTCAACCACTGCACCACCAAGGAAACCCTGAAGCTCTTTTTTTAAGAACTAAAATTCTCATACACTATTCCTAGCAACACTGAAACACTTGTTCTATACACTTCCTTCTTCTCCCCATCTTGGCTGGAGTCAGTCCCTCTGCTTACAACATGGTTTCTTCCTCCTACACTTCAGTAACTAACACCCACCCTCCTGCCCTATTACCTTCCACCTCCTTCAGGAAGCCTCTCCGAACCACTGACTGATGGAACTTCCTCTTCACTCTCAAAGAACTTGTTTTTTAGTTCAAATTCGATTTCTACCGCACTGCATGACATAGGGCAAGTAACTCACACACTTCGGCCTGTTTCCTTATTTCTAAAATGAAGGGGTTGAACTTGATTAACCATCTTTAATTTCTTTTTTAGCAGCCAAATTCTCTTAGTTTGTACATGAAATTCCTTTATGAATTCCAATCTATCCATTAATGGAAGTCTTGTCAGAGAGTGAATGTATCTTCTCTCCAGTGAGCTAAGAATCATGGGAACTACCCCAGCCTACATTGCCTAAAAGAGGCCACCCTTGTGATCACCAGAGGGTGCCTCTCTCAGAAGGTAGACCACTGCAAGGGGCCTTGGTCATATTATCACTTAAACGTCCTCTCTCTGATGCAACAGGAGATAATCAGCTTCTTTCTTATCTGCAAGTGGAAATGAAAGCCTTCCCTTCTCCTAAAAGCGATGCTCAGGGAAGGAGATTGAGTTCATAAAGGGGTGAACATGAAGCCAGTCCTGAAAAAGCACTCTGTGGACCAGCTGGGGCCCTGGAAGTAGCTGTGCATGGGAACCAGAAAATGCAAACACTAAAGAACCAGTAGTCTCAAGTATACAAATTTGATTACCTTGAGCCACATTTTAACATTTTGTTAACTTGACCATTCAAAATTTCTGTCATCAGACCAATTTGTTGTAGTAATAATACCCAGTCCCACCCTCTCCATACACTAGGTTAAAGATAAATATAAAGCAGATCTCCTTCTAAAACAAGTGAACACAAATCAGAAAGTTTATACTGGAAAAGACCATGGTTTCCACTTCGTTGACCAATCTTTGCGGTAGAATTTTATGACTCTCGCAAAGTAAACATTGTTTCGGCACCATGTATATTTCAAATACTAATCAAGAAAATAATGGCTAAAAGTGCCAAGACTCAAGGCTTAGATGAGTCCATTGGATCGATTTCTTTGCTGGAGCTGAAATTTAATAGCTTGCCAAGAGAGCCAATCAATGATGCATTCTTTTTAAAAATAATTCTATCTCAGTGTTTCACTTTTCATATAGAAATGCATGCTCTTCCTCACTGGCTTTGTACAGAAAAATTACATTCTAGTGAATTTGCTAAAAATTCAAATTTACTAGTATTTTAAAATTTTAAAGAAAGACCATGCTTCTGTGATTTAGCTTGACTGGCTTTTATACTCGAATATCATTCAGTATCAACATTACACAGAATATTGCTTGGTCAGAGATGGAGCAAAAGTAGAATAGGATGATTTGTTTAGGAGAGTCTTAGAAGGAGTCTCATTGATACAAAATACAGCTTGGATCCAAATAATGGAAGAAGGAAGTAAAATAAGTACCTTTATAATATCACATTTTCTTTGGGTAACTTGAAAAGTTCTGCCTACTGTGGTTATTTACAGGATTTAAAACCAATGTGGGGCTTCCCTGGTGGTGCAGTGGTTGAGAGTCTGCCTGCCGACGCAGGGGACACGGGTTCGTGCCCCGGTCCGGGAAGATCCCACATGCCGCGGAGCGGCTGGGCCCGTGAGCCATGGCCACTGGGCCTGCGCGTCTGGAGCCTGTGCTCCGCAACGGGAGAGGCCATAACATTATGTGAGAGGCCCGCGTACTGCAAAAACAAAAAAACAAACAAACACAAAAAAAACAAAAGAAACTAATGTGCTATAACTACTAGGGAAAATGTATTATTTGAGAAGTTATGAGGGACAAAAGCCCGAGGTGGTCTGGTCTCCTGGTATATCATATTGACTCAGTGCCAACCAAGTACCTTTGCTTCTCAATGCATTTTCATCAAAAGGTGGGGCTGCATTTCACAGAGAATTTACCTCTAAAGAGCTGAGAAAGGTTAGAATGTTTATGTATATGTCAGTGAATCTTCAATTTTACCCTTTGTTACATTCAATTTTCTTTTTTTTTTTTTAATTTTATTTATTTATGGCTGCGTTGGGTCTTTGTTGCTGCGCGTGGGCTTTCTCTAGTTGCGGCGAGCGGGGGCTACTCTTCATTGCGGTGCACGGGCTTCTTATTGCGGTGGCTTCTCTTGCTGCGGAGCACGGGCTCTAGGTGCGCAGGCTTCAGTAGTTGCAGCATGCGGGCTCAGTAGTTGCAGTGCGTGGGCTCAGTATTTGTGGTGCACGAGCTTAGTTGCTCCGTGGCATGTGGGATCTTCCCAGACCAGGGATCGAATCCGTGTCCCCTTCATTGGCAGGAGGATTCTTAACCACTGCACCACCAGGGAAGTCCTCAAATTTCTTTCCAATTAAAAAAAAAGACTTGATTATGCAATATAGTGTAGTTTTCTAAACATTTTATGTATCCCAACAGCTACATTTTCTTCTGTCATAGTTAAGGGACTATTTTAATTATTGTTGATTCATTAAAAAATTTAAATACTTTAACACTGATATTTGATTTTTAAGATAGACATGATCATGTTGGTGTTCTATCCCAAACAATACCATTTTCCCATTAATTAATTCTAGTTGAGCTCTCATATGTGGCATGGGGAGGGGATGAAGCAGGTAGTCAGTAGAGGCTTCTAAACTAACAATTTGCAATTTAGGGACAGAGAGAGTTTGCAACCACAAACTGTTTGTAAAATGAGGTATTTTGAATCTCAGAACATACTAATCTGTTGGTTGCATGTTACAATTTCTTTTAGAAAGTGGTCCCTTTGAATTCTATGAAGCCAAACAAAAGGAAAGAAAAATTACTTGAAAAGTGAATTGGGTGCTGAGTAAAACTTCTTCCCTTGTTCAGTGATGCATCTTAGAACCTGAAATAGTAATTTCTCTTATTTTGTCATGCGCCTTATTTCAGCACACCAAACACTAAATGAAGTGTAATAGACTGTATAGAAATGCCAAGACAGGTAACAATTTACATGTTCTCTTTTGTATATAAAGTCAATATTATATATTATAAACCCTGTGGGATGCTGACACAGAAAAATCCATGTTCAAATCAGTTCTTGTACAGATAAATGACCTCTGATGTAAACTAGACAGTGATTAGCCAACATCTTTTCTGATCTGTTTTTCTAAAACAGAAACTACAGAAATAGATAAATTGTGACTATTTCAATTTTTAAAATTATAGTTACATATGAGATAAGCTTTGAGAAAACATTTGAAAGACTTGTTTTTCTTTTGCAGTGAATGCTTTCTAACTTTTCTTATATAATAAGCCCACTTTAGACTTTTATGTATAAAGCATGATCTCCTTCAAGGCTTTCATGTTCTTGATGGCATTTAAATGTTGATAATAGCAACAAATAGTTGAACTACTAAAAACAGCAACACAAATATTGTACATTTGTAAAGTCTTTTCATATCTGTGTAATCATCATAACAACTTGGGTGGGCAGAGCTGAGAGGAGATATGGGTAGCCTTGTCTTACAGATGAGAAAATTGTGTTTCCCAAAAGATAAATGATTGACATTGTCCCAGACTCCAACAGGGTGGCTGGAGGTCTCTGCAATTTTATTCATGGTCACAATAAGTCTTAAGGAACCAGAGCATGGCACATCCAAGCTGGAAGGCATCATTGTTCAGGTTAAGGAGGGAGCTACTTACGAATAAGAAGGTATTGTTTCAGACAGGCACGGACAGCCCCTCCACCAGGATTTTCCTAAACCTCTCTCCAAGCTGGCTACCTCAGTGCTTCAGCTTACCACTTGGAGAATGATGCCCAACTCAAGCCAATTACATATTTTTCATTGTATTTTCTCCTGTCTCTCTAGATATTCTTTTTTTTTTTTTCCATTTCAAAATGTGTAAGGAAATAGAGAGTAAGAGAAGAGAGTAATGGATGGGGAAAGGTTGTCCTTTTAAAAGGATGGTCGGTGAAAGCCTTTCTAATAAGCTGATTTTTGAGTACTTACAAACATATATCCAGTAATCCCAAAGAAAATCCTGACAAATTGAATTCAACACCACCTGTTTTTAAAAAAATACTGTAGCATACAATAAGGCTTATCCCTAGGAATGCTAGGCTAGCTTAACATTCAGAACATTTCTTAAATAATTTATGAAATTGAGATATTTAAGGACATGGCTCACCTCTTTTAGTCAGCACTGTACTGGAAGTACTTAACAATGAAGTAAGACAAGGAAAACAAATGGTTGTTGTAAAGAAATAAATTTGGCGTTATTTGTAGGTTAGTTAAGTCTACATATAAAATTTAAAGTTATTAACAAATTTGAGAGCTACCATATGTACCTTACCAGATATTAAGTCTTATATAACTGCAGAAATAAAAATAGCATGATGTTGGTACAGGGATAGCCAAATAGACCAGTGTAACCAATGAATAGAACAGAAAACAGGAACGCGTACGTAAACTTATGTGGGAGTTCAATAAAATAAGAGAACTGTCATTACAAATGGTAGGAATGGTTGGGCTAGTCAATAAATGGTGATGAAAAAAAACTGACAACCCATATAGGTAAAAATAAAATTATATCTATTTCTTCATATTATATATAAAATATATTTCATATTAAAGACCTCAATATGAACACTAAATATTTAAAACTTTGAGAATAATTTTTAGGAAAATGTCATTATGACATCAGAGTAGGGAAGATTTAATAAGCAAAACTCAAGAAGCAAAAGTATAAAGGACAATAATGATAAGTATTTCTAAAAGTTTTACATTTCTGAACCAATAAGGACACCATCAACAAACTAAAAATCAAGCCACAAGTTGGAAGCAGTCTGTGGTGCAGAAGTAGTGAGATCCAGTGTCTATCTAGGATGGGATCAGGAATGTCACAAAAGAAGAAACCCAACTTACCAATAAAAGGTGGAAAGATGCTCAGCCTCACTAATAATTATAGAACTACAAATTATAATAACAATGAAACGCTATTTTACCGAGACTGGCAAAAATGAATAACAATGATAATATCCAAACGAAACTTTGAGGGGATAGGAAGAAAAGGGGGGCTCTCATATCCTGCTCTTGGAGAAAGTAATTTGTTAATACCTTAAAAAGCTGATGGTGTTAATATCCTATGAACCTGAAATAGCATGCGTAAGTATAAACCCTAGAGGAGCTCTTGCATGTGGGCACAAGGAAACTTCTATGCTTGCTTTTAAGAGTAAAAAGAATGGAAACAACTCAAATGTTAACCAATGTAGGAATGTAAAAATTAACTATAGCATATTCATAAAAAGGACAAACTAGACTTACATGTATCAATTAGGCTGAATCTCAGAATTATAAGTGTAAAAGGAAAAGAGCAAAATTCAGTGTCTTCACTATGCTATGCCACCATTTGTGTAACTCTTAAGCACACAGAACAGTATAACTCGTATATGATCTAGCATAAAAGTACAAAATATGTGGATGAAAAAATACACATCAACTTCAGAATATTAGTCACCTCAGGTGATAGAGAGATGGGAATAAGGTGAGAGAAATCTTCTACTTTAACTGTAATACTTTATTTAAAAAAAAATTCAGGAGGGGGTAACCTGGGTTAGTTGTGAACAAGAAAAAAAAGTTGTCAACATAAAACTAGAGATACTCCCCCCCATCTCATTAATTTTAAGTCTCGGTTATACATGTGAGCTATTTTTTTGATCCTTTTTTTTACTCTAGATCACGTTAATGTGTCACTGATTTCCACCTCTACCCAGAGAGAAATTCAAGTTCAACAAGGAAATAGCTTTTGCACCCTTCCCAGAAACTCCATTGTAATTGATAGGTGGCTTAAAGTGGCTTAAAAAACACAAATTCATTATCTTATCATTCTGGGGGTCAGAACTCTAAAAACGATCAGGCATGGCCTATTCCTTGCCTTTTCCAGTTTCTAGAGATCTCCAGCATTATTTTAGCTCAGGGTCTCACTTCACTCAGACCCTCCTACCTCCCTCTTGCACGGACCCTTGTGATTTCAATGGACCCACTTGGATAATCCATGATCTTCTCCCCACCTCAAGGGGATGAGAATCCCTTGAGAAATCACATCTGCAAAGTCCCTTTTGCCATGTAAAGTAACATTTTCACAGGTATTAAGAATTAGGATGTGGACATCTTTTGGAAGGCCATTATTCTACCTACCACAATAGGCATTATTTCTCATTGTGTTTTCTCCTGTCTCTCTACATGTTCCCTTTTTTCAAAATGTGTTTATTTCTTCCTCTATCACTTGCTCTCTCTTAATCAGTTTGTCTGATATTTGTCTGTCGTATTAGCTACACCCTGACAGCTGTGGCCTGAGTGTGGGGTTTTACAGTATAAAAGGCTGGGAAGGCCTGGTCAGCCAGGCTGGAAGTTCTGTTCACGTTAATTTCCCCCTACCTATCATTTCCTTCTACTTCATCAAACAAAACTACTTTCATTGTGGTCTGAGTGGTTCTAAAGTAACCCCTGGTAGGATGCCTCCTAAACCCTTGTTAAAGGGAAAGGGGTATCCTTCGCATCCCCACTCTGCGTCCCACTCCCAGAACTGCTCATTCTCTACGATGGAAGCCTCTGAGCTTCCTTTCTTTCCCATCCTCAGTTCTTGGAAACACCTAAGGAGGCGAGCGCCTCAATTTACGACTCCCTCGAGGACCCAGGTCTGGAAGCGAACGCACGGATCTCCCCCACCCCCGCCACCCCGCCCCTCGCCTCTTCCCACAACCCGGCTCTGGGACCCGTCAGGCTGGTTCAGACATCTGGGGAATTAACATGTCCCGCCCATCCCTAGCCTCGAGCCGCGCAGGCTCCGCGCCTCCGCCCTCGTTCCCCCGCCGCTTCCAGCTCCTACGCGTGGAAGCCGCTACAAAGGGCTTGAATGAAACGTGTGTGGGTTTAGTGACCTCGTAAGCCGCCAGGGGATCCCGTCTCCCCACAAACCAGCGCGTCTCTCGCAGGAGGCTGAGCAGGGGGAGGAGGCAAGGAGCGGAGCGCTGGGTTTCGCGTGCGCGCGCTGCGGCTGGAGCGGCGGCGAGGGGCTTCCTGGCCATGCACCGCCTCGCCCGCGGCGGTTCCGGGCACCACTCTTTCCGCCCGGGCTGCGCCCGCTGTCGCCGCCACAAGCTCCTGCGGCCGCCGGCACTGTCCACCGAGGAGCAGAGCTAGCCCTCCCCACCACCGATTCCCTTCTCCGCGGAGACGCGCCGCCCAGCAGCCCGCGCCGCCCCCTGGTCAACTTTGAGCAAGAGGAGAGACAACTTTGGCCGCGGCCGCGGGCTTCGCATCCCGCTTCTCCTCGTCCGCAGGAGCCTCGCGAGTCGCTGGGGTTAGGTGGGGCGAGAGTTACCCCGGCGCATGTGCGCGGCGTCTGGCTGTGGGCAGCTTGTCTCCAGCAAGCGGGAGCGGGAGTGTGGCTACTAGTCATCTGAAGGTGGGGAACTTGCTTTCCTTTCCCTTGAAGCGACCTCGTCTTGCTGCTGGATAAAGCTATATCGAAAGCATGTAAATAGGCAGAGCGACTGTTACCAGGAAGGCAGCCACCCCAAAGGCAGGGAGGAGCGTGGGGCTTCGTCTGGGCTTCTCCCAGTCGCAACATTAATCAACAGTCAGGCGTTGGTTGCAAGTTTTCAAGGTCAGCCACCGGCAGCAGCGATTCCCTCTCTGAATCTTGGGGATACGCAGCGCTCGGGTTGGACTTGGCTGAGAAATGCACAGGACACCAAACGAGGAAGGATTGTAGAGGGGAAGGGCTGTGACCCCAAGACCCATCCCCCAACCTCCCCCTAATCTCCCGTCCCCCGCTGCAGGGGCGGGGGTTAGTATGTGACATGTGTCTAACTCTCAGCGGCAACTTTGGCAGCAGGTGTCCGTCCTAAGCAGGAGCCGCCGTTGCCGGGTGCGCCCTCGCCCAGCCATGCGGGCCGCGGGCGCGCGTCTCGCCCGCACCTCGCGGCTGCTGCTTCTGCTACTGCTCAAGGTTTCCGCTTCTCTCGTCCTCGGGTCCGCCCCTGCGCCCGGGAACGAAAATTGTCTGGGGGAAAGCTGTTCACCTACACTGATACAGCGTCGCAGCAGGGACGCTTGGGGACCGGAAAATTCTGCAGGAGACCTTCTGCCAACCCGTGCGCCTAGGGAGGAGGCTCAGGAGGCAGCGGTGCGCTTGGCGCCTTCATGGGACCCACCCGCGGCCCGCGGCGGTGACCCAGGCGCGGGCAGAGGGGCGGAGGCGTCGGCAGCGGAGCCCTCGGGACCTCCAGCCAGACCACCTGGCGCCTGGAGGTGGAAAGGTGCCCGGAGTCAGAAGCCCCCGGGTACTTTGGGGAGAGGGAACCCCACGGCTCTCCAACTCTTCCTTCACACGTCAGAGGAGAAGGAAAAGGGTCCCAGAGGCGCTGGCATTTCTGGGCGCAGTCAGGAGCAGAGTGTGAGGAAGGAACCCGGAGCCAGCGACCTTTATTATTGGCCAAGGAGAGCCGGGAAACTCCAGGGTTCCCACCACGACCCCCAACCCAAGACGGTCAATGGACCGTCGGGGCACGAAGGGCGGACGATTGCACCCCCTGGCAGGGCTCTGGCTCTGAACGGGTCCTCCCTTGAAGGAGTTCACGAACGCGGGGGTCCTCGGCGGGGGAACACCACGAACCCGCGCTTGCGACTGAAGAACCCTTTCTACCCACTGACCCAGGAGTCCTACGGAGCCTATGCGGTCATGTGTTTGTCGGTGGTGATCTTCGGGACCGGCATCATAGGCAACCTGGCGGTGATGTGCATCGTGTGTCACAACTACTACATGAGGAGCATCTCCAACTCCCTCTTGGCCAACCTGGCCTTCTGGGACTTTCTCATCATCTTCTTCTGCCTTCCGCTCGTCATCTTTCATGAGCTGACCAAGAAGTGGCTGCTGGAGGACTTCTCCTGCAAGGTCGTGCCCTATGTAGAGGTAATGCCTTCCAGGGGGTCTCAAGCTACGGGCTTTATTCATTTCCGGGATTTATAGCATCAGACCGGCTGCTCCACGCACCTACTGCTGAAGCCCTTCACTTTCTCTCAGGGTTCCTCCCTCATTTCTCTTGCCAATCATTTATAGACATTGGCATTTATATACTGGGCACAGGGGCGGACCTAAGCAGCTTTGTCCACTCACCTTCAAACTCACCTGCTCCTGGATTGGGAGATAATTAGCATCTCATAATGTATAGAATTGTTTAGATTTTAAATTTCTCTCTCAACTATGGTTTTATACATATAGATTTCTGATTTGGAGACTATCAGAGATTCTAGAGTGAATTCATTATTAGAACCTAGCAAGAAAAAAACCCCTGCATCACTCATCTACTAGGTTTCTAGTGCTCCAGTATGATTTCTTCCCCAAGGATATTATCACATTTCTTCTTAAATATCAAAATTGGAGCAATATATATATTTTATTTAACAAAAGACATCTGCTTTTCTTTGTTTGTCACTTGGCCTGGATATATTAGTAACCTCCCAAATTAGTTTGTCTGGCTGTCTGCCATGCTATCCCACCTAAATTCGTATGTCATTTCTGTTTCTCCTTTTTTCCTTCTCAACTTTGTAACCATTTTATTTATTTTGTATGAATGAGCTTAAGCAAAAATAACACTTTGTACATCATGGCACAGAATTTATTTGACATTCCTAAAGTATATAGTATATATGTGTCGTTTGTTAGAGTATAAGGGATTGGCTATTTTTCCAAGACTAGAAAATTTCTTAAGAAGAAGGGGACACATAATAGCTTCCAAACTTTGGAAACGAAAATCTTTGAGTAAAATTTGACTGTTAACATCCTACAGCTAGTGTCCTTAACCGTTATTATGGTAGTTGGAATTTCTTTAAACACCAGCTCTTGGAAGGAGCCCACGTGCTTTGTTGCCAGTTGTGTTTTCAGCCAGCTGGCCCTTGATTTACTCCATTCAGACTGCCCGTTTCATTTATGGAAGCAGAAGAAGGGAAACTGTAAATATTCCAGAGCCCCTGATCCTGTCTGGCACCAGGGCCAGTGACATTATGTTCAACATTGTTCCAGGGCCTAATGCTAGGGGATAAGTAAACAGAAAACCGTACCTACTTAGAAGGGCCAAGGCAAGAGACTGTAAATAAGACCCTCTGTTATCCTGGCAGAGATCAGATGCAGGATCATGCCATGCTTGCTAAATCAGCTGTTGCTGCTTTACCAACATCTAGAATTTCTCTTGTTGCCAAGCTCCAAGTAGCTCCGAAACATCTAAATATTTGGTAGACAGCTCATTTTTGAATTGCAGAGAAGGAAGTGAAATTTTTGGAAGAGAATATGTGTCTACCAATTGCCTTTTCAAGGTCAATTTCAATTTAAGATTTCTCTGATTGTTTGAATAATGCAGAAGAAATTGACATATGCAAAAAAGAGACAAAAGTAAACTATAAAGTGAATAGGAGAGTTACCTCCAATAAGAGGGAAGCATATTGGCTTGTTTTAAATGCACTGGACAGGATGAAATCATTATACATTAAAGGGAAAAACAATAAAAAGGACAGAAAAAAGAAACTGGGGAAAGAAAAAAAATTACCAAAGTTCTTGAAAAAAAACTTTAAAAGAAAAGAATCCCATTCAAAGTCAGAAAAGAATATATAAACTTTGGTTAGTTTAGTGAGACCTGTGAGTTTTGAGTGATGGTATTTATTATGTATGTGTTTTAATTTTCTTTCTCTAAATAAAGAGAAAGAAAATTAAAGAGAAATCCTCTAATACTGAGGATTTTAAAAAATGCATACTTTCATTTGTATTTCCTTTTTAAATTTAATTCTCAGCTCCTTAAGAAAAACAATTATTATTTTTTACTCTCTATTTCCCCCCTTCTTCATAGCCCTTTTCTATTTTTTAATTATTGGTACTAGGCTCTTTTTTCCCCTGGAAAAGCAAAGGCTTGGAGAAAAAGATTCACTCATTTTATTTTCTTGAAAAATTAAACTATAATGTACATTTTTACTGTTAGAATAATGAATAAAAGCCTTAAGATTTAGTGTTTCTATATTCATACCTAATCCTACTCTTCTGAAATAATTCTATAATGTTTCATCATACTCTGTGAAAATGATGATCAGACAGTAGCATTAGCTCCCTACTTCCTGATTATGAGGACAAGAAATACAATCCAACTCTCAGAATAAAGCATTTCTGCTTCCAGGAGGCACTGCTGTTTTCACAGAAGTAAGAGGGATCTACTGCCTATTTCATGTTGGGTTTCTGAAAAAAACCAGATGCTAATGTGGAGATCTGCTTCAGGAAGTTTATTGGGGTGTGAGCTCAGGTTCAACACCTGTTAGGGAATGAAGGAAGCAGGACTGGGCAGAGAGGGACGTTGAACTGTGATGCAGATGCCACAAAGACCTCAGCTGACACCACAGGGAGCTCAGGGCTGGAGAGGGAGGTCCTGAATGGAGGCAAGACGGCCCAGCCTTTATAGCCCCTAACAGACCAGTCATTGGATGCAAGTTGCTCCCAGGAAGGGGGCATAACCTTGAGCCGGGTGGATCTCTTTGGTTAAGGGCAATTGCTAGAGAGGGATGCAGCTAAGAGCCATCAACCACCCATAGTCCCAGCAGCTGGGGGAGATCAGCATTTCATTCCTAAAGGACTTTGGGGAAGAAGCAATCTGGGTGGGGAACCACAGCAGCCACTACAGTGGCTTTTGAATTACCACGTTAAATTAGAACCAGATGGCATTCTAACCCAACCCCCTCATTTTAAAGATGACACATGACACTCAGAAAAGAGAAATGACCATCCTACGTATACATATTTAGTCAATGGCAACCAGACCCTTATTCTCAACACTTGATGTTGATATTTGTTTAGTAGGCAAACATCTATGAGGCAAAACAGTGTCCAGTGAGTGTTTTCTTTTTCTTTCTGCTCCTTGGCATCTTTTTTTTTTTTTGCGGTACGCGGGCCTCTCACTGTTGTGGCCTCTCCCGTTGTGGAGCACAGGCTCTGGACGCGCAGGCTCAGCGGCCATGGCTCACGGGCTCCTCCCGGACTGGGGCACGAACCTGTGTCCCCTGCATCGGCAGGCGGACTCTCAACCACTGCGCCACCAGGGAAGCCCTCCTTGGCATCTTTTAAAAAGATTTTTGTATCCAACAGACAGGAAAAATAATAAGCCCAGTTAACATCATTTGTTATATGATGAAACTTGTAGCTCTTTATATTCTTAAATTTCATCGTTTCCCATAAATTCCATAGTTCGTAGCTCATTAAATTTTTAAAAATTGCAGTAATCTGAGACAATTGCATTTTTTCATGTGCCAAACATGGTTATTTTAATAATCAAATAAAGATACATAGGTTATATTTTATGTTCTTAAAAATCACAAAGTGTTCTAGATAGGGGAGGACATTACAAATCTTTTTGAAAACGTTCTCCCTGATTTGCCCTCATTCCAAATCTTTTTCTTCTTGACCACAAGACTTCTGAAAATTATTTGACATTTTATCTCCTTTATTATCTAGATTTTGCCTTTTCTTTACTTTCTAATCTCTTATATTTATTTTATTTGTTGGGTAGTCTTCCTTTTCTTCCCACCACACATCTTCTTATTGATTTGTAATGTATGATTTACCATTTTTCTAGTAGTCTTTTTTGCCTTTTTCAATGTTTCTCTTTTTAAATTTTTCTTAGTTACTTAAAACTTTTAACCACAATTAATTTTTATTGATCTTTACAATTTTTCTCTCCCATCTTCTCCTTTGCCTTCTTTTCCTTCTCTCCCACAGTTCTTTTTTCTTCAGCTTGAGTATTAGTATAATCTTAAGGAGGAAGTAGAATTTGGGGGAGAGTTGGCTTTGTGTAGAAAAATAGGTGTTTCTTCAGCAGAAATTATATGTCTTTGCAATTCGCATTTAACTCTTCTTTTTATTTCAATTTGTTGACCAAAACTTAAGGAGAACACCCAGCTTCCAGAGTCTATCTCTAGAAAGGGAGGTTTAGTATAATACTGCTATGAGTGGGAACATAGTAGGAACATTTGTAGTTGATAATTTCTCTCTTTCTGTTCCAGGATTATGATGTCTCTGTGGCCTAGTGATAAGTCCCTTAAAGCAGACGGAATGGTAGGAAAGGGGGATAGGAGAGGAGGAAATCTGGGTGGATGGTGGCCATTCTAACAGCCACATCATTTTGAACTGGTCTGTCAGAGAGTCACCAGAAAAAACTATACTCAAAGCAATAGTTGAATAGTTGTATGGAGAGAGAGAGCGTGTAGATGTGGGTTGGATATGGAGGTCTGGGTGTAGATTGCAGTAGGAGAATGGCAGAGGGGTTCCCTACCACACCATTCTCTTAGGGATCTAAAAAATGGTTAAAGCCAAATAACTTAGGCATTGAATATGGCAACCCACTAGAACAGCTCTCTGCTAATTATTTGATGAATGCCAACCAGAGTCAGTGTATCACCTGATCCAGATCCACTGCTAACTATTTCCATTTGGATGTTAATTGGACGTTTTGAATAATATAGACAGCTCCTTAGTTTAAAGAACTCACACCTTCATGGTGAGTGGTAGGGAAGGAAGAAGGCTTCAAATAGTTCTAAGTTAACCCCAGATCTAACTGTAGTTTTATTTTCTTGGGATACAAGATTCCTGCATGAGGGTGGTGGGTGGATAAAGGGAATACATCTCACCAGGGCCTCTGGACCAGGGATGATTTGTGGAAGGTCTAGAACCTTTCATGATGAAAAAAGCCAGATTCTCCAATGGCTTTAGAAATACTGGTTTTAAACTGAGTGAGCAAATGACTTTTTCATTGTCTTAGATTGTAGTTGGCACTGACAGATACGAAAAGAAGGGTGGGTACCGAAGCTGAAGATGATATTGCTATACAGTTTTGTGAGTGAGTCTGCACAGATTTCCCTAAAAGTACTAGATTCAAGTACTAGCACATTGATCACGGCAGGCAGTAAATTTGCTTGAGGGGTGGATTAGCCATTGGGTATTCTGATAGACTTTTAAGTGGAAACACAGTTTTGTGAGCCACTTGAAAGTTACTAATAATACTATCAGGGAAAATAGACACACTGTGTGAGAATGGTGCTTAACAAATATTGTATGACTTCCTATTAATCCCTTTATAATAATTTTCACATTCCCATGCAAGTGACAGTATTTGGCTGATAACTCCAGCAGAAAAGAAAACAAGTATAACGTGTGCTCCTATGTATAACTCCGTTCATGAACAGTGTACGGTGAAGTTTGCTGAATTTGGGTTCCACATAAGAAGTAAAAGCTTTAGGATATTCAAATGTGAAATTCAAATAATTTCCTTGACTATTGATTGTAATAAGAATGTCGTCCTTTTTTAAAGCTTGCCAATGAAGTATAAACAGGAACGTGGATTTTTCTTTACTTGCCTTCTAGAGATATTAGTTGGCATTCAGCTTTTAAGGATTATACACGAAACAGCAGCACCCAATAACTGATTAAGAACAGCTTGTATAATTCATTATTTTCTATAGTCCTTTTCCATAGATGTCATCATTCATTCATTTATTTACTATCCATTCATTCATTAAACATTTACTGGGCTTTTCTGCTATGCTAGATACTATGTTAGGAGGAAACAGGAGTGGAAGAACAAGAGGAAGAGAGGAAAAAGTTTCCAAAGATGAGTAACATAGATATGATACTGCTATTATAGACAGGTGAAATCGTGTGCTACCGTGTGATGAATACTTTAAAAGAGGCTTAAACAAGGTGTGATGGAAGTTCAGGCATGGCTCTGGAATGGGTCAGCTCACGTTTGTACTTAGTTATGACCAAAGATGGAGAAATTCAAGTGAAAACTATGTTCCCTCTCATTCTTTTTCAAGCATAGTCTTACGCTTAGTTTTCATAAATGCATACAGCCTAGAGCCATGGTGAAAAGTTACAACTATGAAAGTCTTTTAATTCTTGTTTTCTCAAATTTTCCTGGTATAGGAGGCCTATAAGACAATTGGGCAGATGGGACAGTCCTAGAAATTTCATTTAGAATACAGAATTATTCTAAATATTATTAAATATTAAATTATTATTTAGAATACACTGCCTGAGATAACCATTTCTGCTTTGGAATTAGTCGTCCTTATTAGCCATAAGGACATTAAGTAAATCAAATTTTTTAAAGTTTATTTAAATGAATTGTTTAATTAGCAATGTAATAACAGTACATTAAATTGAGTCCTTTTCTTCTGAAAATCTCTAAAACATACCTATTGTTTGATTTGACCTTAGAGAACATAAGAAGAAAGGCTGAAGAGGGAGACACTTTAGACCCTATTATAGAGTCGGGGAAAGGGAAGCATAAAGAATGGACCTTCCTGAGACCTGGATTCATTTCTCAAGCCCACAGTCAAAGTGAGGACGTATCCTCAGTTCCTGAGGGCTGCCAGCGTATCTGGTTATATCAACAAAACATCTCTCAACAGTGAAAAAGAAGCAAGTATTTCCACAAAAGCAAAACAGATCTGAGCTTAGGAGTGTACCCAAGGCTGAGGAAGTAAGGGTCTACCTTGCCCTTCACCCTTGTACTGCGTGGGCCTTGAGAGAGTGATCCCACCTTTAATAGCTCTTCCTATGTGCTGCAACTAGGTTTAACAGTGTCCCATTAGAAGCACAGGGATCTGAGTCTGAGATGTGGACCGTGTGGGGAGAGAGTAGGCAGACTGTTATGCAGTGAGGTTTGTCTCTGGCACTGCATTTCTGTGCCCATCCTCCAGGGATCCTCTGTCTTTTTTTTTTTTTAACCACAAATTGACCTGCCAAGGTCCCATAATTAACTCAACCTTGTTGCCAAGGGTACTTAACTCTTAAGTATCCTTATGAGAATGGTATTCTTTGTGCCAGAAGAGATGATCTCACCTAAAATTTCAAGGTTGAGTGGAGAATGGAATTGCTACAATCTCAAATATGGGCCCTTTCTATTTGCAAAGTAGGTACAGATACTTTCCACAAAACCTCCAGAAGAACTGGATATCATCACAATTCCAGACTTATTCTTGAGACAGAATACTTTCAGTTTGTGAATTTATGATGGTTTTCAACGTGCTGTGTCAGCACACTGGAATGGTTGATAGCATGAATGATGCCAAGGTCACTGATTTGATCCTAGCCTAGGATGAGTCATTTCAATTAGGTGTATGACTGTACTCAGGGCTGCCATTATTTTATTCCCTTCTCGTCACTCCCTCCTTCAGGGAACTTTCCTCCTACCTTTACTGTCTTCTCCTTGGTTCAGATTTCTCTTATATAGGAAAAGCATCTGTTAACTAATTCACAGTAAGATGTGAAATTTAGAGATACATGCCTTTTGAAGAGGAATGAGTAAAGAAAGGGTACTTCCTTAACCTACTACCAACAATGGAATTTTGGTTAAGAACAGAGGAATTTTGTCTTAAAATGTGGTTTCTCATAACTACCCAAGCACAAATGGATGAGGCCAACTCTGATTTTGTCTTTAGTTTAGGTTCACCATCATGCAAATCAATTTCATTAGTCACAAGAAAAAAATAGGTGAAAATTTGTTACTGTTCTTTGGAAACTTGTCAGAACCCTTAGGTGAAAAACAGAAATCCCAGTTCATTTTAAGATTGATTAGAAACATCATAATAATATCAAGCGTTGAAATGTGGACTTTGAGCTTGTGGGAAAGATTACATTTTGAAATGAATTTCTAATTATTGAGAATGAATATGGAATATATAAATGCTCTAAGACCTGTTGATTCCAATAGGTGGCTCCCATTGTAGTACACATGATGTTAATCTTGCTTCATTTGCATTTTTACACTAATGAGCGTTGGCATATTTGTAATTAAATTGTAACATTTTAGATAAGTTGTAGTCAAATGATTATTTTTTTTTAACTGCAAAGGAATGTACTTCTACAGAAGTCAGAAGTTGTAATTGGTAGGAACATCAAGGTGGGACTATAAAGGTAAAGAAAGATTTATAGGGTCAAGACAAATTTTAGGATGATATAGTAGCTTTTAAATAGTCTCCATTGTTTTTTAAATAAGTAAGAGCATGTTATCAAGTTTAAAAAAAAGGGAAGAAAGTTGAAAATGAGGCAATAATGACAGTTGATATCTTCATTGGAAATCACATATAGATGAAATAGCCTGGATATTATAGAAATAGATAGATATTTATGATATGTGACTGTGTCAGATTAAATCTCAGTGATACTGATAAAGGTAAGGAACCTTCTTTTTGACGATGGAAGAGTGGCCTGGAAGGGCTCTGTTTCATTTCAGAGATGTGTATGTCCTTGTGAGGGTTGAGACAAATCTCTCCTACTCACTCTATATTTTGGCCTGGAAACACTAATGCAAGTGTGATGATTTGCATGTGCTCTGAAATGAAGACCTTTTGATAAAGGCCATCTCATTAACAGCAGTCTGATAAACAGTGGCTCTGAGAAACATGTTGTCTCCACTGTTGCTCAAAGAAGTGTCTCTGGTGGAGAAGTTGCCCTGAAGTGTTTCAAGGATAAGGATTATGGAAAATGCAAGAGGAAGCCAGGGCACACAAGCTCAAGCCATTTAGAGTTTCAAAGGAAACTCTACCCTGTGCTCCTCGTGCTTTTTTCCTGACTGATTGTTAGGTCTCTAACCATGGACTTATAATAGGTTATCATTCATGGCTCAAATGAATGGGTTTTGTTAACAATAACGCCCTTGTTTCGAGAGTTACTTGTATACAAAGGACAGCACATAAATAGATGCACTTAAACATCTTTTTGAGGTAAAATATAAGTTAGGCTAGAGTAAGTTGTCATGACTTTGGTTAGAAATTTTCCTGTTTTATAAAAATCAGTGTATTCCAGCTGCTTCAGTGTACTTAAGCATGTAGATTCGATTTCATATGAAAGAATTTTTGCTTGGAAGTACATCGGTCTTTTCTTTCCCCATCAGTGTTATCACTGATGTATATCAGAGGGTTTAGCAAAAGACACTGTTTATTTGGTATGAGTTGTACCTTCATAGCTTAACCTCATTCATAAAGGTTTCATATTTGTCTGTCTGCAGTAAGCTTCTGAGAAATGGAGCAATAGCTACAACAGGAGTTCCACAGATGACTGTTTTTCTTCCTTTCTTTTCCGGCCGCGCCATGCGGCATGCAGGATCTTAGTTTCCTGACTAGGGATCGAACCCATGCCCCCTGCATTGGGAGCGTGGAGTCTTAACCACTGGACTGCCAGGGAAGTCCCGACTGTTTCTCATAAAGTATCCACGTGCTCTTTTTTCACCTCATTTTGAATGAACTTAATACAGTACTAGGTAAAGGTGGTGGCCAGGATTTCCTCAAGGCTGGATGTTTGTATTGAGTTAGCACCTTGAGCAGTGGGGAGAACATTTTGACACTGGAGCTGCCCCTTTCCCACGTGAGTGTCTCCACTTGCCCTGTGCCTGCCCAGTGCCTTGAAGCAACGCTGCAGGTGACCACAGGTGACCACAGCTGCCCACAGCCTCACCACTCTGGATGTTGACTGGACAGGGGCTGAAGTAGCTTTACTGTTGTTATTCCAGGAAACAAAGAAGAGCAGAACATTGGAAGAAAAGATTTTAGATTTTGTTTTAGATTTTGTTTATTTTGATTCTCTAGTGTCTGTATTTTGATGCCAATCCCCTCAAAATTCTCAGTACCTTATTTTCCCAACTAGTTAAAGATTTCTGCTTCCAGCTTTCCTCTGATCTTGATTCTCACAAGTAATAGTCTTGTCTATTCAAAGTGTTTATAGTTGTGCTTTTGTTGATGTTAATTATTCCTTCCATTGCAGTTTAATTAATAACAGATTGCATCTCACTCATTCCATCTCTCAGAATATTGCTTCAAAGAAGTACCCATCTAAGCTAATGCTTAACTGCTTTACTCCCAAGAGCATATTTCCTGGTGGTATTGAATTTTAGCAATCAGATATGGTCATTAAATGCAGAAGATCCAGCTTTCATGATACAGTTTTATAATTGTGTATAATTGCACCATGCATCTTGGTAGAATTTCTAATGAGCTGTATGTAAACAAGTACATTTAAAAATTGTGATAGAAATCTTTTCATGTTACCCCAGCATTTAGCATTCTAATTACATGGATAGATTCCATATCTAAGTAGGCAGAAATTAGCCCACCACCCATTGTCCAGATGATTTTTATCAATTAATTTCTGAGGCATGCAGTTAAGCCTTTACAAAGGTTTACGGTCTCCTGTAAATAATTTGGGAACGTACTGAGCTGGGACCATGTACCCTTTCTGCTCTTTCACATCATAAAATCAATTGTATAAGTGAATTTACAGAAAAATATCTGGAGTAATAACACTGCAGGCAGTGGCGGCAGGAGGGAGTAGCTATGTGGGACTGGCATTTGGGCTGTAGTTGCTGTTGGCAACTGCGTAGTAAGTGCTATCTGCATTTGGGGCCGTGTTTGCCTCAGCGGTTCCTTTAACAACTCTCTCTGTAGCTCTTGTGACCTTCCTGGACGGTTCGCCCCGTTTCAGCTGGATCCTAATTGCAGAGGATCCTATCAGACAGAAGTACAATTTGAAAATAGGAAGCTGGACACAGGAGCTTCCTGAAATTGTGTAGGACAAGTGGGAAGGTTCCCTCAATCTATGATTCGTCAGATATGTTTGAGGTCCTCAGTACTTAAGCTCTTGGGAATATGGCTGAAGAACTGAGCATCTTCAAATGAGATACAGTATAGAAGGATTCCTGAGCAAAAAATTGAGGCACATCTTACTCTTGCTTAAAATTTTTCCTGTTGTTTTTTTTTTTAATCTTGTGAGATGAATTATACAGAAGCTAGAACCCCCCTTTTTTTTTGCTTTTTGAAGCAGTGAACATCTTTTAATTAAGAGTGGATGTGCAGCACCATTTATGATATCTAAGGAGTGGTAATCTAACACACCTGTTCTAGTACCTGTCTACCCACTTTCATTTGTTCTTTGCTATTACCTCTCATGAAATGCTTTGTAACAGACTTGGAGATAGGTATGCAAATGATAGCTCCTGTGATAATTGGTCCAGATTTTAAATCTCTAGATTTAAAATTAAAGAGGTTAATGGGGGAGAAGACATTATCTCCTGTGTGTTGTGCATTCTTTGTAAGGAATGATAGAAAATTACCAAGCACATAGATGTTCCGAGCCTCTAAGAGATTGCTTCTCTTCAGAGTCTCGTATTTTCAAAATCACCAAGCTGTCCTTTTAACAGAAATGTTATTCCTAATTTAAAAAGAATGCACAGCATAAGCCTTTGTAGCTTTGTATTTGTGGACTGACTCAGGATACAGAGTGACAAGGAAACATGCACAAGATTTGCCTCAGTGAAGACAGTGCAGAAAGCCTTGCTTTACAGTCTTATAGAGAGATGAATCAAAACATTTGAAAAGCTAATATATAAATTAAAACTTTCAAAAATCTGTAAAATAAAATACAGCAATTTCCCAGTAATCCTGTTCGGTGCAGACCTTTAGAAAATGGCCCATCCTTGTCAGATTTCCATTCAGACTATGACATTCAAAAGATGACTGACATTAAAACAAAATCTGATTTTAAGACAGTTGCACAGTGTGGACTTCAATTTTAGAATTATTTGGAGTCTCTGGCATAGATGCAAAGTATATTTCCATCAAGTCAAACAACTCACTAAGTTGAAAGTTAATTTTAAAAAGGTGAATGTAGAGATGACTCATTTTTCATGGCAGGCATATTAGATGGATATTTCTTATACCGGTGTTTATGGGAAACTGCATGAATTTTGTAGTACAAGAGCTGTGGTTATAAGTTCAACCATGACCTCTTGATTTGCCCTGATCTAGACTTTGTTGGTCATATTTTGCTTCATGTTTGCTTTTCAAACAGTTCACCCCTCATTATATCTCATTTTCAGACCGTCCCCACCAAGTTATGAGAATAGTCAGGACGTGGATGCGGTGTCCTTATTTCGCACATGAGGACTAGTAGACACTGACTAACGTGTAGTGTGTAAGAAGAGAGATTATTTGACATTGGAACTCTTATAGAATCCGCAAGGCAAGTTGTCATCGCTCTGGGAAGAGTGACAGCTTGAATGTAGTAAATAAACAACTAATGTTTTGAGTACTAAAATTGTTAGGACAAATGGTTTTCCTTTTGTCAACATGATACCTTCGAGTTCTAAAAATGTAGACATTAATGTATAATATATATATATATGTATGTGTGTATATATTTCTTTGCCCCTTTGCCAAGGCATGACTTCTGCCTGTGCTTCTTAAACATTCCCACTTAGTGGGCAGGGGAGAGTGAATGCAGGTATTTGGGGTATACCCCAAAGCATCCATCCACCTAGGGAATTTTCTTTTAGTTTCCTGGTTTATCTTAACCCTCATGAACATTTTACATCCTATCCATTGTCCTTGTTTAAATATATAAATAAAGACTATCTATTAAACATTAAATTATTTTAATTTCCCCCCAAACAGTGGGGTAAATCTGATGCTCCCAGATGATTACTGTGTTTATCTTGTGACTTGACAACCACCTTGCCCCGCTAAGTTGACTATGACTGAGCTGATCTTCATGGCTCCTTCCAGCTTTAATATTTTTTGGCTCCATGACCCTGAACCACTGTATTTCTTCTTCTTTTTTTTCTTCTAGTTTTATTTGTTGTCCTTACAATGATTCAGCTGTAGTCACCAACCCAGTTACTCATGCCTCATTCCAGGAAATCGTTTTCTTTTTCTTTTCTTTTTTTCCGTACTTTTTGCCCATCTGTATTTTTTCCGGTACGTGGGCCTCTCACTGTCCTGGCCTCTCCCGTTGCGGAGCGCAGGCTCTGGACGCGCAGGCTCAGCGGCCATGGCTCACGGGCCCAGCCGCTCCGCGGCATGTGGGATCTTCCCGGACCGGGGCACGAACCCGTGTCCCCTGCATCGGCAGGCGGACTCCCAACCACTGCGCCACCAGGGAAGCCCTATTGCCTAATGTTTTGATCTTTCAGAGATGACCCAGGAAAAATATATTCTGTGTTCCTCCCGCAGGCTGCTTCTCTCGGAGTTACTACGTTCACCTTATGTGCTCTGTGTATAGACCGCTTCCGTGCGGCCACCAACGTCCAGATGTACTACGAAATGATAGAAAACTGTTCTTCCACAACCGCCAAACTTGCCGTTATATGGGTGGGTGCCCTCCTGTTGGCACTGCCGGAAGTGGTGCTCCGCCAGCTGAGCAAGGAGGACCCGGGCTTCAGCGGGCGCGCCCCCGCGGAACGCTGCGTCATCAAGATCTCCCCGGATCTCCCCGACACCATCTATGTTTTAGCCCTCACCTACGACAGCGCCAGACTCTGGTGGTACTTCGGCTGTTACTTCTGTTTGCCCACACTTTTCACCATCACCTGCTCTTTAGTGACTGCAAGGAAAATCCGCAAAGCCGAGAAAGCCTGTACCCGGGGGAATAAGCGGCAGATTCAGCTAGAAAGCCAGATGAACTGCACAGTCGTGGCTTTGACCATTTTATATGGATTTTGCATTATTCCTGAAAATATCTGCAACATTGTTACTGCTTACATGGCTACAGGGGTTTCCCAGCAGACAATGGACCTTCTTAATATCATCAGCCAGTTCCTTTTGTTCTTTAAGTCCTGTGTGACCCCTGTCCTACTTTTCTGTCTCTGCAAACCCTTTAGTCGGGCCTTTATGGAATGCTGCTGCTGCTGTTGTGACGACTGCGTCCAGAAGTCTTCCACGGTGACCAGTGATGACAATGACAACGAATACACCACAGAACTGGAGCTCTCACCTTTCAGTACCATACGCCGGGAGATGTCCACGTTCGCGTCCGTTGGAACTCATTGCTGAAGCACAGCCTTTGGTTTGCTTAGGTTTCTTTGTTTCATTTTCATATCCTGTGAAAGTTTTTACTTCATATTTTTCCTTAGTGGGAAAACACGCAGAAAAGGAGAGAAATATTAACTACTGTAGAACTGATTTTGCAAATTAATATTTGTGCTTTGAACAAAAAATTTATATTTAGTTATTTAAGAAGTATGAGGAGGCCAGTAGTTTTAGATCATTTTATCTGGTATGGTGCTAATATTTTATTTGAAAAAAGTGACTGCACCTTAATTAATTGCTAACTTTCTTTTGTTCTTTTAAAAATATAATCACTGTATATTGATTATAGCCATGTGATTTTGTAGGCTAT
This sequence comes from Delphinus delphis, assembly GCF_949987515.2. Classification (NCBI taxonomy): domain Eukaryota; kingdom Metazoa; phylum Chordata; class Mammalia; order Artiodactyla; family Delphinidae; genus Delphinus; species Delphinus delphis. The sequence goes on along the minus strand of NC_082691.1, from coordinate 80,943,112 downwards.
TTTATGTTTGAGTTGTGATTGAAAGTATATTGTATATGGTATCGTGAGGTGAGTTGTAGTTAAGAAGCATTCACAAAGTAGCACCAAATAAATTACACTTTATTCTTTAACGTCATTGTCAATCTACTTTTAACCAAGATTCAATAAATCTTTTAATTGCCTTAAATACACAATTACTGATTCTATGCACAATTTAAAATCAGCCTTATTGTTTTATAATTCTATTTTCCTTTAAGGTGGGCAATCACTATGATATAAAGACATTTTCCTAACAGTACTATTTTATATGCATGATTCATAAAACTAACTGTATGTTTAAAAAATTGTATTTTTAATATTCAGCTAGAGATGTAAAATTACTTCCAAATATTTATAAAATATGAATAAATAGACAGCAGAGTAGGAAGAAACTATCTTTTTTTAAAGAAATTCACCTCTGAACTAGCATGTAGAGCTATAGGTTTTCCCATGAAGAATTATGAAGAGAACCAAGGACTAAAAAGCAACCCACTTGTCATCTGATTTCATCTAAACACTGACCTTTGAAGCACCATGAATTCTGTGTGAAGCACTTTGAATTCTAATTTTTCTCCTTTTAAAAAATGAACTTGATTAAATCTGTGTGACTTAATTTCTCTAAGAAATTACAGTCGTGGAATAATAAAATATTTATGCATCTTGATTAGAACACTTGAATATTCAAATACTACCTTTAAGTTGATATTCCATAAACTCCCAACAAAAATCTAACCCTCTCTATTTGAATTCTATGGACCCCTTAAGGAGTTCAAGTTAAAGCAGTTGTGTAGGATGCCTTCCATGTGGGACACATGCCTAATCAGATGGCAGAGGCAGTGACCTGAGTGACACAGTGTGGTTGTAATGTTGCTGTCTTCAGAAAAATCATATAGGGGAACCCAATTTTCTGGCTGGAAACTGCCCTATGTGTTTTCTACCTGTCAATTTCTGTACTATTCAGCTTAACTGGTACTTTCTTTCTTCCAGACTATATATAACATGATGTTCTTTAAATCGTTAAACTTTAGTACTAGAAAAATTAAAGGGACTTAATTCAGACCACTGGTCTTCTGCATGAAACCCAGATTAACTAAAAGACAGTGTCCAGAATACCTCCCTTTTCCCAGTCCAGTACTCTTCAAAGGGATTTTTTCCCCTACTGTCTGTATTCTTAGGGGTTTGAGGAAGAATAAAAACAAGGCACCATTGTCCTCTTACAGATCCCTGTAATAGGTCTTTGGAAAACAACTGAGGATGCCTAACTGATGGCTGCCAACTGATGGCTGCTGAGCAGATCCACAGTTATAATTCCACAGTGTCTCTCATGATATTTAGTCAACTTTATAGATCAAGAAACTGATTGAGCATATGGCATAGAAAAGGTTCTGTGTTATAATCTGCAGTAAATAAAGGTAAATAGAGCTTAGTGTCGGACTTTACAAAAGCAGACAGGGGTGGGATGAGAAGAAAGGAATAAGACACACGTGTAAACAATTATGATGTAAGCTGGGACCAGTTGGGAAGGTGTAAAGTTCTGCGATAATTCAGGGAGAGCACCTCAGATGGGAGGAAGTCATGAAAGGTTTTATGGGGTACCTGGAGGGACAGACCTTCAGAAGGAGTCGATGAAAGGCAGTGCGAGAAGTGGACACTTCAGGAGGAGAGAGATTACTAAGCAGAGGAAAAGAAGAAGGCATCCTGGGGTGTGACTGAAGAATAAATAAATAAATAGTCCAGTTTGGTTCCTATGCTATGTGTGAATAGAAGCCTCATGAAGAATACTGATGAAAATATGTGAGACCATATGATAAAAAGGTATGGCTTTATGTCTTTGGCATTCCAGATGCTCTGTGTTCACATGAGAAGCCCTGCCCTCCCTGTCCCCCGTACTCTCATACAATGTGTTTGTTAGCAGTGGGGCATAGCAGCTTCCGCTCCCCACATTCATACCTGGTCCTGAACTGAAAACTGTTTTGTAGGGAGCTTGATTCCTCTGAGAAATATTTAAAATACTTCTATCAAGAAATTTTCTTCTCCGACCCTTCCCTGTCATTTTAAAAATTAGATGGACTTTTCCTGATCGTCAAGGATTCTCCAAGATAACAGGTTGAGATTTCTTCCTGATGATTTGAATTCATCTTGCATTTTTAAATACTCTTCAATTACCTTCTGTTGGTTTGGCTTTCTCTGTTCTCTTTCTAGGCAGCATATTCCCAGTATACCCGATTATGGTAACCCTTCTCATAAAGAAAGAGGAAGAGAAAACATTAAAAGTTTCTACAATTTCACTATCATGTTTTATGAGTGTTCTCTCCTTCTTTCTGGAGAGTAGAAAAATATATGCTATATTTTCTTTGCCCTGGTCTTTTAGTGAAAGCAATTGAGGAGTATTTACTGAACCCCAGTTTTGCTTTGCTACTTAGATTGTTAGTTTTTGAATTCAAAGCATTCAGCATGGTGCCTACAATAGATCGGAATTACATTACTTCAGAGCTCAAAGCGATCTCAAAGTCTTCCAGTATTAATTACCCAGCTCTTTTTTTGTATGTACAAAACTGATTTTCTGAGAAGTTAACTGAGTTACCCAAGGTCACATAATTTGACCCTGGTTGAATACTGACTTATCATGAAAATTCTAAGAATAGAAGATCTCCTTTTAGGGATTATATATAATAATTCTTTTCTACTTAATCAGTTGGCTTACAGCAGTCTGTGAAATACTATCTTGATTAAGATAACATATAGTAAGTGTTAATAAGTGCTTGCTCAATGAAAGGATAAACAAATCTTTAAACGAAAGAACACTCAGAAAACACAGTTTAGCAAAAATACAGATGGAAAACCAGGACTATGAGTTAAGAAGGAGTGACAAAAGGAAAAGTAAGAGAATATAGTTTTTTGGTAACTGTGTTCAGACCATAAAATTAGCAGTCCAGCACTAATCAAATTATGTAATTATCTATGGCCATATACACGGTATATGTATGTTCTGGACAAATTATAAAAACTGGATACTATAATTCGCTTTTCGAACCTCTCTATCCCAAATTTATTAAGTCCAGGTATTCTAAAAGCCACGTTAGTCCTTTGCACATTTTATTCTTTCAATCATTCACTCCATTCATTCAGTTAAACGCCTATTGCCGGCTTTGTGCCGTGGCGGCATCGTAGCCGACGAGGTTTATCTGAAGTACAGTTATTGCTAATTGAAAACACCTACATGCCAAACACTGCTAAATCCAAGGGACAGAATAGTGTGTGGTTTAGATACAACTCAGTCCCTTTTGGAGTTTACATTATGTGCAGTGCCTACACATAAGATTATTCCCTACTCATAGATTATTCCCTATATCAAGTATTTAGTGAAAATGTGAGTAGTGCTGAGAAAGAAAAGTTCGGGAAGAAAAGTGCTCCGAGAGTTTGTTATAGGGGATCCTGACCTAGGGGTAGTGTCAGTGAAAATTCCCTTGGGAAAGAGCTCAGGTAGAGGAAGGGAGAGTATTAAGGCTCTGTGTGGACGGAGACAGAGCAGGTCCAGGAACCAAGAAGGACCAAGAAGCCTGGCACGCAAAAAGCAAAGGCAAGCATAGACCAGAGTTGGTATGAAACAAATTGCAGTTCATCTACAAAGGGTTTCGGTTATATATAGGTAGAGTAACTTCACTTCATCAATGTTAGACTGCCCTTCTGTGGTTCATGGGAGACTACTTATTGTTATTAGTAAACTGACTTCCTTTTATATTTTAATATAACAGCCTCACAATTGTTTGATTTTTTATTATATTTCACTGAATTGTGTTTCCACACTTTCACCCCAAATATTGCAATATGAAGTAGGATAATAACTCATTAACTGAAGAGACTGTATTGTTATATAAGTAGAAGATAATTATTTACTACCAAGTTATGAGACCTTAGATTCCTAGAACTCTGGTGCTAAATCAATTGTCCATTGCATTTACAAATTTGTAGAGGATTAGCAATCTTTTGCTTCCAGTGCTCAGAAGTTAAAGACTGATTTAAAAAATAGTTATAGTAATCAACCTCAAAGTGATCATTCTCTTGAACTAGTAATACTTTAATCAGTTGCGTGGCTGTTAAATGAAACGTTTTCATTTCCTGTTAGTCCAACTGTTGTCAATTCCACAAACTGAATTCAATATTTTTCTTCAATTTTTAAGAGATATAAATAATTCATATGCAATACATTCTGTGAAATCCATAGAAACACCTTCTGAGTTGAATGCCTTGCTATATAGACAGGGATGTGACTGGTTTGTTTTACTCTCTCTCTACATATACACCAAATTTAAGTATAACCATAGACATTTTAAAATTTCCTAATTAATATTTATTTTCCTGAGTTTTAAGAGAAAAAAATCTTTTGTAATTTTATTCCTTTTATTTGTATTTGTATTGATAATGTATTTAGAAACTTAGGTCTACCAGAATTTTTTTCCCTAATCAAATAAAGTATGATGAACTTGCTAAAATTTGAAAGTTTGCTACAGACAGAATTTGGAAGTTTCAGGGAACAGTGTCTCTGAGCAGAAAAAGAAAGAGAGAGAGAAAAAGAGTGAAAGAGAGAGTGAGAGAAAGAGAGAGAGAAGAGAGGAGAGGACATTTGGGGTGTCTAGGAGAAATTGTGATGGTGTGAGGGAAGCTTTCAAAAGAGTTCATAAAAATGACATAATTATATTTTTCTTATACCCTCTTCTCTCACTAATGACTTTTGTTCCTGAACTGTTTTTAACTCTGTTTACCAAGAAGAGTGGGCTCTGATCACCAGCGCTTTCAAGGCAATGGAACAATGACCTATATCAGGAAGCATTTTGGTAATGGGGAAGTTATGTTGGGAGGTATGACTATGCGCTTTTGTCATTCTAAAAACACATCCATATTTTTGTTTCAGAACATGTTTTAAACATGTAGACACATTTAAAAACTCTTCAGCTTGCTTCTATCACATTGACATTTCAAGTTTCAAGATTTTAAGAACAGTTTATAAAGACAAATATGTTCTTTTGTGAAGTATCAGTATATGAGGAGGGACATCAAGAATCACACTTAAGTCCCTGAAAGTCACGTGTGCCATGTTTTCTTTCATTTTGAAAAGATGCTCTTGTACCGCATAGTTATGCTATTGTGGACAGGGTTTTGTTCTATTAAGTTTTATTCCTGCTTTCGCTACTCCTAGAAAGAAGACCTTTTTTGGTTTGTTTCTCTATGTTTGGCTCAGCCTTAGTGACTTGGTGTTGGGGTAGCATTCTGTCCTGAATTACTCTGATTTGAATTCCAAATTGATTGCACAAACCCCACATCAACAGGTTGGCATTATTCTATGGGCATAATACAGTGATTGTTGGAGAAGTGTGGCTTGAAAGTCCACCCAGGGTGTCAGAGAGTAAATGGACCTTTTGTTGGCTTTGGGGGTTGGATTATTTTTCTTTGTCTTGCTGATTTTGAGATTGTTGGACAGAAATTTAACTTTTTCTTTATTTTCATTTTGGCAAGAGATTAAAAAATCTCAATAGTGTTTCTTAACAAGGCTTCATTGACTTCCATAAAACTTTGTTTCTGAATTAACTTTTATCTCCTGAAAACCTTTGGGCAGGACAAGCCAGGCATTTACATGGCATTTGCAACAATTAGAAAGTTCACTGGTTGGGACTGATCTTTGGTCACGGAGTTTAAAAAGATGGGATGCTGTAATGCCCACTGATTGTGTGATTGTTTCAACCTCACTCATAAAGGATTTTAGCTGAAGAGTCTTTGTCTAGGGCAGGCCTGTGAGATCCAGCTGCAGTAGTCCGGGAATGAATGCCTTTGTGTCAATGGTCAGCTCCCTCTGATATTTGATCAGCCCGTATTTGCATGGCAACCTATTTCTACATCAGCAAAGTATGCATATAATGCTGGGCTTTGTAATCTGGTTGAGAAAATGCATGGGTGTTCAGAGGTTTCCCCTATACTGTTACCTTTGGGTGATTAAATCTAGTAGAAAGAAGTGTTATGTGAATAATGAAGAACACAGAATGATCAGATGAAATTGAGTTAGGACCGTGACTTTGTTTCCAGTGCTGCGACTTCCTGTGGCCAAGATGAGCTATCTGACTCGGCCACTTCGATATTTCAAATTAACTAGAAAGTTTACAGAATCTTTATTTCATTTCCTCCAGACCCAAGGACTGTGTCATCAGGTTCCAGCCACTGAAAAAGGAGAGACAGTAAATTTTATGTTAGAGTCTTTTGGAGAGTAGAGAAACTCATACAAAGCCAGCTACACACACACACACACACACACACACACACACACACACACACACACACACACACACACACACACACACACACACACACACACACCGCTATACAATGATACGGAAATGGAAAGTTAAGCTGGTCATACCATTTCCTGATCTAGCTGTGGTAAATGCACTTAAACCTCCAGCATCTTTCTGTTTTAAATGATAATCTCAGAAAGTCTCCAGCAATCCTTCCATCATAAGAGACTAGGAGCAATGTTTCCCTACAGAAATACAATTGGCATTTACGACAAGACAGTTCTTTGTTATGTGTGACTTTCCTAATATTGCCGCATGTTTAGTACACTTGACCCCCCAGGACCTAGATACCAGTAATATCTTCGAGTAGTTGTCCTAGAGAAAGCTCCTTTCTTGTCATCCCCATCCCCCATATTTCCAAGTGTCCCAGGGAAGCTATGGAGCGGTGCCAGATCCGACAGATTGCGAACCTCCGTAATGTGTTATTATTACTGAAATATTCTGAAAAATACAGAGGCAGAGCCGCTCTCCAGAGTCTACCATGTTTCATGAAAATTAGAACATAAAAAGAAACATTCAATCCTAAAATTACAGAATACATACAGATAACTCCCGACTTTAAAAATATTATCCCAAGAGGGTTATTTTTTTAATTAGTTATTTGTAACTTTATACACACTTTTCCATAGAAACTGTTAGGCTATATCTCCAAAATTTATTTAACAAATCGTAGACTTGTTTTTGAGTGTCATCCGGTGAGAGATCCTACAGAGATGAATTTGCCAAAGTCTAAAGTGTGTTTCATGTCCTTGAACTATTTCAGCATAATCAGGGACAATGTGACTTGGGTTGACAAACTCACTGATAGAGATGTGATAGAATATCAATTAGTTTGTGTATCATGGGGTGTATACAACATGCTGTGTCCTGCTATCAAAGACCTGAGGCTTTACATTAGTAACTACCATGCGGGTGTCTGGTGAGTGAAGGGAAAGGGCAGGTCTGGATGGCTAGTCCCTCTAGGTCATGGCAATGCCTGGGCAAAGTCCTTTCATGACTGAGACGCCCATGTCTCTCGGATTATTTCCTTTGGAAAGTGATAGAGAAGCTGCAGGAATTTACTTCTGTGTTCACTTCACTTGTTAAATCGAATGCTGTTTCTAGGCAAGTTTACTGTTCCTGCATGTCTAAGAAATAATCTGTTACCTCCTATTTAGGGTTGACATTAATTTTATCTTCAGAAGGAGAAAGGTCTTCCTTATACCTCAGGGTTGCTCTGGAAGAAACTCAGAGCCATCTTATATACAGCAGATACTCATTATAGAGATAACATAGCATCAATAACAGCAAATATTTATAGTACTCACTGTATTCCAGAAGTGGAAATAAACATAAAGTGTTAGAAAACAGGTCTTTGTTTTTTTTTTTAATTAATTAATTTTATTTATTTTTCGCTGCATTGGGTCTTCGTTGCTGCACGCAGGCTTTCTCTAGTTGCGGCGAACGGGGGCTACTCTTGGTTGTGGTGCGCGGGCTTCTCATTGCGGTGGCTTCTCTTGTTGCGGAGCACGGGCTCTAGTGCATAAGACCTTCAGTAGTTGTGGCTCATGGGCTGTAGAGCGCAGGCTCAGTAGTTGTGGCACATGGGCTCTAGTGCGCAGGCTCAGTAGTTGTGGCGCATGAGCTCTAGTGCGCAGGCTTGGTAGTTGTGGAGCACGGGCTTAGTTGCTCCGTGGCATGTGGAAACTTCCTGGACTGGGGATTGAACCCATGTCCCCTGCATTGGCAGGCATCCATTCTTAACCACTGAGCCACCAGGGAAGTCCAGGATTATTATTAACATCAGAGATCACTGGTTTTCAAATGATTTTAATCAAGTAAGAGAATAGAAATTGTAATCATGTATTTAAAAGAGTAAAGTAGAAGTGCAGGTATTTTAAAAATCTTTAATAATGAAAGTGTGTAATCATCTCCAACATATTTCAGAAACACACTAGTAAAATGTTGCAAAAAAAATACTCATTAGTTTCTGTAGTTTTTGTTTCCTCACACAAATTATCTCTTCATCTATGATCCCTAACAATTTTCTGTTGACTGTGATGTTAAACTTAATTTTAAACTATTTTTACTACTTATAATATAATATTGACTTTTTTCCAAGCTGACTGAGGAAGATTCAAAAAAATTATCAAAAGTTCTACTGGCAGGAGTCTTACCATGTGATTCAAACAAAATTTTCAAAAGACTGAAGTCATATAATGCTTAGAGGTAAACTAGGTTTTAACACTTAATATTTTAAAATTCATGCTTTTTCCCTCGTAAGAATAAGTTAAAGATACGATGGTTTAAAAATAAATATTATGAAAATAATGACTGCAAAGGCAGGCATTTAAGCCTTGAATCAGTTGTCCAGGAGGATACATTTTTTTTATGTTCTCTTAGAATACTATGTCTACTTTTAATTAAATGTCTGAGAAAAATGTTGTATTGTTTTGATTTATCAACAAGAAAGTAGACCTTGCTACAGTAGTCAATATCAATTACATAGAAGAGAATAAACACCAAACCTCTCAAACTGAATAAAAATATTTTTTTCATTGGAATTCAATGTTTTGCTTTTAAAAAAAATAGAGGTGCAGCAGGGCAACCTCAATATAGAATTTTTATTAAGTTTGGGTAAATTTAAAATCAAATCAAAATTGTATAAAAGAGTTCCATTTTGTCCTAATTCTCTAGAAATACTCTTGTCAGGGAGCCAAAAGGAGACTTCTTTATTGGATGCCCTAAAATTTCGCTTCTTGAGTAATCTCTCCCCAAAAAGCTCCTGGCCCTTCAGAACCCCATGTGGAGCTCACAGAGGCAATGAGCTTCATTCATTTTACAGCATTCCTGTTATTTCTTCAGGCAACTGCAGTGGAGGGTGTCAGGATACATTCATGTTTGAAATGGGTACAGAAAAGGAAAAGGAAAAGAATTGCACATCTGGCAACTTGATGCTTCTGAAGCCTTACTCTCAGGGCTCACTGTAACGTTGATATTTCTTTCTCTGTATTCTTTTAACGTGGCTTGTCTCTGTGCCAGGATGTCTGTAGCTTCAGTTGGAAGACGCAAAGGGTGGGGGGCAGAAGTGACCTGGAGGATCACTCATTCACACATCTGGTGGTTGACGCTGGCTGTTGGCAAAGACATCAGCTAGGGCTATGGGCTGAACACCTACTTGTGACCTCTATGTGACCTGGGCTTCTCACAGTGGGGAGGCTGGGTTCTGAGGGTCAGTACCCCGAGTAGAGCCAGATGGAAGCTATATCTTTTTTATAATCTAGCCTCAGAAATCATATAGTGTTACTTTATGGGTGGGAGCAGTCACAAGCCTGCCCAGATTCAAGGATTGGGGAAATAGACTCCACCTCCTGATGGGGAGTGGCAGTTTGGGACCAGCATATGGGTTTGGGGAGTATATGGGACCACAAATATTAATATTACTCTGGTCATTTTTGGAAAATACAGTCTTTCACATCCTGTAGAAAGGCAGCTCTAATCACTAAATCACTGTCACAGAAAGTCTAAATCTGCTTTAAAGCAGCCCATTCATTTGCTCTAACCTTACTCTCCGCACATGAATAGTGTAAACAGTGTATTACATGACAGCTCTTTATATACTTAAATTCTGTCACTGAATCCTTCTTTTCTTTATTTAAATACCCTCATTTTCTTTTAAAATCCCTATGGATACGCTCTGACTTATCAGTGTACTTAAAATGTGATATCCCAAAGTGAACACAATATCCCAATGTTTCAGGCCAGGTTTTAGAAAAGAATAAAATAAATTGTGAGCCTTCTTATTCACGTATTATACCTTGGATGGTTTAGCCTAAAGTAACTACCTTTTTAAAGTAAATCACACTATTATCTTAAACTGGGTACGTTGCTAACTAAATCTGATATTTTATTCTGTTGTGAAAGTTCCAGTTTGAGTAATTTCTTTTCTATTTTATTATTTTTCCTCTTCTCCTTTCTTCCTCCCTCCCTACCTCCCTCCCTCCCTCCCTCTCCTTCCTTCCTTCCTTCCTTCCCTCTTTATTTATTGTTCCCTGAGTTTAGAATGTGAACAAGTATTATTTTCTCCTCCAAATGTTCTTCATAATCAAATTTAGGACAAAATTTATGCTAATTTAGCCTATCAGTTTCTTTATGAAATTATAACACTGCCCTACGCTCAATAAACCATTCTCTCAGGTCATATACTTACTGGCTCAGTTCTTTATCCATGGAAGATATAAAAATCCATGGCCATGAAAATTAGAAATGAGAAAAAAATGTTTCTGTCACTCGAGGAGGAAAATATATAATGAAAACTGAGTAGTGAACACTAGTTTAAATCCTTTCGAAAAGCCTGCCGTGATTAGATAGTTGTGAGTACTCTGTGTTGTGTGAAAAGCTTGCTAGGACTTGACCCTATTTAGATGAATCTTCGAATAATGAATGTAATGATAAGAACATAAATGAAAATAACTAACACTACAGTCATTTAAAAATACTTATCATTTGTGTATTGTATGAATGATTTTTTACAACAGTCATGAAAGGTGAGCATTATAGTATTACTATCCCCATTTTACAACTAACAAAACTGAGCTTCAGGGAAAATGAAATAACTTGTTCGGGATTAAAACAGATAGTAAGTGGCTCAATTTGGGATTCAACTATTGACAGTTCTAATCCCGTTTTGTGTGCCTTTCTAACTATGTAATGGATTTGCCCTTCTGAAGAATGCAGTTGATTTTTTCAAGTCAGTTATCTCATAATAACACAAGGAGTTAACAGCAATGGAAAGATTCTCCAACTAATTTAAGTGACAAATTTATTGAAAGGATAAGGGTGCTTATATCTGAAAATACAGGAACCATGGTAGTTCTGGGATCCACATTAGGAACTAATGGTCTCTTCTGGGAAGCACCATGGAGATGAATCTGACCAAACTCTTTTCTGCACTGGCATCACTCTGCTAATATTCAAATCTCAACAGAGCTTCGCTGGCCCTGGTTGGGTCCTATGCCCACCCTGTGGCTTATGGGAGAACAGTGTGATTGCAGCCTCCCAAGATTGCCATAATAGGGTTTGGAAAGTGGTGGGAGATTCTCTCAAGGGAAGCAGGGGTATTATTACCAAGAGAAGGCAGAAGGACCCTGGACAGCTAAAAACAACAGATGTTCTCTGTGTTACCTTTCAGGTTTGCTAGGGAAATTAAATTAGATAAGACATATGAGATGGCTGTGACAATAGTGCTCAAAAAGTTGTTATTATTATAATCATCACTTAAGTAAAACCCAGCAGTCAGTGCCTGACACATCAAACATACAGTTCAAGAAAAATCAATACCATGAATCAGGTTTTCTATATGGGAGAAAGGTTTACCCCACAGGAGGCCGATGCACATACTCCCGCACATTCCGAGTTGTCAGGTAGTAAGCCAACCAGCTAAGCACTTCAAGTGCAGAAACACCAAAACTTGTCTCTCTTGTTCCTTCCCACGCCAGTGCCTAGACTAGGACAAGCTCCACCAATGGGGAGGCTAGCCTAGGGAGGCAGTGACTATAGGTTTAGAGCCAGAGTTCCTTTGGAGACACCCAAGCAAGACAGTAGCTGGTTCACTGGATGATGCTCAAAGGCATATAAGGGTCCAATTGGGAGGCTTAACCTCATATACCTACAAGTGCTAGAAAAGTGGTGCATGGTTACGGAGCCAATAAGAAGGATGGGTTGGCAGCAATTTGGGAAGGATGTGCTTGATCCAAGAGGGCGCCTGATACTCTGTTCCAGCCAATGCAGTGAGGAGGGGAAACGCAGGCTTAGGGTGGTCAGACCACTTGACTTTTTATTTTTTTTAAAGGATATCAGACTTTTTTTTTTTTTTTTTTTTTGCTGTACTCGGGCCTCTCACTGTTGTGGCTTCTCCCGTTGCGGAGCACAGGCTCCAGACGCGCAGGCTCAGCGGCCACGGCTCACAGGCCCAGCCACTCTGCGGCATGTGGGATCCTCCCGGACCGGGGCACGAACCCGTGTCCCCTGCATCGACAGGCGGACTCTCAACCACTGCGCCGCCAGGGAAGCCCAGACCACTTGATTTTTGAAAGAACTAGAAATCCTGATTTTTAGGTGAAGTTAGTTTGCAGTGAATTCAAAAAGTTAAAAAAATACTTTGTAATCTAACACTGTGCAGACCAAATAAAACCCATTTGTTGATTCATTTTGTCCCATGTTGGTCTGTTTGCCATTTCTGTTCCAAGAAATGTTATCAGCCCATAACCTCATTGTCGGTAAATAAGTTCTCTTTGATCACAGCTGTGCACTCCACGGGTTGCTGCATTTTCTACATTATTTTCCCCCTCATGCTGCCATTCATTGCTATTCATATTAGCGTGAATTTAATTATAGAGGGGGCGTGTCAGGGAGAAGGTGAGAGGAGCAATGGGGAGAATTCTTCTCAGGCAGTGACTCACACGGCTGTACCTATTCCACAGGCTTAGACCATGAGGCTAAACTACCTCCAGAAACTCAGGCTGAAGAGGGTGGCTGCACGCGGTTCTTGGGAAAAGGAGGAAAACACAATTCTCCCCCCACCCCCCAAATCTCTTCAACTGCTCCTTCCACAAAATACTTGTGGAGTTGAGAATTGGGGTAAGAGACACTTTTTTTTTTTTTTTTTTTTTTTTTGCGGTACGCGGGCCTCTCACTGTTGTGGCCTCTTCCGTTGCGGAGCACAGGCTCCGGACGCGCAGGCTCAGCGGCCATGGCTCATGGGCCCAGCCGCTCCGCGGCATGTGGGATCTTCCCGGACCGGGGTACGAACCCATGTTCCCTGCATCGGCAGGCGGACTCCCAACCACTGCACCACCAGGGAAGCCCTAAGACACACATTTTTATGTTCAGGTTTTTCTTCTGTGACACTTCCTTCCTTCTTTGTTGAGCTTCTCTCTGTGAAGCTATTCTGGACTACTTCTGCTTTTTGAATGAGATCTCTGCTGGATTTTTATACAGTGATAAACACCAAAGGCTCCCACTGTACTCTGCTTAGATTTTTGCAAGCTGCAAGTCTTGGCTTCTGGGCAATTTTCTTCCAGCAGATGGGCATTCCCAGATGACACTGTGATATCTAGAAGGGTCAAAGAAAGTTAGATATTTTTTTCAGCAGAGCTTTATCTTATACTGTAATGCTCCCCAGCACCTAGCTTAGTACTGGTCGTGGAATAAATGCTTCTTGACTGATTTATAAGAGGAGTGACCTCACATAAAGCAGAAATATGGGACCATGTCAATAGGGTACCTTGAAAATTCCTCAAGATATCCACCTGTAAATATCTTGTCCTATCAGTTTACTAAGGTACTTAAAATTTACATCATTAGTCACTCTTTTGGACTTTCTTCTAAAGATACAATGTAATTATTACCAAGAGAAGTGTGCTTTATTCTATTAGCTACCATTATTTTAAACAATGAAATAATTGTGAAATCATGTGTAAAATTAAAAAATAGAGGGCTTCCCTGGTGGCGCAGTGGCTCAGAGTCCGCCTGCTGATGCAGGGGACACGGGTTCGTGCCCCGGTCCGGGAAGATCCCACATGCCGCGGAGCGGCTGGGCCCGTGAGCCATGGCCGCTGAGCCTGCGCGTCCGGAGCCTGTGCTACGCAACGGGAGAGGCCACGACAGGGAGAGGCCCGTGTACCGCAAAAAAAAAAAAAAGATACCAAAGACCCATTCAGGACAATGGCTGATTAAGGAGCGAGGAAGAACTGGGACTGGGACTCTAAAGGGTAGGCGATGCTTCCTACAAGACAAGAAGAGGCTGTCTGGAGGGAAATTATGTCCATGAACGTTTGTCTTCTCTTGAAAGTTTGTCAAGATTTTTGGTCTTGGCATAGTTTCCAGTGGATCTCAAAGCTTCAGAAAATTTATCAAGTTTCAGGTTACATCTCCAGTTATTTCCAGGAGGACAATCTGCAGTCTATGGAACAGATGAGAATGAAAGAGCAATAAAATACATAGCATATGGTCTAGCTTGTAATCAGTGTATGATTGAAACTGTTGAGGTTTATAGCCTCTCTCAATGATGTCATCTTCGGTAAACTCCACATATAAAAGAGAAGGGTCAAGTGTACTTCCCAACTTTAACTGGTTTTCTTGAGTGTTCTTAATTTAATAAAGTATCTAAACAACATTTTGAGAAATCTGAGTAGGAGGTGCACTGCAGCCACATACTCAAATACACTTGCCACATTCCAGTGGAAGCTGATTGCTTAAGTAGCTTAATAGTAATTATAAAGGTTATCAGCAAATCTGTCACATCTCATTATGAATTATGAAGTATGCTTTGTTTCTTCAGTTCTAAAACTACCCATTAGAGGTTTCTTAATAACCTTAGAGACTCAGTGAGCATTTTATGCTGTTAGGCTTCTGTCCTCTCCCTATGTAAGCACTCAATTCTCACCCTGGGTTTATTCAGTCTTCAGGCAAATCAAATGAATAATTGATCAAAATCCTCAGGTTTTATAATATTGTAAAAATACACACTCAGTTAAAGAGTTAAATAAAATAAATGGATGTGTATTTTTTAAGCAAACATCTTTTGGGTATTTCAGAGCTACACTGCTGGGTTTTATTGGTGCTGCGTGCATGTGTAAGATACAGATCCCATTCCAAATAATAGTGGAGCTCTCCTCTACACCTGGAGGCTTGCTCACAGAGATGGAGGTCACAAGGAGATTGTTGGAACATCTTGACAGAATTTGCCAGTATCATTAAATTAATTTTACAAATGCAAGGTAACCTGGAATAATACAGGTATCAAATATGTGCACTAAGAGTATATATCAGTGGAGCATAATTGCTGGGCCAGAACATGTCCAACCTGATGGTATGACTACAGGCAAATGCTCTACCAGTGACGAAGTAAACTTTAGGATCCCAGGATCACAGACTACATACACACAACTGAATAGATTATTCTATAGTGCAATTTGTATTTCTTTAATGACAAATGTTAAATTATCAGTTATTAATTTGTCTATATAAACTGATAAACTAAAGTGATTAATTGCAACTATCATTAAATAATACCTTTTAATCAATAATTCTACTCGGAGGAAGTAAAACAATTATAAATGCACTCCTACTGTACCTATAAGTTTAAAGAAACATTTCATTTAATCACAGCCATAGAATGATGTAGCCACAGATGATGAGTCATGAAATTGTCAATTTCATAGATGAAAACAGTGAAATATTGGCAGTTTCATATAGCTCAGTCTAGGAGTTGAAAAAGGCAAAATTTTGAAAGATTAAATAACTTGTACAAGCTCATATGGATTGTAGTGGCAGAGCCAGCTTTAATCTAAAGGCTGTCCATATGCACCTTCTCTTGGCCACTTGACTTTCAGTGTTCAGTTCTGTCCAGTGTCTCAATGACAGCTCCAGTGACCAGGCAGTTATACCGCAGTCAAAACTACTTGAACACAGAAGCACTTGCACCTTCTGGTGGGACACAGGGACAGACTACAATCTATTTCATGCCTGAACCATTCCAGTCAGCATCAATCAATTTTCCTCCCTTTCAATAAGGTCTTGTCCTGGCTCGCACATCCCGAGTGAGCAATAAAGCAGTCTAGAGGAGAACTTATCCCACTTGCTTTAGAAACCAACTGACCAGTATATTCAGAAGTATATACAGGAAAAAACTAACCAAGTCCATTAAAAGACAAAGTTCATACATACCTCTTTTATAAGGCAATAAAATTGATTTTAATTAGTGGGCTAGATGTGCTCACTGAGACTCTGTACTATTGTATGATACATATATCTCCCCCTCCACACATGCTATTTGAAGCAGGAGACAAAGATAGGCTTTGGTATTATCATAATTCATTTCCTTATTTTACTGTGTGCTTGAATCCATTTGCCATAGCTGCCTTCCTTGTTTGCTTCTTTGCCCCAGTAATTCAAAATATATCGCATTAAAAGAAATTAATTTGAGACTGAAATTTAAAAGATAAAATTGTTTTGTTTTCCTTCTAGGAGATGCAGGTATACATGCGTGTATTTTTTTCCTTTCTCTTCCTTTTCTTTTCAACAGTCTGCTGTATATGTGGCATTTTAGTGATATTTTATTCTGAACTAATAAACAAAGACCAAATTTGGCGGGGGCTAGGGTTTACCCAGTGGAGAGATGTTAGATCATGTCAGTCATGATTTCATTTTCTGAAAAACAATTTTACAGATCTATTTCTGTTCTGCAGTGGCTACTATCATCTTTTTCTTTCCTTTACCTCACTAAGATTTTTATCTTTTGGTATTTGTAAGGAACCAAAAATAAATATGTTTCTGTTTTTAAAAAGTCCATTTAAACTATAAGATCAGGGGAAAATGGGCTTTTGAATATCCTACAAAGATATAACATTTATTTTAGTTTCTTTTTTTTTTTACATCTAGCCCTACAGAACTAGTATTGTGAGAAATTATTTTTTAAAAAAGAATATTAAACCCAGAGCATAAATAAGGTATGTATTTTATTTCATGATTGTGGAGAGCATTAGATAAATTGTCAGATGGAATGCCGATTTAATTAATATAGTCCCAAAATATGCTGTAATGATAGCTGATAATATGGAATTATATGGTTGTGAGTTAAACTGGAAATAATGACTAAAGCAAGATTTGGCAAACTATGGCCCATGGGTCAAAATCAGCCTGCTGCTTATTTTTGTAAAGAGACATAGTTATTGGTTTGTGTATCGTCTATGGAAGCTTTCCTGCTACAAAAGAATTGAGGAGTCACAACAGAGATCATATGACCCACAAAGAAAATATTTACTATCTTGCCCACTCTTCCTCTTGACCCTAGATCTACAGCAAAAGTATTTCAAAAGAAGTCCTATGAAATGAATTCAAGGCAGAAGATACAGATGCGGTCCTATTTTACATCTGAATTAAAAGGTAGGGAAGAAATTTTCCTAGGGTCATAGGCTAAATTGGCATTCCTTTGAAGGACTTGCAATTCAAAGAAAACCTGGTAAGTATAGGTGGGTGAGTATATGACATGATGCAGTTAGTAGAGCATTGCTTTTTAACTAACCTTACTGGACACACGACTTTTAGTAAATAGTTGCACTGAGCGCTATGCTTTACTAAAAAATATTGAAGTAATAAAAAATTGTAAACTTTGGTGATAAAGTTGCAAATTGCTTTATTCTAACATAGAGCTCCCTGTCAACATATTGGTCCCCTAGTTTTGATGCCAAAGAATTAAGGCATTTCTTTTGTTTCTTCCAAGTCTTCAGGAAAGTTGGAGCTTGTATTAGTCAGGACAGACTAGGTTATGGTGCAGCAATAAACAACTTCCAGATGTCGGTGGCCTTAAAACAAAGGTTTAAATCTTGTTCAAAGTGTACTGTACGTCTAGTGAGTGCTCTCTACCCCCAGGCTCCTGTCCTCCATGTAATGGCTCAGCTTTGCATCTCAATGTCAGTACATGCTTGCATGATTGCAGTAGCCGGGAAGAGAGTTCTGAAAAGTCTCCAAAGGCAAATAAATGCATCTGCCCAGAGGAGAACACATCACCTGTACTCACGTTCTATTTTCAAAAAAAAGTCATATGGCTGTTTCTAACCTTAAGGAGGCAAGGAAGTGTAATCACCCTGTGTATCCAGAATGAAGATAGGAAATTTTGAGAAGTAACACGAGAGTGGTTTTCCATATCTACCTTCAGCCTCCTCTCACTGACTCCCAGGAGTATTTGTGGAATATCATATACTTAGCTTTTCATGAATAGGGGAGAATAAGTGGGAAAATGTTGGTATTCAAAGTATACGCAGGTCGGCAAGAGCATAGCTTGATAGTATTGTTGCAAATATTAAACTAGATTTCTGAATTCTTGGTTGTTATGTATTTAATTCTCTGTCCCACTAGTCTGCTTCCCTTAGCTACCAGTGTTTGGTGGAAAACAAAGGCCCTTTTCTGACTGGGTTCCCAGTGCAACAACTAACCTGAAATAACACTATTATTTCTGCACCTACAAGCTCAGCTTCAGTGAAAAGCAAAACAAAACAAAACTGAACTAGGTACTCCTCACCTAGTTTACATGAAGAGCCTTCCCAATCAGTTTTCTCCTTGTCCTTCAACCCAGGGTCAAACTCCAGAAGCCATTCCTCTAGCAGCTGCTTCTTGGTTGACTCAATTCATCCTTATCCTCTCTATGTAGGAACAAACATCAACGTTCTTGTTCCAGCTGCTTTGTTCCAATTCACATTTTTCCCTCTGATTTTCTCTTTGGTTCTAATACATTTTCATCTCTCTTTCTCTTATGGATCAGCAGCTATGATATAGACTGAATATTTACATCCATATGTTGGAATCTAATCCCTAGTGTGATGGTGTTTGAAGGTGAGGGGTTTCAAGAGCTGGTTAGGTCATGAGCATGAAGTTCTCATGAATGGAATTAGTGCCCTTATAAGAAGAGGCCAAAGAGCTAGCTCACTCATCTTTCTACCGTGTGAGGATACAATGAGAAGTCAGCCATCTGCAATGCAGGTGAGCACTCTCATAGGAACCTGACCATGCTGCCACCGGGATCTCAGACTTTCAACCTCCAGAACTGTGAGAAATGAACCTTTGTTGTTTAAGTCACCCAGTCTATGATAATTTGTTCTGGCAGCCAGAACTGACTAAGGCTGCTTCACCACAAATGTATAACATCATATAATATTCAGGAGATAATGTCAATCTCCTCACACACAACTGGAGAAAAGCTATTCATGATGGTCATTTTATTTACTATATCAATTTTGGTAAGATTTTGTTAGAACAACAGGTGATTTTATTTTTGGAGTTTTTTCTACAGTGCAGATGGAAATAACGGGTGGTGCGCCGTGTGTTCCAAGCTTTGTAAACCACTCTATGCCTGTCCCCGCCCATGCAAACATGTTTGTAGTGTTCACCAAATTTCCCTTTCCCCAAATCTCTTATGTTTTCCTCTAATGTGGAGAATTTTTGTTTGATTCTCTTAGTGTGCACACATTGTAAAATTGTCCTCAGTTTCTTTCACATTAAATTTCTTTTTCTAAAAATGGCAAATGAAAATGCTTACTTTAAACAAAATTAGTCATTGCCATGTATGGGCTAAAGATTAATTCTAGAAATTTCACAGTATATGTAATTCCCCGTGCTTTAAGTTGAGATTGAGATCCCTCAAAAAGAAGATATTTGAGTTCTATTGGTCAGTGGGGTCCTCAACTATTAATAAATCTTACTATACTTGGTTTCTCACTTTAGGGATCAGACATCAGATAGAGCCCAAAGTAATTTTATCTCTGTTCTGCTGTTTAGTTTTCAGCACTTCAGTATCGACTGAGGTCCCTCATTAATCTTATATATCCCTTCCCCAGTATCCAATTTGGAAAGGACTAAACCATCTGAAACTAAAAATAGCTATCAATTGATTAATATCCTGCAGGTGTCTGAAAGGTCAGTAAGTAGAGACCAGCTTCAGAACGGTGTCCAGAATTCATAAGTCTTTGTCTTGCCATAAGAGCAGATCAATGACCATCACCAGAGGGCAATTGAGCGTAGGCCTGACAGTTTTCTATTAACACTGGGTGTTATAGATGATGCCCTCTCCCATCCAAATATTCATGTGATTCACAGTTGGCATCTTGCTGAAGATTAATGGCCCAATGTGAAATGGTGGGTTTGTGATGGATTTCACTTATGACTGTTTTTTGACTATTTCACGTAACATTCTTCTCTAGCTGGAAATTCACCAGCTGGAGTCACTGAACTCATTCAATGCAACATTTTAAATTTGTACACATTTACCGCCATATCTTTTTAAAACTTTCTTTCCTCTAAAACTGTGAGTCAAAGAAATAAAACTGTTTTGTTTTGTTTTTTCTCATCTAGCCTATGGAAATTGTTCTTTTGCAGGTGTAAATTGCTGGGTGACAGTTTCAAGTTTAGATTCATTCTAGGGTATACTTTATAATTCAACAAATTCATCTAACATACTAGGCACAGGCTAGCCATAAAGCCCCATTCTTTTTTTTTTTTTAACATCTTTATTGGAGTATAATTACTTTACAATGATGTGTTAATTTCTGCTTTATAACAAAGTGTATCAGCTATACAGATACGTATATCCCCATTTCTCCTCTCTCTTGCGTCTCCGTCCCACCCTCCCTATCCCACCCCTCTAGGTGGACACAAAGCACCGAGCTGATCTCCCTGTGCTATGCGGCTGCTTCCCACGAGCTACCTATTTTACATTTGGTAGTGTATATATGTCCATGCCACTCTCTCACTTCGTCCCAGTAAAGCCCCATTCTTAATTGTTTAAAGGACTATAAAAGAAAGCGAGACAATAACTGGAAAAAGATAAACATTTTCAAAATTGTGATTGAGTGTTCAATAAAAATAAAAACAGAAGTTTAAAATCAAATCAAACAGTTATAGCAAAACGTGAAGATTTTAGCTCTGGCCCACTGTCTTTAATAATACTCTTTGTATTATGATGCTTGTTGACTGATTTCAATATAACCGGACATGATATTCTGGACTCTAATTTCCTTGACTATCTATCAATAATGTCCTTCAAACAACCTCAGTCACCTACTCCCATACTTACACCTGGATATTGAGTTCCCTCTCTCTCTCTCTCTTCCGTAGATAACTACTTCTTACCCTAACCTCTTTCTTCACATGGCCAACTCTGTTTCCACTACCCTCACTCTCCAATGAAAACCTTGATTCCTATGTCATGAGTTAACATGAAGACAATTTTCCAAAACTACACGACTCCTTCTGTTCATCTGCAGCATCACAGCCTACATCCTTTGTCTTCCCATCATCACTATGGATCCACTGTCTTGGCTTCTAATTGAACAGCTGTTTTGTTGAGCACTAGCTCCCATCCTCTCTCATCTAGTCAGTTGCTTTTGCTATCATGTCCTCTCTCTCCCATCAGTTTCCCCTCTTTGCTATATCATTCCCATAAATATAAAAAATGTTATTTCTCCTTGTTAAAACAAACAACCTTCTCTTGACCTCACTTCCTCTCCATCTACTGTGGGTTTTTTTGGGTTTTTTTGCGGTACGCGGGCCTCTCACTGTTGTGGCCTCTCCCGTTGCGGAGCACAGGCTCCGGACACGCAGGCTCAGCGGCCATGGCTCACGGGCCCAGCCACTCCGTGGCATGTGGGATCCTCCCGGACCGGGGCACGAACCCGTGTTCCCTGCATCAGCAGGCGGACTCTCAACCACTGCACCACCAGGGAAGCTCTCTACTGTGTTTTTAAAGCAAAAATTTTCAGAAGTGTTGTCTGTAATGTGTCTAATTCATTTCCTCCCCAGTTCTCTTAAACCCACTATAAATAGGCATTTGTTCCTTCCATGCACTAAAAATTTTCTTGTTATGGTCACCAATAACCTCCTCATCCACTCAGTGAGCAAATCCCGTTGGATCCAGCCTCACAGTGTATCCGAAATCTCATGACTTTATATCACTTCTATTGCTATCACCCTGGTCAGGTCACCTGGATTACTGCAATAGCCTCCTAACATGTCTCCCTGCTTCAACCTCCCATCACAGCCCCTCCCTACAACACCTATTTTCAATACAACAAAGTGATTTTTTTAAAAAAGTAAGACGAAGCTAATCACGGATTAAAATGTTCCAGTGCCTCCTGTCTTCTTCAAAGTAAAAGCCAGTGTCCATATAATGACCTGTGGGATTGGATGCCCCTCCTTAACTTTTTGATCCTTTTCTCCTACTAATCTCTCCCTTGTTCATTTTACACCAGCCTCCCTGATGTTCCTTGAACATTCCAGAACACTTCTGCCTCTGAGGTTTTGCCCTTGTTCTCTTGCTTTCTTCCTGGAATGTGTTCCCCTATGTAGTTCACCAGGCTCGCTAGCTCACTTTCTTCAGGTCTTTGATCAAATATCTCCTTTTCATTAAAGGCTTCCCTGACCATCGTGTAAATTTGCCCGCACCCCCGCCACTCTCCCTACCTCCCTCTCCTGCTTAACTTTCTCAACTTTTATCATGATCTGGAATACTGCATATTTTCCCTTATTAGCTTTTGGACTCACTCTCCACCACTGCAGTGTTAGCTCAACGAGGGCAGGAATTTCGGTCATTTTCCTTTGTTGTTGTAGCTCCAGCAGGACAGTGGCTGGCACATGGTAGGCCTTTAATAAAATGCCTTAAATCATAAATGAATGGTACTTCATACTATGCTTGGTTGGAAGTACATGGCAGATGTGGCAAAACTACTAAGGCATTTCTTTAAAAGTGTTTCCCTCTACACTCCCGCAGAAAACTCTATTACAAAACTGATCTCTATCCTTTATCTGTCTTCCTAGGACATGTTTTGGTTTCTTGAGGGTACATATGGTGATTTTAATTTTCATATTTTTATCACCTGGGAAAAGGGTGTATGCAATAAATGTTGAATGAATAAATATGTGAAAGAACAAAGAATACTTTGATGGACAGCAAAGACCCAGCTATTCTGGGTCTGTTCTGTAAGCCAAAACCCTGCCTGAAGATTGAGGCTCTAAACATCCTTGTCAATAGGGTCATGAGGATGATGATGCCTGAAATTACTCTCTGACCGTAAAGAACATTCTATGCTTCTCTGAAACTAGTTCAGAAAAGAACATTGTGGATAGGAGTCAGATAACGTCAAATGAATTAGATTTTAAAACAAGTAGAAACAGAGTTGGCTTTCAAGGTTACCTTTAGTTTCCTCACTTAGTCACAAACTGCTAATGGCTGCTTTCCTAACATCATAATCATCATCATTGCCATTTACACATACCAATCAGAACCCTTTCAATTTCCTTAGCAAACACTGAGCATTTACGACACATTTGGCATGATAAGAGGCAGAGGCAATACAACAAAGCAATGAAGAAAAATTAGACATGGTCCTGGCCTTTTGGACCTTACAAGTGATTACAAATTGCTACTATGATACAGAATGGGGCACTTTTTTAATCTTTAAAAAAAAAACCAGCTTTGTTGAGACATAATTCCCATACTATGAAGTTGACCGTTTTGAAGTATACATTTCAGTGTGTTTTAGTATAGTCGCAGAGTTATGCAACCATTTCCAGAATTTGAGACTATTTTTGACAACTCCACAACACTCCAGCACCTAGTCACTCAGTCCTTACTCCCCTTATCCCCAGGCCACCACTAATCCTCTTTGTGCTTCTATGGATTTGTCTACTCTAGGCGTTTCATTTAAATGGAACCATACTGTATGTTGCCTTTGTGACTGGCTTTTCTCATTTAGTATGATGTTTTCAAGGTTAATTTACATTGTAGCATGTGTCGGTACTTTATTCCTTCTTATTGCTGAACGATATTCCATTGTATGGATATACCACATTTCGTTTAACCATTCATCAGTTGATATACATGTGGGTTGTTAACAATTTTTGGCTGCTGTGAATAATGCTGCTGTGAACACTCATGTACAGGTTTTTGTGTGGACACATAGTTTTCATTTCTCTTGTGTTTATACCTAGGAGTGGAATTGCTAGATCGTATGATAACTCTAAGTTTAGCATTTTGAAAAACCGCCAAACTGTTTTCCACAGTGGCTGCACCGTATGCAATCCCACCAACAGTATATAAGGGTTCCAGCTTCTCTACATCCTTGCTGTCACTTGTTATTGTCTGTTTTATATTTTAACCTTCCCAGTTGGTATACAGTGGGGTCTAATCGTGGTTTTGGTTTGCATTTCCCTGGTGACTAATAATATTGAGCATCTCTTCATTTGCTTATTGACCATTAAGAATAGTATATTCTGAGAATATTTATTTTCAGGGAAGGCCTTTCTGAGGACAAGTTATTTTAATAAATATGAAATGTAAGTAGGATTTAGCTGGAATGAGGATGACAGAAAGAACTCCTCATGCTGGGAGCACAGCTGTTACAAAGATCCTGAGGTTCAAAGGCACTTGGTTTTTGGAGGAACTGAAAGAAGGTTAGTGTGGCTAGCCAGTACTGAGTGAGGTGGAAGGTGGCAGTGAAAGGTTTCGAGAGATCAGCAAGAACTAAAACATACAAACACTTCAGAGGACATAATTCAGCAAATTAATTTCATTCACAGGGTATAGGGAAGAGAGCAGATTTTTAAGCAGAGAAGTTAAACATCTGATTTATGTTAAAAATAGCTGATGCTACATAGCACCTAGCATATTCTAGGCACCATTCTAAGTGCTTAATGTTTATATATATTTACTACATCCATAACCCTATAAGGTAGTATATTATTTTCCTATTGCTGCTGTAACAAATTACTAAATTGATACAGCCACTATGGAGAACAGTATGTGGAGGTTCCTTAAAAAACTACAAATAGAACTACCATATGATGCAGCAATCCCACTGCTGGGCATATGCCCTGAGAAAACCATAATTCAAAAAGAGACATGTACCACAATGTTCATTGCAGCTCTATTTACAATAGCCAGAACATGGAAGCAACCTAAGTATCCGTCGACAGATGAATGGATAAAGAAGATGTGGCACATATATACAATGGAATATTACTCGGCCGTAAAAAGAAACAAAACTGAGTTATTTGTAGTGAGGTGGATGGACCTAGAGACTGTCTACAGAGTGAGATAAGTCAGAAAGAGAAAAACAAATACCGTATGCTAACACATATATATAGAATTAAAAAAAAAAAAAAGGTTCTGAAGAACCTAGGGGCAGGACAGGAATAAAGACGCAGACGTAGAGAATGGACTTAAGGACACAGAGAGGAGGAAGGGTAAGCTGGGACGAAGTGAGAGAGTGGCATGAACTTATATATACTACCAAATGTAAGATAGATAGCTAGTGGGAAGCAGCTGCATAGCACAGGGAGATCAGCTAGGTGCTCTGTGACCACCTAGAGGGGTGGGATAGGGAGGGTGGAGAGGGAGACGCAAGAGGGAGGAGATATGGGGATATATGTATATGTATAGCTGATTCACTTTGTCATACAGCAGAAACTAACACACCATTGTAAAGCAATTATACTCCAATAAAGATGATAAAAAAAAAACAAACACAGCTTATTATCTTACAGTTTTGGAGGTCAGAATCAGTTTCACTAGGCTAAAATCAAGGTGTCAACAGAGCTGTGTATCTTCTAGAAGCCCTAGGGGAGAATCCATTTCCTTGCCTTTTTTCTGTTTCTGGAGGCTTGACTTTTTTTCCTGTCTCGTAAGCCACATTTCTAGGCTCATGAACCTGCATCACTCTGACCTCTGCTTCCATCTTCCCATCTTCTAGAGAGACATTATTCTGCCATCAAGGTATGTGCCATTATTTTCTGCATAGTAACTTGTTCACAGTCACACAGAGAGTGACAACACCAGGATTTAAACTAGAGGTCTGATTCCAGAATGCACATCTTTACCCCTTAAGCTGGGTTATGTCTCCTAGTTACTAGATTTTCATAAATCGATAACTATTTCTTTTCCAATGCTGATGCCCTATTGAACTCTGCGTCAGAATATGGTTAATATAACTGATGTGATTCTTCTGTGTTCTTGTGGGTGATGTTCAATATATATGGCTCCTTTTAAAGTTGTGTGGTTTTTTTTCTAGTTTTTATAAATGCTCTCCTACCTGTTAACATTGGCGTCTTTCTTTTACCTTTCCAAAAAGCTGGCTATTCCATGGAAAAATCTAAATGTTAGATTTCTGCCTGTTAATACAGGAAAGAAAACTTGACATTTGTGAGAGTCAGCTGTTCTGAATATCCTGGTATATTTATCAGTTTTCACAAAAGATGTATAGTGAGGAGATGTCCAGGATAATTCTGTCATCTTGGGCCACTTGAACTTTCTAAGGCTAAATGTTGATGAATCGTCTCTGCCTCAGAGGGTTTCGCTGTTTAGAGGATTTACTGGAGGAAAAAGTATATGAAATGATTTTATAAAAAGAAGAGGTACACATATTAAGTACCTAAATGGAGAGATTTAGGTACTTTTCTGTTAAACCCTTAATATGTTAAATAATAGCAGTTTTAAAGTCTGAAGTTTCTTTAAGCCTAGTCAGTTATCCCATAAATTGAATAGAAAATGTAGCCTATGATGTAAAGTTTAATATATGAATTTATATGCTCTTCATTAATTGCTATTGGTGGAACAATTACTTTTGTCTTTTGGGGAAAAAAATGCCACAAGTTTTCCTCATCTGTAATTTAGCCCTTCTCTTTTATTATAATTGTGTTCAAAATGAATACAGCTTTGTATTGTTTGGGGGAAGCAAGTATTGGAACCAACAAATATGCCCGTCATTAATACACGATGTCTTACATCATACTGGAACAAAGCTTTGCTTTTTGAATTGTTGACTAGAACTCTCCTAAATTGCACATATATTAAGATGTGTTCTGAAAATAAGAATGTTCTGTGAAATGAAACATATCTTTACTACTGAAAGTGTTGATCATACTGTTAAGAAAAGTCTTTGTAAAGGAAAAATGTACCCTTAATTATAGCAAAGGTTTACATGTACATATTCACATCTAACTCTTGAAAGTACGTAAAATGATTTAAAATCTGACAGAGATGTTGGTGAAAAGAGAATAATAGAAGCTCGTCTTAACTGTTGTATCTCTATCTCTTTAATTACAGTTTCCTTGTAAGCACTGAAGGCCATACTAAGACGACAAGCCAGCTCATGCCATCTTATATGGTCCATTTCTAAGACAAAGGGGGGGACGGGGGCGGGAATTTGAGGGGTTTCCTGCAAATGTGGTTCTCTCTTCTTCATCTTTCCTCTGCCTCATCTCATGCTTGAGTGGAGCACAGTTCAGAGGTTTCTGATGTTGCAGCACAAGCCAAGACTAACAGTGTGGAAAACTGAGTTTCAAAATTAGCTCTGCCTTAAATATGACCTTGGACCAGTCATCTAGCCTTTTGGGGAACTAATTCACTAAATTACAGCCTGGAAGAACTGGACTGGGTGACTCTGAATGTCTCTTCCTGCACAAAGTGTCCACACTATAAAAGCATAAATAAACAGTGACATAATTTTCCAGGAATTGATTATGTAACACACACTGATACGGGGTCGACATGGTCCAGGGATGGCCAGCACAGAGTCATTCCTCCTTCTTATTCTTGGGCTTGGGAAGTCTCTGTCCAGACGCTGAAGTCTTGCCTCTCCCCAGCTGAAGTCCTGTGTTTTCTTGGTTTTCTTTGAACTATGTTTTCTCAGATCCTCTTTGTTTTACCTCCAAACCAGATTTAAACTCTTCCCCTAAACTCTCCTGGTCACCGAAAAAACCAGTTTTCGTCCCCTTGGTTTTTTATTTCTCCAGAGTAGAGAAAGTAGAATAAGTAAGTTCTTAAATCCCCACACTTCCTACACGTACACCTATGCAGGCCCCATGGGATTAGAAACCCCCAGTGTTTTCTGTTTCACTGGCTCTCACTTTTGGCTTCCTCTTGTTCACTCTTCCTCTTTTTTTTTTTCCCCCTGCATTTTTATGAGCATGTGTGGGTTATTTCTCTCTTTTCTTTCTCTTGCTATTCATTTTCTATATTGGCCAGTTAAGCAAGTGTCTTACACTTTACAAATCAGCACGTTTGAGCCGTTTCTTTCCTAGAGAAGACATATTTGTGTAATGACTACTAGCAAATTTAAGGGCATAAAAAGGGTCTTTCCGCACTCGTTCCTACATCTCAGTGACCAAATAAATATTTTATGGGTTTTGCTGTTAAGATGATTACAGCTTGGAAGTGAGAGGATGAATGATCAAGTTATTTGTATTTCTTTAATTCTAATTAAGCATATCATCTGAAATAGCAAGAGTGATAAGCTTTTTCATGTACAGTATGAGAAAAATTTGAACTCAGTTTGATGATACCATGTGTTGTAAAGTTTAGATACTTTCAAAGGTCTCTAATGTATCTATTTCTTCTATGTTAATGTAACGTCAATTCTGTTGCAATGATAATTCATAATTCATAAATATAAAATTTAAACTAAAATATTTCTCTTCGATGAAAACCTATCTTGGCTACTTAAGAGGTATATTCCAGACAAAGCCTTGCTACTCAGCGTGGTCCTTGAACTAGCAACATGGGCATCATCCAGGAGCTTGTGAGAAATGCAAAGTTAAAGGCTAATAAATCAGCTTCTGCATTTTAAAAACATCCCCAAACAATTCTTATGCACACTAAAGTTTGAGAAACACTGCTGTAAAAAGGATTAATATGAAAAAAGACTAGAATAAAATATCCATATAGGGCTTCCCTGGTGGCGCAGTGGTTGAGAGTCCGCCTGCCGATGCAGGGGACACGGGTTCGTGCCCCGGTCCGGGAAGATCCCACATGCCGCGGAGCGGCTGGGCCCGTGAGCCATGGCCGCTGAGCCTGCGCGTCCCGAGCCTGTGTTCCAGGAGAGACCACAACAGTGAGAGACCCTCGTACCGAAAAACAAAAAAAAAATCCATATAGGTGTGAAGATATAAATACATGTTTTTGATTGGTTAATTTCCTAAACTTACAGGGAAATTAGATTTATGTTTACATGTAAAAATCGCTCAGTTTTATAAAAACCACAGTATTTTCATTACAGATAATCCCAACTGTCTCCAGGGAAAATTGAAATTCAGAGGTAACGCTATTTACAGGTTTTCATTTGACCAAGATATATGATAATAATTTCAAACAAAACATTAAAGGTCCTCATGCCTGGCAGGTGATATATAAGGAGATTTATTTTTCTATGCGTTGATAAAATAATATAAGTAAGGTAAGTAATATTGTGTACGGAACATCCCACAGTTTAAAAGCAAGTTGCCTTTATCCTAACTTCATTTGTTTCTCTTTATTGTGACCCCCACTTGCATTAAGGGAATTTTCACAAAGGCTTAATCACACTGTTCTTTGTCTCCCACCTAATTATAATCACACTACACTATGCAGTAGATGGCTAATTGTTTCAAAATAGAGTTCTGAAGCAAAAGCCTCAGGTGTATAGTTAAATGAGGTGTTAATTGGATGGCAGAGGCATTAACTTGGGAGTAAGAAAATCAAGGGGATGGTGGTTACAGACTCAGCTAGAAGGCCAAAGGGTCACTTTATGAATTTACTAGTCCATTTTAATGGTGTATATTTACATCTTTTTGCAATCACAAGACCTGAAATTCAGGTGAGCTCTGGGAGAAATCAAATTGTGGTCAAATGCTAACTGTGATAAGAAGTAAAAATATAACTCGTCCCTTTTGTATGGTATTTTTCTGTTTACTTGTGCAGAGTAGAGACCCAATTTTAGGACTCACAACTACTGGATTCCCCTTGCTGACACCCCCTGCCTACCTGCCCTTTCCATTCAGACCAGTCCCGGTTGGGGGTGTTTGCTGCCCTTTCTCTCATCTTCAGCACCTCTCCCCCTACCTACATATGTACCTGTGTATCCACCAATAGCCATAACCACTTCCTTATCACAAAATGGGTGCTTCTTTTTGTCTATTTCCTAACTTCACCACTTAGCGCTTGTCCTGAGACATTTACCATTTACTCCCACCCCCCTACTTAAGACACAAGAGAGGGGTGAATTTTAGGAATGGCAAAGGGAAAGTGAGCCAGAAATAGAGGGCAGGAAGAATCCAGAATGGTGTCCTGGACATCACAGTAACCTCTCTCCTCATCCCCTTCTATCTATCTCTAGCCAGTTAGTTCGTACAGTTACTCTATCTTGTCTGTGCCAATACTACAGATAAAATCAGTGTTTTCAATTATGGCTGTGAATCACCCTGATTATAGTCACCCGGGAGACTGTTAAAAATGCAGACTCCTGGGTCTCACTTCAGTCATACAGAATCAGAATCATGGGAGAGGGCTTTCAGAAACTTATCTATACAC
Organism: Delphinus delphis; assembly: GCF_949987515.2. NCBI lineage: Eukaryota > Metazoa > Chordata > Mammalia > Artiodactyla > Delphinidae > Delphinus > Delphinus delphis. Next base: position 80,912,878 of record NC_082691.1, on the reverse strand, counting down.
AAAACCTTCAGGTGGTTAATTTAATCAATGCACCACTAGTTACATCCTGGAAGAGACAGGACACTAGGCTCATTCAATCCATTGTCACAGATTGCTAAAGCAATTCCCTGCCCATCATCCTTTCCTGTCTCTAGAAAAACCAGCAAGTAAACCAACAAAATCCTCACTTGTTTCAGTGTGTTTTTAAAATGTAGAAGGTTTAGTGTGGGAAAGATAGGTGAAAATTATATAGGTCTTATTTTCTTTTAACTCTCCATTAATGCTCAAAGTGGAGTCTCTTTAAGGACTCTTCAGCAATTAAATAGAAATATAACCGACCCACTTAGCAGCTACTCTCTGTAAGGGACCAATTTAACTGAAAGGTAACACAAAGGTAGGTTAATGTCTGTGTCATCATCCTTTCATAATATGTATTTCATTCACACAAACATATATAGGATATGATTATTCTAAAAAGAAAAGCTTTCTGCATTCATATGCCATGATATATGCTAAACATGGCTGTATAGAAACCATAAACATCCGTAAGGCCAGAGTAGAGCATGGAGAGTTGAAAGAAAATGAGAAAGATGACGAATTGGAGTTCCATCTGAGGAAGCAGTTGTGGAGTCAATCACTATTACCTTTAGGGGCTAATTAGCAAGGTCCGTAGGGTGCCGTTGATGCAGTGTGTGCCCCAGGATACTGACAATATAATAATGTTTTCTAATTTAAAAGGCAAGTTAGATACTTAAAATAGGATTTCTTTTTGGCTGATCAGAAGCATTATTTTGCTAATTAAACTGTCGATTGTTAAAACACCATTAATAAGTACTAAAACTTATTTACATGAACATATAAATTGACATATTCTAGAATATTAGATTATAGCAAACTATTATTTTTATTCCCTGAGTACTCAAGAATTTGCAGCAAATGACAGGGAGAGTATATATAATGCATTAAAACTTGTTCATTTCTTGTGGAAGTTTTGGTGTGTGTAACATTAAAACATCATTTTTAACAAGATCATTAAAATGTTACTATTTTCTATAAAAAGGAAGATGTTATAATATGGTCAAGTAAGAGAAAAAAAATTTATTACTGATATTACGAAGAATCAAAGATCCTGTCAGTGATTATTAACTGCCAGTTAAATGCCTTTTGCAAACTGACTTCAAAATTTTAGCTGCCAGCCTGAATTATGTTCTTTTGAACCTTGGAATGAAAAGTCATAGTGGTTTTCTGACATAATTAGAAAACCTTTTATATCAACCTATGTATCATTCTTTCAGGGTAGATTTGGTCAACTTAAGGAAAAAATTTCATTTATTAGTTATTTCCTTTCTGAAATAATTGCAAAAGTATATGTTTTAGCCAAATTTATCTAGGTGTATTCAAAGCGAACACTAGTTTGAGACAATTGTATTTATTACCTATGACCAAAAGTCCCATGGGAATCTGAACACCCACATAGTTTTGTCCTTATATCAAGTATATTTACTAGCCAAACTGCTTATATAATCAGTATTCATATGATATCTCCTTCTGAAGCAAAAGTTTTCAAATGTATATTTTTACCCCCTATATCTTTATGCTCTATTGGTCGATTATCTACTCTGGAATTTAGTACAATGAGTTGTTTTGAGCTTCCTTTTATAATTGTGCAAAAAGTGTTGATGTAGAAATGCTCCCTGTACAGCTTCAAGTCAGTAGCTTTGAAATAACTCCTAAACTGTGCTCCATAACTTGGTCCCAAGTTTTATTCTTTTTCTATTCTTTGTCTAGAGTTTTTTAAGATAGATGGGGATAAGAAATTAATTTGTGGATGATTAAGCAATAGATATCAGAGTTTGGAATTAGGATATTAAATAAAGCCTAAGTGGCCACAGCGATTTTCACCAGATGATTATTCCTTGACATGATTTTTATATGTTCATGTATAATGTCATCTCATGTTTCCAGCAGAATCAATTGGCAGCAGTGCAATCTCTGCAACATCAAATATTATTGAGGATATGAAGCAACTAGAACTCATATATGCTGCTACTGGGAGTGTAAAGTGGTACTGCCACTTCGGACAATAGCTTCATAGAGTTAAACATATAGTACCCAGCAATTCTACTCCACGTACAAAAATTTACTTAACATACAAGAAAATATGTCAAAAAAATTGTGCAAGAATGTTAAGAGAGCTTTTTTTTAACAAGAAAACCAGAAAACAGCCCCAATTTTCATCAACAAACAAGCTGAGGTATATCTATATAATAGACCACTACTCAGCAATAAAAAGAAACAAGCAAATAGACAAACAAATTGAGATATAATCATGCAACAGAATACTATACAGCAATGGAAAGAACAGGAGACTACTACACGATGGATTGCACAGAGGTTCTGTTGAGTTGCAGAAGCCAGAAACAAAATAGCACATACTATAACATTCAATTTACATGAAGATTACAAACATGCAAGACTAATCTATGGTGTTAGAAATTAGAATAGTAATTGCCTCTGGTGGGGGGCGGTGGTATGGAAATAATAAGCAGTGGATACAAAGGAACTTTCTGGGGGTAATGGAAATATTCTTTATCTTGATTGGGCAGGTGGTGGCCCAGGTGTACACATTTTTCAATACTCATTTAACTGCATACTTAATATCCGTGTATTTCACTGTATGTAAATTATAATGCAATACAAAGACCTACATCCATGTATAAATAAATAAATGGTTGGATGAATGAATGAATGGATAAAATGTATAGCCTCTGGATTCAGAAAGTCTAGATTCGAATCTTGGCTTTACAACTTCTGGCTGTGTGACCTCACACAAATTATTTTATTTATTTGTGCTTAAACTTAATTTGGTACAATAGCGTTCTGTGAGGATGAAGTAAGTTAAGACATCTGAAGAGCATTGTACAGTGCTAGGAATATGGTAATGCTTCAATAATTCTTCTTATGACATTTTCCTCTTTGTGATATGAAGACATCAATTGGATTGTAACTCAACATCAATGCTGTGTTTCATATATACTGTTTCTTTCTGGGAAGCAAGATAATTTATAGGCCAGCTACCAAGGTGTGCCTTCTTGTTATACAAGCAATTATTTATATTATAAAAATGAAGGTACTAAATGATCACTTGCCATTTTACTGTGTTTGGCAATTAGCTAGATCTGTCCACAATTCACTGTTATAATTTTAGCTGTCAGGTAGAAAACCAATACATAAAGTTTAACTGAGACCACTGAAAAATTTGGTCTCACCTATTTGTATGTCCTTACACTGAATTCCAAAATCCTTGGTTTAAATGTGGAGCCCTATGAATAAAAGTCTTAGACACTTTCATATAGTAGCAGAGAGAAAGCCACTACTTTTCGTAATTGAAATAATAGAATTAGTAGGAGTGAATATAACTCCCAGTTCATTCGATCCACCGAGTAAAGCTTCCTTTAAAAACACCAGGAAAAAGAAAAAACTTTAATAATTTAAACAATCCTTGCTTAGGATTTATCTGTTCACCGAAAAGGTCTTGAATTTCCTATTAGGAGAGAAAGTACTGAAGGCATTACGGACGCTCGAGCCTGTCTGAGTTTAATGTCTTCTATTTAGCGCTGCATATGTGAGTGATGAGGAAGTCATCCTGTCATCTCCCAGGGCAGCTATAGTCACAATGAATGATTGGGGAAAAATTGGTCTCTCCCACTGAGGTCATTCATTATCGCCCATGATTTCTTACTTCTAAGGCCACTAGAAAAGTCATTCCTCACATTGTTAGCCCCTTAGGAGAGTGGTTAGAAAAGCAATAGACTTACCTGGTAGTGTTCACATTTACTGAGTCATAAGACTTAAGTGTTCTTCCTTTATTAAATGCAATCTCATCAGACTCCTTGTTTGAGGCCTTGTTTATTAATATAAGCGCATCAAGTTTTCTCCTATTCTGCTCAAAGAGATAGGTTATCCATCCTCCCTTTAAGAAAAGGTTTAGATTCTTGGAGGTCTGAAATTCTTGTGTCCATTTATACAAAATCTACTAATGAAGCTCCGATTTTAATCCCTGTTTGGGTTAGTTATGTGATCATATAGATTGGAATCTGTAAAAGGGGAACAGTAAAGAGGTGGATTCACCATTACTTAAAAGGAATTTAGGGTACAGAAAGTTAATTAGCAGTTATGCCGTGTCCATTTATATTAGACACTATACTAAGCACTGCACATCCTTTATCTGATTAATTTCATTTTCTACATACTTATTACTTTAAACAAGAACAGTAAAGTCATTTTTCTTAAATACAAAAACTAGTTGGACTTCCATACCTCCTACCTCTAGTAAACATTTTCCTGGTCTTATGAAGGAGGCCAGTCACCCTAGACCTATAAACTTTTAACGTGTTGTGTACTTAGTCCTACAGGCTATGATTTAACTGCAAATTCAGTGGCAGTTCTTAAAGTCTTGATATCTCTCTATTAAGTCTTGGACTGGAGTGAACAACTCATTTTGTGCCTATAGAAAAAGTTTTCTGAAAGGGGGCTATAGCTATGACTGGCTGTGGGAACACAATGTCAGCCTTCACAACACTTCATTAAATACCTGTATCCAAATGATACCAGACTCCAACAAGATTATATTAGTCCAAATTACCTTCCTTTACAGCTCTCAGAAATGTTGGGATTTTCCTATAAATATTTCTGACATCTCATTGGCAGACTCCTTATTGGATGCAAACTGAGGTGTCGGAGTGGATAATTAATCCTTCTTGCCTTTTGACTGTCGGTAAGTTATTCAAAAGGCTTTTGCTAGGTCAAAGTTTCATAAAGGGGCATTAAGGAAGAAATCACTAAGCACTAGGAAAATGGGGGGAAAACATGCCATATTTTGAGTAGGCTTTTAAGACCTCTGTTTGAAAACTGCAGGGAAGTTTATTGCAACATCTCTGTATGATTATTCAAAAACAAAATAAGAATCCTCTTATGCCTCTGCAGGGAGCCTCTTATAATAATGGCCTTGTAGTTAAAAAGGATATGAAAGCAAGATTTCCCTCCGATGGCATCCATATAGCTAAAATTGTAATTTGTACAATATGGTTAAAGAAAACATTTTTCCCCTGGAAATAAAGGTTAAAATTTTTCAATTTGGTAGTTTAATATTCCCTCTTATTTTCCTGTGTTCATTAATTTTTTTGGAATCATGAGAGAAATAGTCCTTTTTAATTCAATTTCAGCCTGTCTACAAGATGTTGCTTATAAAGATAATAATGACAACAATAAGTTCTATCAATTTAATCATAGTAGTTGGCTATAGATTATGATTAGAAAGTTTTACCCTTGTTCTCATAACAACGTCCAAAGGTTAAACATGGTTTCTTTGTTTGGTCTATTTTGAGGCAATTCTCTCATGATTTACATGGGAGAGGAATACAGGTTTTCTTCCAGGCTCCAAGGAACCCTTATTGTAGCTGCTTCATTTGCATTGTAGCTAAGGCAGGACTTGTGAAGCAGGAAAGAAAGGGCACCATGTGATGCCCGGACTGAGGCGTGAGTACCAATGTTGATGGAACTGACCGACAGCAGAGGCTGACTGTAGAGGCACAGCCTTGAGAGTCAGGCCTCCATGTGTGTTCAGTTCTTGCTTCCAGTCAGACAGGTGGAGCAAAATAATGGCTGGTACTCAAGAGTCAGCTAGCACACCACTGTCCTTAAGATGTGTCTAGAGGTTGTTGGCTCCAGGTCCAAATCTGCAAAAAGAAAGCAGATCTCCAATGTCCCCAGCCACCAAGCTAGAGCTGGTGTAGGAGTTTAGGGAAGAGAGAATTAGGATTCAGACTGGGAACTATGACTGAATATAAGGTTGGCAGCAAGTAAAACTGGTCTGATTAATTATAATTATGTTAATTCTAACCATGATTGGACCTGAGACAGTGACAATTAGTCTGTTTTGTTTGGTAATTATACTCTGTGATGTATATATTTTTAGAAAAAGGGTAGAAAGGGCATATCTCATGGCTATCTCTTGCTTCAGACAGGGCTGCCATGGGTCATGGGATGATTCTGAGCCTTCCAGTGAGAGCCTTTCCTAACATCTGTTTCCTACATAATAGATGCTGGAAAAGAGAAAGGTACAAGGAAAGAGGCAAGAGGTAGGGCACAGAACTTTCAAAAGTCCACAATGGGACTCTACCGCTGGAATGACAATGCTTACTTTCTGAGGACTTAAGATACAACTGTCTTGAGTGTCTCTTAAATTTTTCTTTAGTGTTATATTAGCTGTTGGCTACATTTTAGATATTCTCGCTTGAACTGGGAGTAAGCTGTGGTTCAAACAAACAAAAAGATTATGTTAGGTAAGATTTGAAGACTAGATTCTTTTCTCTTGTAAAATCTGTGTTGTAGCCTATAATACAGCAAGATGGAGAGAGTAGGAAAAGTAACCTAAGTGGAGAACGTGGATGCCCTTTTCTGCAAGCATGGATCTTGTAACTTTGCCAAAGGCAGAGAGAAGTGTAGGAATATGGACACATTTCAACTGCAATGACTAAATGCTAATTTAAAAAATCACATATCATAATATTATGTCCTCAGCTATTTTCAAGTTGGAGGAGCAGAGCTCTGAGGGAGTGAAGTGCAAGACCACAAAATGCAAATATGCTCCTGAAATTAAAACCTAGTTTTATGTTTTTTACCTGTCTTTAAGGCATAATTTGCTACCCAAGTAAACAATTAATATATTTACGTGACACGTAAACTGAGGATGATATAGGAATTTACTGGTTTTTCTTTCCCTTTTCAGATGGCTATTAATTGTGTAACTCTGAAATGTTTTATATAGTAATAGTTGGGACAATGGCACAATTAATTGAATGATAAAGGTTATCTCATTGAAATTCAGTGCTCTGTCCTGAGACGTATTTGGCTCCAGTGGAAAGTGCCACAAGATGTACTACTTGGACATAAAAACAAAGAAAAACACTGAAAGGAAGTCTGTGCAGTGTATGGTACTCAGGATCACAGGGGGTCAGCTTACACTGAATGCCCTTGGGGCGAAGACTTTCATGTTTGTACATGATAAACTCATCTTGAATGTTCGACAACAAAAAGGAAGTGACAACAACATTAATTATAAATACATGAAATCAAATACACCAACGTGAAATACTGCCAGATTTTTTTTTTTCTTTGACGCTACCTCTTTGAAGAAACGTATGTTCAAATGCTCAACATATCCACTCCAATGGCAATTTTGGAAAAGGAAAAATGTAATGTAGTTCTATTTTCATCAGAGTTTGAGTGCACATAGCTTCTGGCTTCTTGAGATTGACACTGATAGGAATTGGCTTCCTTTTTAAGATTCATAGGTACGGTGTTTCTGATGATTCTCTAGAGATATTTCTATCATCGTAAATGGTGGCTTTTTCATCATTTACCTCAAGTGACTTTCAGTAGAACAGTATTTTCAGATACCTACTAGATATCAGGTATGGTTTAGCCTCAAGCCTAAATATAATAAGAGTGAAACAGTAACAATAATAATATCATATATAATAATACTATGTATATAACTATATATTCAAATATGTAAGATATCTCAATCAGTATATAATATGACAATAATAATAGCTATTACAAATTTTGAGCCTTAGTGCATACCAGGGATCTTAAGTGTTTTTTCAAAATATAATCTCATTTTATCCTCAAAATAATCTTATAGGTGTGGGATTTATTCTTCCCAATTTTACAAATGAGGAAATGGTGAGGGTAAATAACTTGCCTAAGACCTTACAGTTAGTAAAAGACAGAGCATTATATGCCCCAACACCAACACTGAATCAAGTTTACTTACCTACCCAAGCAACCTAATCCGTTAAGAATGGCACACGACAGAGTCATCCAACGCAAATGTACCTTTAGCACTGCCTGCCGATCCTACGACACTTCTGTGTTCAATTCACTCAGCCAACTCTTTGCTCCCAAACCTCTTGCCCTCCCTCCTACCCTGTTACTCTAAGCAGATGAAATTGCCTCTTACTTCAAAGAGAAATTAATCAGAGAGGAACTCCTTGAATCCTATTCTTTCACCTCCATGACTCACCACATCAGCATATTCTCTTTTCTTTCCTCTCTTTATGGGAGAAAAGGCACCCCTCCTCCTATGGCAGCAGACCCGAAGACTTCTCCTCCTTCACCTCCTAGGACCACCATCACAAATCCTTTCTCTCTCTTATATATTAAGTTGTGAAATGGGGATAATGAGTATGCTCACCTCTGAGGGTCATTGTGAGCATCAAGTTAGACTATATACGGAAAAGTGTCTGACACATAACTAACATTGGCTGAACGATAAAGAAGATGAGGCAGATGACCTTACTCTCCAGGCATACTTTTCTTCATTGGAAGCTATGATCTCTACATCACTTCCGCCTTCTTAAGGATAAAACATTGGCAAAGGGATTAACAGTAGAAAAAGATTTTTTAAAGTACAACAAAATATCTGTGCAAGCTTTGGGAATAGCTGTGGCAGGAGGGTGTTTAGTGACTTGAGAAACAGGTTTAATATTCTTGCATTGCAAAAAATACTATCGTATAAAGTATCTGTTGCAGACAATAAGCCTGAGTGGGTATTTTGTGAGAAAATACTATGATGCCAAGGAATTATAAAAAGATTTTCAGACTCCTTAATGTTTTTTTTCCTATAAATTTGCTCCTCTATATTCTCAAGATTTCCTGGCCCATGAATTCATGTGCTAGTTTTAGCATTTCAAGAGGAAACTGTAAAATTTCTATTATGGGCATCTCTTTGGGGCCACGTAATTTTAATAAGGAATAAAATAAGTTTTGTGTGGAGACAACTGTCTGGAAATTTTTTCTCTCTCTGTTATTTTAAGTAACTTATTTTCAATAAGTAGTAATGAACCAAATCACTTTTATAAAAGAACTTTAACCTTTTAAGTGATATTATTTGAAAGTTTATTTTTTGCTCCCTTTCCCAAACTGCAGGCTAGCTTGTGTTTTCTTATCTCCACAATTTTTCCATTTGGTTTCCTTTTATAAAAAAGATGATTTTATCTTTTGATGTGCCTACACTATTGGCACAGTTCACCACAAGGAGATTTAATAAAACATTTTTTGTTATCACTTAAGTGAAACCTCAGGTCATCAAGGAGACCAGAATCAGAGTTTAAAAGAGTGTGTCTGTTTGGCTGGAGAATGTTGTACCCGAAAAGCACATGAAATCACCTAGTTCAATCTTTTAATATTAATAATTTGTGGACTGACGATGGAGAAGATGAATTGTCATCTGTACTAGTAACCCTGGTGCTTACATACAGAGTGTGCCGTAATACCCAGGCCTCTAGGCTCCATTCCATGCTGCCTCCCATTCAAGCAGGGTGAGTTCTAGAAATGCAGGAAACATAAACTATATTTCCTCATTCAAGCAGAAATTCTGTAAAGCCAACATGCTACAAACATATTTATGAACATTTCCTAATTATTTCATAGTTAAGCAGAATTTATCTTCGACACTAAAAACTCACTTAATATACATTAATTTGCTTTTCTACCCTAATTATAGTAGTTGCAGTTTAACCCTTTTTGTTGCACGATCTTGACTGCTTCTGATTCATCTTCTTAAACGTGAATGATAGCATATAATGAAAAAGCATTATTGTATCAGGTAAACAAATGCTGACTTAAAAGACCGGTATGCAACTAACTTCCCTGCAACTAAGTTGGCCAACTTAAGGTTTCTGCCTCTCAGTTTATAACTAAAATGGAGATGGTATAGGTTTTGCTTTCTTTGCAGGATTTCTGAATATCAAAGGAGATGACCTATGTGAAGATGTTCTTTAAATTAGAAAATATTTTACAATTTCATGGTGATATTGAGAGGGAGACTTATGCAAGGTATAGCGGCAAGTAAGGTTGTATCCAGGGGAGGATACCTGTTCAGTTTTCTAGAGACTTTGGGGTCAGTACATAGGTAAATTCACCATGATAGAGGGTTTAGTTCTCAGTCTTTGCCTAGGGAGAAACTCTGATTGGTTTGAACTCAGGTGAACTGACTGAACTCAAAACCTACGGATCTATAAACCAGGAAGAAAATTCCTAAATTTTAATGACCAGAATTCTCATGCTTCCTCTCCAGCACATCAGCTTCCTGATGTCAGGCAGGATACAGGCATGGGAACTTTGTAAAGAGAAAATGACTTTCTTCACTTATAAAATACATTAGAGTGTGGTTGGTTTTTTTTTTCTACCCTTTTGCTACTTGTTTTTATTATTCACTTTCTCTCTATATACACACATACATATGTATATAAAAGTTTTTCTAAACCATTTAAGAGTAGGTTACATACATCATGACCTTTTATTCCTTAATACTTAGTGTATATTTTCTAAGAACAACTATATTCTCTGACATAATCTTTGGTACAGTTATCAAATTCAAGAAATTTAACATTGATACAATAGTTTACTATTCATACTCTAATTTTGTCAATTGTCCCAATAGTAAACTTCTAAATATATTTTTTTCCTTCAGTCAAGGATCACAGATTGCATTTAGTTGTCATGTTTCTTTAGTTTCCTTTGATCTGAAACAGTTCTTCAGCCTTTCTTTGTCCTTCTTGACATGGACATTTTTTATGAACACAGGCCAGATTTTTCTTCCTTATTTCTTTTGATTTTTTTAGAGAATGATCTTCATTTGGGTTTATCTGATGTTTGCTCATGACTATATTAAGGTTATGTGTGTCTGGCATGAATCTACATGCCACTACTGATAATAGTGTCCTCAGGACATCATATGTGGAGGTAACCCTCATTGGTGATACTAATTTTGATCACCTGGCCAAGTTGTTACTTTGTTTCTCCACTGGAGAGATACTATTGTCCCCTTGGCACTCATAAGCAATCTATGGGGAGACACTTTAAGACCATATTTTGCTCCTCATTAAACTTTTCCCTCACCATTTATCATACACTCATGATTCTTGCTTGAACCATTTTCAGGCTGCAGTGATGGCAAATTTTAAGTGGTTGCTTAAACAGTGCAGTGGTTCTTCTAAAAGATATTTTATCCAGGCTATGATAGACCCAGTGAATCCTCTTCACCTCCCCAACAGTAGGAAACTATTTGGTGACTGGATAAACATTGCCAACTGCTGTCTGTTTCAGCTTTCCTCTTCCATGTTCCACGTTAACAATCTCTCTTTCTGTTCAGTCTTTCTCCAGGCAGGATGAAATGCAGTTTCTTTCTTTTTTGCCTAGTATCTGCAAACACATTTCAGACTTGTGTTTCTGTAATTACATTCAGATCAAATTCATTGGAGTTTTACTTGTTTCCAAACTCTTAAGACACTTTCAAAGACAGCTATTTAGTTAATTCTCATAATAGTCACATCTGTTGTTTGAATTTGCTAAAGTTCAAAGGGCAACTTGATTTTTCTTCTTTCTGTGTTCTTGAAAGTCACCTTATTGCCTTGTTCTCATACTACTTAAGGAAGTATTATTATACTGATGGCTATTATGAATACCGGTAGTAATGTAGATATAGACAATTCCAGAATAGACTCAAGAAGTTTTTCTGTTCAATCATTGTCTCCTCCAAAATTAAAGTCCCTAAAATTTTTTTCAAAATTACGCTTTCCAATCAGTTGGAATTTCTCTTAAAGTATTCATTTCTAAATTGATTTTGGATTTTCCCCAGCAGAATAAAAAAATTGACTGTCAAGGCTAAGGTATTATACGTCACGGCAAAATGACTCATAACATGTGCATTTTTAATTTGTCTTGTACTTGTCATAGAATTTTCAGTCTGCAAAAAGTCTTAAGGAATATTGCTTCACCAACTCCTCGTTTTCATCAGTGAGGACTCTAAGCTCAGAGCATTTTAGCATCTTGTTCATGGCAAATCTGGCAATCCCCTTTGCCTACGCACAGCCAATCTCCTTTCTTTTCTCCAAAAATGCTGGCAGATTCTTGGTTCTGGCCTTTATAATTGATTATTCAAGTCCCTCAAGAAGCTTTTGAAATAGAATCTTTGCCTTCATTCTTGCTCCCCTGTAATTAATGAGGACATAGAGCAGAGAAGGCTTAACTTAAACTAGGGAGGGGGTTGGGGGAGCCCAAAGAAGCTTCTTGAAGGTGACTCTTGAGTTTGAATTTAAATGATGGTCAGTGTAATCAGAAAAAGTGGGAAAACTCTACCTGATCTTAAATCCTCCATATGTTCCCATAGCACCTTAATTTATTTTTCATGACACTTAGTATCACATTATATTGTAATTGCCTATTTACTTACCTATATCTCAGGTGGATTATAAATTCAGCCGAAGTTGGCGCTGTCCTGTTCCTATTGTAGTTACATTATCTTGTACATAGTAAGCACTCCATAAATATCCACTGATGCTTGAAGAAATAAATGAATGAACATTCTAAATAAATATAACTCTAGACCATTACGGTCATAATCCAATTCCTCTTTCAGCAAACTTCTCTGTTAGAGTGAAATTTCTCAGAATGACTCACTGTCCCAGTTCACTTGGGACTGACGTGATATCATCACTGAAATCTTCTCAGTGCCAGACAAACCAGGGTGCTTGGTCACCCTATCTTTCACTTCCTCTCAGTGGTATGTTGGCGCTGGCTTCTCCTGGATCATGAGAGCCAATTGTGCACACTTCTTCCCAAAATTATGTTCAGTGACATCATGCTGCAGCTTGAAATCAGCCACGGAAGGAGAATTTACACCATGAAATTGGCAAACACTATAAATCTGGTTGTTGTACTTATAGTAGTTGTTAAACATCTTCCAGCACACTACAGCTTCTAACCCTTCTTAGATGCTTTCCAAAGTGCATCCACTGACTTCGTGAAGTCCTCTGCCTGTGCAAGACTTACTGGAGGCACCTGTCTTGCTCCTGCTGTAGCTTCTCCTCACCCACAGAAGCTGAGGCACTCATTACACTTTTGCAGGGCTCTACCTCTTGCTAGGAGCCTGATAAATGAATCACTCTGAAGGGCTACTTTTCCCTCTAGGTTGCATAATTTCACTTGAAGAAGGGTTTTGGAAATTGCTTCACCCAAAGAGCTCAGTAGACAGCAGGATGGTTCTTTTTGTACAAACACACCATTTTCCCTCTTTCACGTACAATCTACCAGCGGTTCCCAAGAGTGCAGCCAGGCTTTGAGGGTCATCAGCCTTATGTACTTTTGAGGTCCTGTTTATAAAAATTCATTCTAAATTCTCCTCTGGCGGTGGTGGCTTATGTCCCATCGGTAGTTTCTGACACTACTCTCCTTCATTTTCATGAGAAATACCAAGAAGCAGTCATGATGGGTGGTAGAGGGGTTAGAACACCTGGACTCCAGTCATGGTCCTACCTTGCTTTGCAATCCTGCAAAAGCCACTAAATATCTCTGAGTCTTTATTTCTACAAAATATAGTTGATCCTCATTATTCACGGAGTATTTGCAAATTTGCCTATTTGTTAAAATTTATTTGTAACTCCAAAATCAATACTGATAGCTTAGTCGTTCAGAGTGGTGAAGAATTTGAGGCACCTCAAGTACATATACCGAGCTAAGTCTGAGCTTTGCCTTCTGGTTTCAGCTCTTGGATTGTGAATAAGTGTCCTTTTTGCAGCTTATTTAGTCTCGTATTTTTTACATTTTTGTACTTTTTGTTGGTGATTTTGCTGCTTACAATAGTTCCCTAAGCATAGTGCTGGAGGGTGGTCTGGTGTTCCTAAGCACAAGAAGGCTGTGATGTGTGTTAGGCAGCAAATACGTTGTGTTAGATAAACTTCGTTCAGGCATGAATCATAATGTTGTTGCCCATGAGCTCAGTGTTAATGAGTCACTAATACAGTACACCCAGGAAAAGGAAGCTAAAATGTGCTGGTCTGTACGTGAGGCCACTCCGGAAAGTGCTAAACTAACATCTACAGTGTGCAACGAAGCTAAGGAAAAGATGGAAAGTCATAAAATTTGTGGATGCACGAGATGAAAACTGATTTTTAAAAAAAGTACATTCGATGGCATTTTTGTGAGTCTGAAAGCCAAAGAAAGCCACGGTTAGAACCATTGTTAAACCTTTCTTGGCTAGTGTTTTATTATAAAGAAATACTGTATATAATCATTGTATTTATAAGAAAGATATATTAAATAAGGTGTCTTTAAACAGAAACACACAAAAAACAAGGTTATACTTGATAGGTTGATGAAAATGTGGTCAGAGACTCACAGAAACTTAACCCTGTATTTCCCTAGGAGCCATGATCAGTATTTGCAAATTTCATGTTTGTAGTAAATTCATAAAATATAACTCCCACAAATCATGAGAACCGACTGTAGAAATATTCAGAATTTGTAGTCATTTTAAAATGGTGCTCCTAGGACACTTGTAGTTGAGAGAGGAATGAGTGATTGAGTGGTATTCTTAAAAGAGGGTTCATGGAGTTCTTGGTTTGCCTTCGATCATAGCAGTTATATGTTTCTATTTTACGTCAAGTTCTGAGCAAAATTTTGTTGGAAAAAAAGAAGCTAAAGATGTAAGATGCAGGGGACACGGGTTCGTGCCCCGGTCCGGGAGGATCCCACATGCCGCGGAGCGGCTGGGCCTGTGAGCCATGACCGCTGAGCCTGCGCGTCCGGAGCCTGTGCTCCGCAACGGGAGAGGCCGCAGCAGTGAGAGGCCCGCGTACCGCAACAACAACAACAACAACAAAAACCATCTCAGATAATTTATTTTCCAATTATCACCTAAGAAGACATTCTTTTTAGTAATGAATGATTGCTACCTTTAAAAATACTTTCATTTGCATGAAAAAATCAAATGTTTCATTGCAGTAAACATGTTTGGCATGTGAAATTCTCAGCACAGACAACTACGTTCTAATTACCCTGATGGAGGTGAGTTGCAATACAGAAGTGTTTTAATATAAGTTTTGGAGGATATTACAGCGGCTCTCAGGGTGAATTGTATTTACACTCTGCCAAGGAGTTCTTAAGAGCTAAACCATGTGACCTAAGCCGTTAAATGCCGTGAGCTCTAAAATCAAGTTATTCCACTAAATAATAATAAGTACAAACTAATATTACTGACTAAATGAATAATGAGCAAAATTTTCATTTTCTCCTAAAATAAATGACTCACATCATTCTGTTTTTCTATTTTTCTTACTTGCCACCAACTTTTTCCAATTCTCATTGACATGATTTACTCCAAGTGAAACCCAATGATTAGGTAAAGGTTTATCTTAAAAGTCAGTTTAAAGTATTTTTTAAGTAAGGGACATAAGAAATTGTTTCTTTTTACAGATTTTCAAATGACTATATAACTGTCAACTGACACCAACCCAGCAGCTAATTGTATTGTGTATGATCAAAAGACAATTCAGTCTCTGAGTATTTTGTCCACTTTAAGTAACAAAGTAGATCAACCAATTAGTGTTGCATATAGTTACTTGTTTTAATGGTTTCTAATTCTTTGTGGAGAATTCTGTCAAAGTTCCTTGATTTTTTTTTTTTTTTCGGTATGCGGGCCTCTCACTGCTGTGGCCTCTCCCGTTGCGGAGCACAGGCTCCGGACGCACAGGCCCAGTGGCCATGGCTCATGGGCCCAGCCGCTCCGCGGCATGTGGGATCTTCCCAGACTGGGGCACGAACCCGTGTCCCCTGCATCGGCAGGCGGACTCTCAACCACTGCGCCACCAGGGAAGCCCCTTGATATCTTTGATATACAAATTTCAAAAAGTTGACCAGGTTTGAAAATGTCCCTCTTATCTGTATCTCCAGGCAGAATAAACCCTATCCATTATGAGGATAACTCCTATCACCACTTCTGGAGAAGGGTGGACATTCAACACATGCTTTTTGAATGACAACAGGCAGCAAGTGAATAAGAACATAAACTTACAAAGATCAGTAATATATTTTTAGCTTACCTTTTTCATAAAAATGATTGTTTAGTTTTTTTTAAACTGAAACACAAATTCTACCTAAATACTACATCAAAGTAACTACAGTTGACCTTTTTTTCATTTAAATTTTATTTATTTATTTTATTTTTGGCTGCTTTGGGTCTTCATTGCTGCACTTGGGCTTTCTCTAGTTGCGGCGAGTGGGGGCTACGCTTTGTTGCGGTGCGCGGGCTTCTCATTGCGGTGACTTCTCTTGTTGTGGAGCACGGGCTCTAGGCGTGCAGGTCTCAGTAGCTGTGGCACGCGGGCTTCAGTAATTGTGGCTTCCAGGCTCTAGAGTGCAGGCTCAGTAGTTGTGGCGCACGGGCTTAGTTGCTCCACGGCACGTGGGATCTTCCCGGACCAGGGCTCGAACCCGTGTCCCCAGCATTGGCAGATGGATTCTTAACCACTGTGCCACCAGGGAAGTCCCTACAGTTGACCTTTGAACAACACGGGTTTGAACTGCGTGGGTCCACCTTTATGCAGATGTTTTTCAATAATAAATACTACAGCACTGTAGGATTCTGAGGTTGTTGAATCTGCAGATTGGGAACCACAGATACGGAAGAACCACAACTGCATATAGGGAGGGCTGACTATAAGTTATATAAAGATTTTCCACTGCGGGGAGGGTCAGGTCCCCGTAGCCTCCCCTCCCCATTGTTCAAGGGTCAACTATATATTTTTATTATAAAAGCAATTCTGCTTTATTTCAGGTTTTCAAAACTGAACTGTGATACATTTTGCATGTATCAACTAATTTAAACCTCACAACAACCCTGTGAAGATAAATGTGAGGCACAGAGAGCTTAATGAAACTTGTACATAGATACCCCAGCTGATACATGGATAGCAGGATTCAAACCATTCCACTGGTATTAGATCAGCTTTTAAAGTTATTATTATTACTGCCATGTTTGGCCTGTGGGATATGTTGATAGATGCTTAAAAACAGGGTCTGTCTACAGACTGCAGAAAGCCTAGGCCCTGTATCATGGAATTGGCTTCTGTAGTCTTGACCCAGGCCACAAGGTCTAAGTAGACATTTGGTGTCACAAACACCATGCTGAGGAATTGTAGGTACGCTGTTCACACTACCGGCTGAATGTGAAAATGTTACTCAAGCAGCCAACTTTACTTTCTGTTTTGAGGGGGGGAAGGAGCAGGATACTATGAAAATTGCAGACTCCGTTGAATGTTGGACTGAATTCACTGAATCAGGCTGAATTAGAGAACACAAGCTTCTGCTTTCAGCTAGGAAAACGGTGCATGCTCCCATAGCATAATCCACCTGAACCCAAAGGCTGAGGCAAAATATATGACATCAGATATGTGATCTTGGGTGCATGTAATGAATATCCTACGTGGTAGCCTAACCAAATAGCAATTAATTTTCTAATATAACAGGAGGTAGGGAGGTAGTTCAAAGCAGAGTTAGTAACTTCCCTGTCACGGAGGCCTGGGTCTCCTGTCTTACTTAGTGCTTGGTGATCCTTACCATATGGCTCTGAATCAAGGTTTGCCTCATTGGTGCAATATGACTGCTCTACTTTTAGCCCCTTGTCAGTGTTTCCAGTGGGAGGCAAAAGGAGAAAGTGGTGAGTAGGAAGCATGGACTCCTTTATAATGAAAAGAAACCACTTCCAGAAATTACAAGCACAGTTTTGTTCCTATCCCATGGGCTAGAATCACATGACTTTCCTAGCAGAAAGTGAGACTAGGAAATATGGCCTTTACCACGGACACAAAGCCAACCTGAAAAACAGGGGGTTCTGTAAATTACAAGCAAGTGGAAAATAGATATTGAGTAGACAAAAAATATACCTGTAACAGTCTGTCCATAGTTTTGATTAGACATATTTTAGGCTTAAGTTTTACAATATCTCAGTACCTTAGCCTTGAACATCAGTCTAGGTACTGGGGGAATAAAGAACACAAGATATAGGACTGACCTTTCGAAGCTTAAAAATCTAGCAAGGGCTTAAGAGACAACAGTTTTAACAAGACAAGGCTGCGCATTACAAAAACATGTATATTACAAACGTGTTAAATTTTTCAAATGGTCCATGCTCATTAATTTCATTAGAAATTGTAAGAATTAAGTAAATTGACCTTTATCAGTCTTTATTTTCTTTAAAATTTCTTCCACGGCTTAAGTAACTTGAATACATCTCAGTGACTCAGCACATTGGGTTTTTCTGACTTTTCCTTTTCTTCTATGCATTGTTTTACTCACTTGAGAAACAGATGGCATGCACTTTGAGGGAATCTTATGGTAGACAGTTATATAATGGAGAAACCTTATGATAGAGAAAAGAAACGTATCAAAGAAAATAAAATGTAGGTCTCTTTGAGGTAAAAGATAAAAACAAGCAATATGTTCCCAACTTCATTCTGAACTTCGGAGCCTGCTTGGAAAGGGTGATTTTAATATTATTAGAGATAGAAAGGTCCCCTTTGGAACCAAAAAAGGGGAAACTTTTAATATACATTTTACCTGAGGGAAAGTATTGCTGAAGTAACTGTTGTTAATCTTGCTTCTTCTAAATACTACTGCAATTTGTAATTTAATGTAGTTTCAGCTCGCTCAGTGTTTGTTATTGTGGGCAATACATTCTACCGACTAAAGGGACTCAGTCTTTAATCACTTCTTTGCTTAAATTACTGTTATAAGAATGTAGATTTTTGTTAATAAGTGCATGCTTATTTGCAGAATAAATAAAGCTTTACCACCCACTTCAAAACCTATCCTGAACCTTAGTTCTGAGTTCCTGTTTCACAAGAACAAATACTGTTTGAAACCGTGCTCCAATATGCAGGCTGTGGGGTTAGTTTGTTAGGTAGTAATTGAGGAAATGGTATTGAAATCATGCATCTCCCTTGTTCACCACAGTGCATACTGCTGAAAGTGTAAAAACCTTTGTTTGACCTCTTAGTAGAAAATTAAAAGAATTACAGGAAAATGGAAATAAAGATCTTGAATGTGTAAAGGAGTTACTGAGGTTACACCATCAGTGACAATTCTGGAGATAGCTCTCTGTTTCCTAATCAATGTTTTAGAACTGTTCTGCTTCCTAATGAGATGAAAGAGAAAGGTACGTCTGGGTCAGGAGCCTGGGACCATGCGCTGTTTCATGGTGAACAAGCAGCATTTGGTTGGGTATTTAAGAGACTTTCAAAGTGAACCCACTACAGAATGAGGCTAATTTTGTGTGCCCCAAACATTGTTTTACACATCATAAATCTTTGAAATCATCCTTTTGAGGTAAATGATTTCAGAAGAAATCCCTGAGAAAATTTTTAAGGAGATTCTTAAATTATTTTTGGAAGACTATGGAATTATTATAGGGGAAGAGAGTTGGGTTCTTCTGAGTTGACTATTTAACTTTAAACGCTGTGTGTGGGAGTGTGGTATTTATCAAATGCTGCAACAGAGTTTCAGGTGGAGATATAGGAAACGTTTCTGGTAATCCCCAAACCCATATTCTCTACTATAACTTGACATTTATCACGAAGTCCTTGGTTTTATTGCATTTTCTTTTAATCAGATTTTACTAAAAATAATTTGGCCACCAGATGAAACTTTGAAATATCTTTGTTGTAGAGCAAAGTATTTCCGGGGATTGTAATGCACCTTTTATTCTGGTCCACCTTACTTGATATCGAGTAGAATTCCTGATCCTGACTCTTCCTGTTGTTTAATTTGTTTGCCTGTAGAAATGTCACCAAACAGCATCAGCTCTGGGAGTTTCTGCGTGGAAGGCATTCATTTTCTATTGCTGCTGTAACAAATTACCACAAACATAGTGTCTTAAAACCACACAAATTTTATCTCATAAAATTTTATTATTATAAACTAAAAAACTATTATCTCCTGGTTCTTTAGATGAGAAGTCCAGAACAAGTTTCAGTGGGCTAAAACCATGTGTTAGCAAAGCTGTGCTTCTTTCTAGAGGCTCCAGAGGTCAATACATTTCCTTGGCTTTTTGAGTTTCTACTGGTCCGCGGCGTTCTTTGATTCATTCCCTTCTGTCACCTTCAAAGCCAGCAGTGCTGTATCTCCTTGACCATACTTTCATAGTCATATTTCCCTCTGACTTTCTTCTCCTGCTTCTCTCTGACCTATTTAAAGACCCTTGTGATTAACTGAGCCTACACAGAGGATCCAGAGCAGTCTCCTCACTTCAATTGTTCTTAACTTAATCACATCTGAGAAGCCCTTTTTCCCATGTAAGGTAACATATTCACAGGTTCCAAGGATTAGAACATGGACCTCTTCACTTTGTTTATCTTAGAATTCCCCAGTTCTGTCTGACCATGGCACTGTATCTTTTTCTCCCAAATAATATCTATTTACATTCCACAGAATAATTTTCTATGGAATGCCCTTTGTAAAGTACTGGTATGGTAACACTTTACTTTGTGTACTTTTTAATCATTGCCAACATCCAAAGACATTTGGACCTTTATGTAAGGAGGTACAATTAAACTACACTGTTATGCCTCTCTCTAGCAGTTAGCACAGTTTGTTCTCAATAAATATTTTTAAATACATGAAAAGAATAAAAATAAAAGGTACTCTTTTCTATTAAAGATTTTAAGTTAATGTGTACTAACCACTACCTTATACCTAGTTTGTTTTCTTTTTACAAACAAATGTTTCTAAACAGCAAAAACTTTGTTTATGACTGACTTACAGATTGAGGTATTCATAAACAACTCAGATTTTTTGATTTGGCTTCAAGTTTCCTTAGCTTTCTTATTATTTCTTATACAAAGCAGATAAGAAACTAAAAGACACCAATTGTCACATATGACTCATAAAGACCAAGTTTTGTGAACCAGAAATCAAAATGGATTTGTTACTCCAAATTAGTGTTAGCAAACAAGCAGCTCTGTGCTACTTCCGTTTTGTTTCTATAACTCTATTCAAGTTTGCCTTCATTTAAGCTGAATATCTCTATTGTGAGATAACAGAAATATATTGGCTTCTAGAGCATCATAGTTGGCAAAGTTTTAATGTGTTAACTTTCTCATCCCTCTAATTTCATTCAATTACTTCTCATTTGGACCTTAGCAAAAATGGAGAACAACTGTTTATTGTTATCTGCTTCCAATTCTTTCACTTATTTGAGAACTATTGAATAATCCATCAGAATCTCTTCCTCAGAATTAATCATCTCAATTGCTTTTTGCTAGTTCATTCCATTAGTGACAACTACTATGTACTGAGACAAATATGAAAATCCCTTTTCTACAAGCACAGAATATAGTAGCCTAAGGATAGAGAGCAATATATATGAGAAAAATATTATATTTACATAAATTTGCATAACATTATATGTAATTCTATATAAAATATATTTATTCATACATATTAAAACTGTTCTCACATAAGGAAAATTATACCAAGTACTATGAGGAATATACAAAGTACTATGGAATTATAGAGATGGGGAATCTTTGAAAGCTTAGTGGATGACATGGATTATAAAGTGGATATTGAGAATCATGCAGAACTTATGAAAAAAGCATATGCCAATCTAGCAAAGGGCAAAAAGACTTTAGGGACTGGAGTTTCAGGAACATACTGTTAACAGATAAGACATAGTATATTTAGAGGTCAAATTGTAAAGAAGTCTAAATGCTTAAAGGTGGAGTTTGAATAATTGAAGTTCTGAGCATGTTCAAAATTGAACTTTGGAAAAACTGAAAACAATGTGAAGAATGGATTGAAAGGGCTGAGTAATTTGAGATAGGAAGACGATTCAGAGACTGTGAATTCAGAAAATGGGTAATGAGAGTGAAGACCTGAAACTGAGTCAATGAGAAAAGAAAGGGATGGAAGAACACATAAGAATTTCAGAAGTGAACACTGTAGAGGGTTGGTGGCTGATAGAATGGCCGGAGTGATGGAAAGGGAGACAGTATAACCACAGTATATACAACAAAGAAATAATTAGCCATCAACTGATTTTTGACAAAGGAGCAAAGGCCATACAATGTAGCAAAATAGTCTCTTCAACAAATGGTGCTGGGGAATTTCCCTGGTGGCACAGTGGTTAAGAATCTGCCTGCCAATGCAGGGGACACGGGTTCGAGCCCTGGTCCGGGATGATGCCACATGCCGCGGAGCAACTAAGCCTGTGAGCCACAACTACTGAGCCCATGTGCCACAACTACCAAAGCCCGCACGCCTAGAGCCTGTGCTCCACAAGAGAAGCCACCGCAATGAGAAGCCCATACACTGCAACAAAGAGTAGCCCCTGCTCAGCGCTACTAGAGAAAGCCCACGCGCAGCAATGAAGACCCAACACAGCCAAAAATAAATTAAGAAACAAAAACAAATGGTGCTGGAATAACTGGACATCCACATGTTAAAAAAAAAAAAAGAATCTAGACACAGAACTTACACTCATCACAAAAATTAACTCAAAATGGATCATGGTCTTAAAGGTAAAAATGCAGAACTATAAAACTCCTAAAAGATAACCCAGTTAAAAAATGGGCCAAAGACCTTAACAGATGCCTCGCCTAAGAAGATATACAGACAGCACATAAGCATATGAAAATATGTTCCACATCATATGTCAACAGGGAAATTCAAATTAAAACAATGAGATACCACTAAACACCTATTAGAATGACCAAAATCTGGAACACTGACAACACCAAATACTTGTGAGGATGTGCGGCAAGAGGAACTCTCATACGTTGCTGGTGGAATGCAAAATGGAAGACGATTTAGTGGTTTCTTACAAACGTAAACATACTCTTTCCGTATAATCCAGCAATCATGCTCTTTGGTATTCACCCAAAAGAGTAGAAAACTTATGTCCACACAAAAGCCTGCAAGTGGATATTTATAGCAGCTTTATTCATAACTGCTGAAACTTGGCAGCAACTAAGATGTCCTTCAGTAGGTAAATGGATAAACTATGGTACATTCAAGCAATTGGATTTTATTAAGCACTAAAAAAAATGAGCTATTAAGCCATGACGAGACATAGAGGAACCTTAAATGCATATTCCTAAGTGAAAAAAGCCAATCTGAAAAGGTTACATACTGTATGATTTCAATTATATGACTTTGTGGAAAAGGCCAGGGAAGGGCAGGGGAAAGGATGAAAAGGCAGGGCACCGGGAATTTTTAGGGCAGTGAAAATCCTCTGTATGATATTATGATTATGTATATATTTCACTATACACTTGTCCAAACCTATAGAACGTACAACACTGAGAGTCAACCCTAAGGTAAACTTGAATTTGGGTGATTAGGATGTGTCAATGTAGGTTCATCCTCAGTAAAAACTATACCACTCTGGTGAGTGATGTTGATGTTGGGGGAAGCTGTACATGTGTGGCGGCAGGGGTGGAGGAGAAATCTCTGCACCTTCCTCTCAACTTTGTTGTAAACCTAAAACTGCTCTTTAAAAAAAAGTCTTAAAAAAGAAATAATTAGTCTAAACTATAAACAGCTTCTAAAAATCGATAAGAAAAAGTTGAAAGCCCCATAAATAATTACATAAAGGATATGAACCGCCAATTTAAAAAGAGGAAAACCAGTGTTTTATATTGACATTTTAACTATATTAGTATGACGTTAATTAAAAGGAATGGTTTGCCTTCAAAATCAGTAACTAAAATATATAAATACTGTTTAATGTTGATAAGTGTGTAGATAAATGAGCCCATTCCCACATTGCTAATGAGGGTGTGTTGGTAAAATTAATAACTTACATCAAAACCCCAAAATATTTATAGTGCTGGATCTATGAATTCCACTTCTAGAAAATGATTCCTTGTTAATAATTTGAAATAATGAAAAATATTCATGTATAAAAATGTTTAAAACAACTCAGTTCATAATATTGAAATATTTGAAATAATGTGAATCTCTAGTAATAAGGAATGGTAAAGTGAAATATCACATGTAACATTAAAATTATGTTTCTGAAATGTTCTTAATGACAAGAGAAAAATGTATGTCGACATTTAGTAAAATCTTATTAAATTTCAAAAAAGGTCTTAGAGAAGCACAGAAAAGGAGTAAGCAGAGTGATATCAGAAGGTTCAGATGGTTATGAGACGATGAGATTACGGGTGGCTATTGCTGTGCTCAGACTTTACAGTATTTTCCAGTTTCTTGAAAAACCATACACTGTTTTTAAGTCAGAAAAACATGTAAAAATTGTAGAAATTGTAGAAAGACATCTGCCAAAGATGTCAAATCCTACAGAGAGCAACGGGAGTAGATTGGCCAAGAAGAAAGTCATTGGCGACTTTCAGGTGAGAGTGTGAACAGTCCTGGATGTGGAAGGAGAGCAGTGCACTTAGTAGAAATTCGAAGGAGAAGTGTTGGAGGGAGTTAGTGCAGACAGTGGAGGGGCTCTGCACACCACAAGCCCTGTACACAAGTGAATATTAAAGTTGACGGCCAAGGAAGGGTTGCAGATAGAATGGGACCTGGAGGAGAAAACAGAGTTCAATGAAGGTTTCTTTTTAAATAAATAACGTTAAAGAACGCACGTCATTGGGGCTTCCCTGGTGGTGCAGTGGTTGAGAGTCCGCCTGCCAATGCAGGGAACACGGGTTCGTGCCCCGGTCCGGGAAGATCCCACATGCCGCGGAGCGGCTGAGCCCGTGAGCTATGGCCGCTGAGCCTGCGCGTCCGGAGCCTGTGCTCCACAACGGGAGAGGCCACGACAGTGAGAGGCCCGTGTACCGCAAAAAAAAAAAAAAAAAAAAAAAAAAAAAGAATGCACGTCATATAACTCTGGAGCACAGTCCTAGAAAAAAGCATCAAGGCAACAGGTACTAAATATGAAGTCTTCTCGTGTGTTCTCAGATATTATTTATAGTAATTGTATTTATTGAATTCAGTCAATTATTTAGTAGAGAAAGAAGTCCATGCATTCATAAATTAGACACATTCCCTTTTAAAAAAAAAAAAACCTCTACAAGTTTGGGTTTTTGCTCCAAAATTTCAGGCATGGATTCCTTTATCGTTAGATCTTAAATGATCTCTTTTTTGTACTTCTTTGACAGAGCTGAGAATGAAAAAATAAATATATAAATGAGACCAGCAACCTTTCAATTTCTTCCATATGACCAAAATGTAGATTTTATAATTTGACTGATAAACCAGCTTGTGAGAAGTTTGGCTTTCTCAATCAATATAGCTGTATGTAATGTCTTGGAATGTCAGTCAGTCACCAGATACTTTGTTAACGTTCTCTGTTTGACAAGCATATGTTCCAGCTATGTGCTGGAAATACACTGGTGGATGAGGCCAAGGGTTCTGGTGTTAATGGAGTTTACAGTCTATTGGAAATAGGAGTACTAAACAAATAAGTGTGATTTGTTTATACTAAACAAGTAAGTATAAGTGTGAGGAATATAGGTTTCTACAAAGGGGGTGCACTTTGCTGTAGAGAATTGAGGAAATAATATTTAAACTGGAGTCTGAGGAATGAGTAGAAGTCATAGGTCAAGCTGGCAGAAGAGTATCAGTGAACCAAATATATAAAAGGCCTAAGGCAGAAGGAAACCTGAAGTATTGTCTCACGGAGAGAATTTTAGCAGGTTGGGAGTGGGAAAGATGAGGCTGGGTATAGGCAAAAATGAGTCCTGAAGTCTCATACACCATGGTTAGAAAACAGCATTTAAATGGAAAGGCAACAGGAGTTCCCTGAAAAGGTTGAAGTTGGGAAGTCATACGATCAGATTATATTTTAAAAACATCTTTCTGGCTACACTGAAGGGCAGAGTGTGGATGGGCAGTGGTGGGCAAAGTTGATGTGAGAAGAATGAGATCATTCTCTCGGAGAAAGATGAGACAAGTGGCCTGGATTGGGGGGGTTGTCAGTGGGGATGGAGAGAAGAGCAGGGATTTCCGGCGAATGTAGGAGACAGCTGACAAAATTCGGGTCTGTGCTGTTCCATGGTAATATAAGGAGATCCACATGTATAATTTTAAGCTTAAAGGGAAAAATGTGAAATTAATTTTCATGATATATTTAATTTAACCCTATATCCAAATTTTATCATCTCAACACATATCAATATATAAACTATTAATGAGATACTTAATAATCTTCAAAATCCAGAGTGTAATTTACACTTATAAAACTTTCAGTTTGAACTAGCACTCTTCAAGAGTCCTGCAGCCACATATGGCTAGTGGCTAAATATTTGGAGGAGCTGTGGGTTCAGATCCTGACTCTGATGCTTGTCTTGGTGACTTTTACATCTTCCATAAACTGGCAGCCTGCTCTGAATACCGCATTGCATCATTGTATGATTAAATGAAGTAATGTACACGAAAGTGAATAATGTTCAATAAAGGATTGTTCAATATGAAAAACTGGTAGGTGTCCATCTAGCCATTATCTTTATGATGCTAAAATGAGGGGCAATCTATTCAATTCACTGAGGAAAAATAGGCCAACTGATTTTTTTTAATAAAGATGGAAAACAGAAACAATCGGTTGCTTACTACAAATAAATCCTAATTTACGATCGTTGGCATGGATTGTATCCTTAGGTAAGTGGTAGGCAATAACAAGTAGGATGGTGAATCTTAAAATTATGTTTAATAGTTTTGTTTTAGAAAACGTGAGCTACGGGGGCACAATAAATTATAACATAACATCCTTTTTCATGTTCTGTAAGTTTTCACGGACAACTCTTTTAATGCGTGTGAATGCACTACATCTCTAGCAAACACTACAGAAAATCCTGTTATCACTGATATTTGTAATGTTTCTGTGAAATGATTTATTTTAGAAACTAAAATAAGAGTTTCCTTACTTTTGGTAGGGGTCACAAAGAATGCTCAGGTTGCTTTTGATTATACCTACGTGGTTGAGGAATTAAAATAGTTAACACATCAAACCAATTTTCAAATGCTTTCCGCTTTTTAAATCTGTGGGAATTTTCCCATGGACACATCAGAGGAGAATTTTGCTCAAGGCAACTGATTAATGAATCACATGATTCTCTAGGCAGCTTCTCTATCACAGACTGAACTTCTGTAGCTGGAGCAGCATAATTGAACTGTGAGCTGCATGTTGGGGAGATATCTGCTTTTGTCCCTCTAATCTATGTTCCAAATTGCAGACGGTAATCTTTTCAAAATACTATTCTGATTAAGCCATTTCTCTACTTCACACATGGCAACGATTCCTCATGCTTTTACATTAAGACCATAGTCTCTAAGGTGGCCCACATGAGCCTGCACAGTACACCCACCTCTCTGTATTCATCTTACAACTTGTCCCTTACATATCTGCCCCTCATCCTACACTCCCTGTTCTCAGCATTTCAGCCACAATGGCCTTCTGTGGTTCATCAGAGATACATTAGTACCTCCTGCCAGAGCCCTTTCATAAATGGTTTCCTATGTTTGGAATAATCTGTTTCTATTCATCACCCTTTGCCTTTTATTAAACTAGATTTTTCATTTTGCAATAATTCTAGTTTCACATGATGTTTAAAGAAATAATACAGACATATTCTCTGAATCCTTTATTCAGTTCCCCAAAGGTAACATCTTGCAAAATTGTAGTTGAATATCACAACCAGGATACTGACATTGATACAGTCAGATTTGGAACATTTTCATCACCACAAAGATCCCTAATGTTGCTCTTTTTTTTTTTTTTTTTTTGCGGTACACGGGCCTCTCACTGTTGTGGCCTCTCCCGTTGCGGAGCACAGGCTCCGGACGCGCAGGCTCAGCGGGCATGGCTCACGGGCCCAGCCGCTCCGCGGCATGTGGGAACTTCCTGGACCGGGGCACGAACCCGTGTCCCCTGCATGGGCAGGCGGACTCTCAACCACTACGCCACCAGGGAAGCCCGTGTGTTGCTCTTTTATAACCACATTATCTCCCTTCCAGTGCTCCCACCTCCTACTAACCTCCACAACCACGATCTGTTCTCCATTTCTATAATTTGTAATTTCAAGCATGTTGAATAAATGGAAACATCAAATATGTAATCTATTGGGGTTGGCTTTTTTACTCAGCATAATTCTTTGGAGGTTCATCCAGGTTGTTGTAAGATGTCAATAGTTTAATACTTTTTATTGCGATGTGCCAGTTTTTTGGTTTTTTTTTAATAATACAGCAGAGGGCCTCTAATTATATTACTGAGGTTGGGTCTTTTTTTTTTTTTTTTTTTACATCTTTATTGGAGTATAATTGCTTTACAATGGTGTGTCAGTTTCTGCTTTATAACAAAGTGAATCAGTTATACATATACATATGTTCCCATATCTCTTCCCTCTTGCATCTCCCTCCCTCCCACACTCCCCATCCCACCCCTCCAGGCGGTCACAAAGCACCGAGCTGATCTCCCTGTGCTATGCGGCTGCTTCCCACTAGCTATCTACCTTACCTTTGGTAGTGTATATATGTCCGTGCCTCTCTCTTGCTTTGTCACAGCTTACCCTTCCCCCTCCCCATATCCTCAAGTCCATTCTCTAGTAGATCTGTGTCTTTATTCCTGTCTTACCCCTAGGTTCTTCATGACATTTTGTTTTCTTAAATTCCATATATATGTGTTAGCATACAGCATTTGTCTTTCTCTTTCTGACTTACTTCACTCTGTATGACAGACTCTAGGTCTATCCACCTCATTACAAATAGCTCAATTTCGTTTCTTTTTATGGCTGAGTAATATTCCATTGTATATATGTGCCACATCTTCTTTATCCATTCATCTGATGATGGACACTTAGGTTGTTTCCATCTCCGGGTAAATAGAGCTGCAATGAACATTTTGGTACATGACTCTTTTTGAATTATGGTTTTCTCGATGTTGGCTGTGGGTTTGTCATATATGGCCTTTATTATGTTGAGGAAAGTTCCCTCTATGCCTACTTTCTGCAGGGTTTTTATCATAAATGGGTGTTGAATTTTGTCGAAAGCTTTCTCTGCATCTATTGAGATGATCATATGGTTTTTCTCCTTCAGTTGGTTAATATGGTGTATCACGTTGATTGATTTGTGTATATTGAAGAATTCTTGCATTCCTGGAATATACCCCACTTGATCATGGTGTATGATCCGTTTAATGTGCTGTTGGATTCTGTTTGCTAGTATTTTGCTGAGGATTTTTGCATCTATGTTCATCAGTGATATCGGCCTGTAGTTTTCTTTCTTTGTGACATCCTTGTCTGGTTTTGGTATCAGGGTGATGGTGGCCTCGTAGAATGAGTTGGGGAGTGTTCCTCCCTCTGCTATATTTTGGAAGAGTTTGAGAAGGATAGGTGTTAGCTCTTCTCTAAGTGTTTGATAGAATTCGCCTGTGAAGCCGTCTGGTCCTGGACTTTTGTTTGTTGGAAGATTTTTAATCACAGTTTCTATTTCAGTGCTTGTGATTGGTCTGTTCATATTTTCTATTTCTTCATGGTTCAGTCTCAGAAGATTGTGCATTTCTAAGAATTTGTCCATTTCTTACAGGTTGTCCATTTTATTGGCATACAGTTGCCTGTAGTAATCTCACATGATCTTTTGTATTTCTGCAGTGTCAGTTGTTACTTCTCCTTTTTCATTTCTAATTCTATTGATTTGAGTCTTCTCCCTTTTTTTCTTGATGAGTCTGGCTAATGGTTTATCAATTTGTTTATCTTCTCAAAGAACCAGCTTTTAGTTTTATTGATCTTTGCTATCATTTCCTTCATTTCTTTTTCACTTATTTCTGATCTGATTTTTATGATTTCTTTCCTTCTGCTAACTTTGGGGTTTTTTTGTTCTTCTTTCTCTACTTGCTTTAGGTATAAGGTTAGGTTGTTTATTCGAGATGTTTCCTGTTTCTTAGGGTTGGACTGTATTGCTATAAACTTCCCTCTTAGAACTGCTTTTGTTGCATCCCATAGATTTTGGGTCATCGTGTCTCCATTGTCATTTGTTTCTAGGTTTTTTTGGTATTTCCTCTTTGATTTCTTCAGTGATCACTTCGTTATTAAGTAGTGTATTGTTTACCGTCCATGTGTTTGCATTTTTTACAGATCTTTTCCTGTAATTGATATCTAGTCTCATAGCATTGTGGTCGGAAAAGATACAATTTCAATTTTCTTAAATTTACCAAGGCTTGATTTGTGACCCAAGATATGATCTATCCTGGAGAATGTTCCATGAGCACTTGAGAAAAATGTGTATTCTGTTGTTTTTGGATGGAATGTCCTATAAATATCAATTAAGTCCATCTTGTTTAATGTATCATTTAAAGCTTGTGTTTCCTTATTTATTTTCATTTTGGATGATCTGTCCATTGGTGAAAGTGGGGTGTTAAAGTCCCCTACTATGAATGTGTTACTGTCGATTTCCCCTTTTATGGCTGTTAGTATTTGCCTTATGTATTGAGGTGCTCCTATGTTGGGTGCCTAAATATTTACAATTGTTATATCTTCTTCTTGGATCGATCCCTTGATCATTATGTAGTGTCCTTCTTTGTCTCTTCTGATAGTCTTTATTTTAAAGTCTATTTTGTCTGATATGAGAATTGCTACTCCAGCTTTCTTTTGGTTTCCATTTGCATGAAATATCTTTTTCCATCCCCTTACTTTCAGTTTGTATGTGTCCCTAGGTCTGAAGTGGGTCTCTTGTAGACAGCAAATATATGGGTCTTGTTTTTGTATCCATTCAGCCAATCTGTGTCTTTTGGTGGGAGCATTTAGTCCATTTACATTTAAGGTAATTATCGATATGTATGTTCCTATTCCCATTTTCTTAATTGTTTTGGGTTCGTTATTGTAGGTCTTTTCCTTCGCTTGTGTTTCTTGCCTAGAGAAGTTCCTTTAGCAGTTGTTGTAAAGCTGGTTTGGTGGTGCTGAACTCTCTCAGCTTTTGCTTGTCTGTAAAGGTTTTAATTTCTGCATCAAATCTGAATGAGATCCTTGCTGGGTAGAGTACTCTTGGTTGCAGGTTTTTCTCCTTCATCACTTTAAATATGTCCTGCCACTCCCTTCTGGCTTGCAGAGTTTCTGCTGAAAGATCAGCTGTTAACCTTATGGGGATTCCCTTGTGTGTTATTTGTTGTTTTTCCCTTGCTGCTTTTAATATGCTTTCCTTGTATTTAATTTTTGACAGTTTGATTAATATGTGTCTTGGTGTATTTCTCCTTGGATTTATCCTGTATAGGACTCTCTGTGCTTCCTGGACTTGATTAACTATTTCCTTTCCCATATTAGGGAAGTTTCCAACTATAATCTCTTCAAATATTTTCTCAGTCCCTTTCTTTTTCTCTTCTTCTTCTGGAACCCCTATAATTCGAATGTAGGTGCATTTAATGTTGTCCCAGAGGTCTCTGAGACTGTCCTCAGTTCTTTTTATTCTTTTTTATTTATTCTGCTCTGTAGTAGTTATTTCTACTATTTTATCTTCCAGGTCACTTATCCGTTCTTCTGCCTCAGTTATTCTGCTATTGATCCCATCTAGAGTATTTTTAATTTCATTTATTGTGTTGTTCATCATTGTTTGTTTCATCTTTAGTTCTTCTAGGTCCTTATTAAATGTTTCTTGCATTTTGTCTATTCTATTTCCAAGATTTTGTATCATCTTTACTATCATTATTCTGAATTCTTTTTCAGGTAGACTGCCTATTTCCTCTTCATTTGTTAGGCCTGGTGGGTTTTTATCTTGCTCCTTCATCTGCGGTGTGTTTTTCTGTCTTCTCATTTTGCTTATCTTACTGTGTTTGGGGTCTTCTTTTTGCAGGCTGCAGGTTTGT
Organism: Delphinus delphis; assembly: GCF_949987515.2. Taxonomy (NCBI): domain Eukaryota; kingdom Metazoa; phylum Chordata; class Mammalia; order Artiodactyla; family Delphinidae; genus Delphinus; species Delphinus delphis. The sequence goes on along the minus strand of NC_082691.1, from coordinate 80,881,197 downwards.
AGTTCCCGTTGTTTTTGGTGTCTGTCCCCTGTGGCTAAGGTTGGTTCAGTGGGTTGTGTAGGCTTCCTGGTGGAGGGGACTAGTGCCTGTGCTCTGGTGGATGAGGCTGGATCTTGTCTTTCTGGTGGGCAGGTCCACGTCTGGTGGTGTGTTTTGGGGTGTCTGTGGACTTATTATGATTTTAGGCAGCCTCTCTGCTAATGGGTAGGGTTGTGTTCCTGTCTTGCTAGTTGTTTGGCATAGGATGTCCAGCACTGTAGCTTGCAGGTCGTTGAGTGAAACTGGGTGATGGTGTTGAGATGGAGATCTCTGGGAGATTTTCGCCATTTGATATTATGTGGAGCTGGGAGGTCTCTTGTAGACCAGTGTCCTGAAGTTGGCTCTCCCACCTCAGAGGCACGGCACTGACTCCTGGCTGCAGCACCAACAGCCTTTCATCCACACAGCTCAGAATAAAAGGGAGAAAAAGTAAAGAGAAAGAATTAGTTGAAGTAGAAAGAAAGAAAGGAGGGAGGGAGAGACGGAGGAAGGAAGGAAGGAAGGAAAGAAGATAAAGTAAAATTTAAAAAGTAAGATAAAATATAATAAAGTTATTAAAATAAAAAATAATTATTACGAGAAAAAAATTAAAAAAAAAACAAAAACGGACAGATAGAACCCTAGGACAAATGGTGGAAGCAAAGCTATACAGACAAAATCTCACACAGAAGCATACACATACACACTCACAAAAAGAGGAAAAGGGGAAAAAATCCTAAACCTTGCTCTCAATGTCCACCTCCTCAATTTGGGATGATTCGTTGTCTATTCAGGTATTCCACAGATGCAGGTTACATCAAGTTGATTGTGGAGCTTTAATCCGCTGCACCTGAGGCTGCTGGGAGGTGTTTCCCTTTCTCTTCTTTGTTCTCACAGCTCCCAGGGGCTCAGCTTTGGATTTGGCCCCGCCTCTGCGTGTAGGTCTCCGGAGGGCATCTGTTCTTCGCTCAGACAGGACAGGGTTAAAGGAGCCGGTGATTCGGAGGCTCTGGCTCACTCAGGCCAGGGGGGAGGGAGGGGCACGTAGTGTGGGGCGTGTCTGCGGCGGCAGAGGGCGGCGTGACGTTGCAGCAGCCTGAGGCGCGCTGTGCGTTCTCCCGGAGAAATTGTCCCTGAATGCCGGGACCCTGGCAGTGGCGGGCTGCACAGGCTCCCCGGAAGGGGTGTGTGGATAGTGACCTGTGCTCGCACACAGGCTTCTTGGTGGCGGCAGCAGCAGCCTTAGCGTCTCATGCCCGTCTCTGGGGTCCGCGCTTTTAGCCGCGGCTTGCGCCCGTCTCTGGAGCTCCTTTAAGCAGCGCTCTTAACCCCGTCTCCTCGCGCACCAGGAAACAGAGGTAAGAAAAAGTCTCTTGCCTCTTCGGCAGGTCCAGACTTTTCCCCGGACTCCCTCCCGGCTAGCCGTGGCGCACTAACCCCCTGCAGGCTGTGTTCACACCGCCAACCCCCGTCCTCTCCCGGTGCTCCGACGGAAGCCCGAGCCTCAGCTCCCAGCCCCGCCCGCCCCGCCGGTGAGCAGACAAGCCTCTCGGGCTGGTGAGTGCCGGTCGGCCCTGATCCTCTGTGCGGGAATCTCTCCGCTTTGCCCTCTGCACACCTGTGGCTGTGCTCTCCTCCGCGGCTCCTAAGCTTTCCCCCTCCGGCACCCGCAGTCTCCGCCCGCGAAGGGGCTTCCTAGTGTGGGGAAACCGTTCCTCCTTCACAGCTCCCTCCCACTGGTGCGGGTCCCGTCCCTATTCTTTTGTCTCTGTTGTTTCTTTTTTTTTGCCCTACCCAGGTACGTGGGGGTTTTCTTGCCTTTTGGGAGGTCTGAGGTCTTCTGCCAGCGTTCAGTAGGTGTTCTGTAGGAGTTGTTCCACGTTTAGATGTATTTCTGGTGTATCTGTGGGGAGGAAGGGGATCTCCGCCTCTTACTCTTCCGCCATCTTCCCGGAAGCCTCTCGAGACACTTGTTTTGAATTTAAAAATCTGTGCCAGTTTTTTTAACCATTCATCGACTGATGGACATCTAGATGCTTCCAATTTTGTACGATTATGAATAGAGCAGCTATAAACATCTCGGTACCTGTTTTTGTGTAAACATAGATCTTTACTTCTCTGGGATAATTGTCCAGAAGTATAACTGCTGGGTCACATGGTAGTTACATGTTAAGGTGTTTTCTTCTGTTGTTATTATTTTTAACCTGCCAAATAGTACCAGAGTGGCTGCAGTGTTCTTCATTACCACCAGTAATATAACATTATTCACTCTCTCTGCATCCTCACTAGCATTCGGTCTTGTCATTAATTTTTATTTTAGTCATTCTGATAAGTGTTTAGTAGTATCTCACTGTGGTTTTAATTAACATTTCCTAATGGCTAATGATATTAAATAACCTTTCCTGTGCTTATTTGCCATCTGTATGTCTTCTGTGAAATGTTTCTTCATGTCTTTTGCCCATGTGTTAATCAGATTGTTTGATTTTGTACTGGTGAGTTTTGAGAGTTCTTTATTCTAGATATTTTGTTGGCTATGTGGCTTGATTCTCTTACTCTGTAGCTTGTCCTTGCATCTTCTTAATAGGGTCCTATGCACAGTAAAAGTTTTTATTTTTAATGAGGTCCGCTTATTAATTTTTCCTTTTATGGATCATGTTTTTGGTATCAAGTCTAACAACTCTGTCTAGTCCAAGATATTGAAGATTTTCTCATTATTTTTTTCTAAAAGGTTAATAGCCTCACATTTTACCTTTAAGTCTTTGATACATTCTGAGTTAATTTTGTGTTAGCAGTAAGACTGAGATCAAGGTTTATTTTATTGCCTAGATATGTCATTGTTTCGGCAATAAGTTGAAAGACCACCTATCCTCCCTTGAATTGCTTTTGAACTTTTGTCAAAACATCAGTTGGGGATATTTATGTGCATCTATTTCTGTGTCCTCTGTTCTTTTCCATTGATCTGTGTATCTATTTGTCTAGCAATACCACAGAACCTTGATTACTGTAGCCATATAATTGTCTTGAAATTTTATTGTTCTTTTTCAAAATTGTTTTAGCTATTTTAGTTTCTTTGTCTCTTCATATACATTTTAGAATAATATTGTCTAGATCTATGAAAAAATCTTGCTTAGGTTTTGATATGAATTGCATTATAGCTGTATATCAATTTGAGAAGAACTGATATCTTTACTATGTTGAGCCTTCCAATCCATGAACATATATGTCTTCATTTTTTAGACTTTTTAATCTCTCTCATCAGTTGTGTAGTTTAAACACACAAGTCTTGTACGTGTTTTGTTGGATTTACATCTAAAATATTTCATTTTTAAAAAACTATTTAAAAAAGTATTGTATGTTTAATTTTGTTGTCCACATGTTCAATTGCTAGCATATAAATATACAACTGCCCTCCTACATTCTTTTAGCCACAGATTCTCTCTGTTTTCTTTCATGTGAGAATGGCTTATTTCTTCTTCATTCATGCCTACTTTCACTGGGCATAGAATTCTGGGTTGGCATATCTTTTTTTCAGCACCTGAGAAATATCCTGCCACTTCCTCTGGTTTCTATGGGAGCTGATAAGGGATCTGCTGTTATTTTAATTGCTTTTTCCTCTATAGGTAAAGTGTCATTTTTTTTCTCATTACATTCAAGATTTTTCTTTGTCTTTAGTTTTCAGAAGTTCAATTATGATGTTTCTTGGCATGAGTTTCTTTGTTTGCTTATTTGTTTTTTTCTGTTTGGGGTTCACTCAGCTTTGAATCTGTAGGCTTATGTCTCTTGCCAAATTTGGAATCTCTCATCCAGTACTTTTTCAGCCCTGACCCCTTGCTCTTCTCCTTCTTGAACTCTCCAGTCAAGAATATTAGCTATTTTGTTATAGTTCCACAGGTTTTCAAGGCTCAGTTCATTTTTTTCAGTATATATTTCTGTTTTTCACATTGTATAATATCTATCTTTCTAACTTCCATTTCATTAATCTTTTCTTTGTTCCCTCTATTCTGCTGTTGAGCCAATTACTAAGCTTTTAATTTCAGTTATTACATTTTTTTCAGTTCTAAAGTTGCCATTTGGTACTACTTTATATGTTCTATTTCTTTGTTGAATATTTCTATTTGTTCGATGAAATTTTCTGGTTTTTTTCATTTATTTCAAGCATGTTGGTAATTACATGTTGAAGCATTTTTATCACAGATGTTTGAAAATTGTTGTTAGATAATTCTAACATCTCTGTCATATCGTTGTTTGGCATCTACTGATTGTCTTTTTTATCCAGTTTGAGATCTTCCCAGTTCTTGGCATGACTAGTAATTTTAAATTGAACTCTGGACATTTTCCTCTTATCTTCTGAGACTCTGAATCTTATTTAAATACATTTTCCCTCAGACACTACTCCAGAGAGAAGGAAGGGAGGGGCACCACCTCCTTACTGCCAAGTAGAGGTAGAAATTCAAGTTCCCACACAACCTCCATTGATAGGTGTGACATGTGCATGTGTGCGTGTGTGTGCGCATGTGTGTTTGTGTGTGGGCTCCTTGTTACTGCTGGGCAGGGTTGAGAGTTTGGTGATACAAGCTGTCTCCACTGACATCAGCAGATGTGAACTCATTATCTCTGAGTTAATGTGAAAGTTCTGACCCTCCACTCAGCCCCCAATGTGATTTCTACTGACACCATTGGGAGTGTGGGGTGGGTACTTATTACTGAAACCTGGGAATGAAAGTCCTATCTCCCTATTTGATTTTTTCTGACAACAACCTGGCATGTGTTTGGGGCACTTGTTACAAACTCTTGAGGGTATAAGTCTGGATGCCTCTCTCAGCCTTTGTCAGCATGGATGGAGGCATGGTTACAGCTCCTCTGTGATATTTGCCTAGAGTAGAATGCTTATTGTCTAAAATTTTTCTATTTTTTACTTTTTCCTTTTCCTCATTTTTTTGGGGGATGCTAGAGATCAGGCTTTCACTGGGGATTTTTGTCTGTACTTATTGGTGTTTCTGGGTTATCAGCTTCTCATCTCCAAGTCTAAGATGTACAAGGTAGAAAGAAAACCCAAGGAACTTACTGTCATTCCTTGGGCCTTGTGGTCCCCAGATCACTGCCTTCTTTTCTATACCTTTCAGAGCCTTCTGATATTTGTTTAGTATATAACGTCCAGGAATTTTAGTTGTACTTAGCATGAATAATAGGGAAAAATATGTTTACTCCATTTTCCCAGAAGTGGTAGTGACCCTTGGCTTTTTAAAATATCCTGTTCTTTAGATTTTAGCTTAATATTCCTCCATCTGCAAAACATCCTCTCACTTCCCTTAGGACCTAAGTCATCTGAACATTAGAGACTCTCATAGAGTATGCATTTCTCTTCTTAGCATGTGTTTACAATAGAAATTTTAAATGAATTTGACTGATTATTTGATTAATGAGTTTCCTTAATTGGACCCTAAGAGTCATGTGTGTAGTGATCATGGCTGTGTTTTAGTTATTATTTTATTCACAGTGCCTAATAGTCTGCCTGGCATTAATAGTAGATTCTCAATAATCTTTGTAGAATGAATAAGGCAGTGCAATAAAGTAGAAGGGGCTTTAGTTTTGCAATTAAATTTTGCCACTTTACTAGAAGTGTAATCTTTATAAGTCTTTTTTGTCCTTTACTTTCTATTTTCTCACATGTTGATATTAAGTGATACAACATGTAAGATTTTTCACTCAATTCATCGGGTGACACGATGACTTCCAATTTCCAAGAGCTATTATTTCTCTTTTTCTGCTTTCTGTCTTTCTAGGAAGCTTCAGTCTTGCTTTTTTGTTTGTTTTACTTTTTTTTTTTTTCTGTGTTTGGTGACAAGCACAGTGCCCAGGACATGATGGAAACTCAAAAATTATTGAGTGGAATTAAATTGATATGCTTATTATTACTTAGTGGAACTTATATGAGTTTTCTGATATAATATCACATACCTAGGAAAATGTAAATAAAAAGAATTAAAATTTATAGGGGGAAAGAATTTTGTTTAGAAGTGAAAAGCTGTTTTGTCAATAATTCACCCATGAACTAAAAGAGTAGCAGGCTGAAAATAGTAAATACATTCAAGGAAAGCGTACAGATATTTATTCTATAATAAATGCCACAGAAAGTTACAAAAACAAGTCCATTTGGAAACATAAAAAGAATGTGAACTGTGTTTAGAGGCCAAAAAGTCCTCTGAAAAAATAGATAAAAGAATTGTTGTCAAATGGAATCAGTTTTATCTCTTAGAGTCAGGAAAAGGGAACAAGGAAAAATGGACTTCAGAATACATACTTGACACTGCTCATGGGAGAGAAAAACAGAGAAAGAAAAGGAGGTTCAAAGCCTTTTGCTGACCTTTTTTTCAGCAGATCAGGTCTGGGGCCTGGGTTTGCAGCACTGCCCACCGGGTGACTGTAAAGGGGTTATCCTTGGGGCTAAGAATGCCTGTTGAATTTTGGACAGTGTGATATACACAACATAGTAGATGGCCCATCTCCTGAGAAAGCTGTAATTTGCGGTTGTAAGAAAGGAAGAGAAAATCACAAAGAAATCCAGAACATCTCTGTTCAGATGTGAATGAAAATGCTGAGACAGTGAATGTGTATAAATCATGGTAAGTTTTTATTGAAGATATACTATGAGCTTGGTACTGCTCTATGAGCTTTACATTAATTAAATCATTTGTCCTATTATGATTGGTGTTCATACCATGACATTCATGTCGGGATATAGAAGTTACAACATTCTTGTAGGTTTATTAATACTCTCTCTCTTCTCAGGTTGGAAGTTGGGAGATGATGTTTGGGATGGGAGAAGAGATACTTCACACTCCACTGCTATGCTTTCTGTTATGGCTAGAACTGTTCCCCCCAAATTCATATCTGGAAGTATTAATCTCCAGTACCTCAGAAAGTGACCTTATTTGAAAATAGGGTTGTCGCAGATGTAATTAGTTAAGCTGGGATCACAGTGGACTTGGGTAGAACCTAATTTCTGTTGTTTAAACCACCCAGTTTGTGGCACTTTGTTTTGGCAGCCCTAGCAAACTAACATACTTTCCATGGAGCACTGACCTTCATGATTTTGAAGCTTCTGTATCCTTTTGAAAATATAAATCAAACAATGGAAGTTCTCTCTTGAAAAATGCAAATAGCCACAATTTCACGTACAGTTTCCAAAGTTCACAGGTGTTCTGCCGTCCATCTACAGATCCCACCCCCAGTCTCAGGTCAGACCGAGAACCTTTGTCCTAGAGTCTGTGTGACCTCACCTGACCCCTTTCTTAGGCAATGCCTCCTGAACACATGGCCCTGCACTGAACACTTCCCATGAGAAGAACCTCTCTTTACTATGCGACAGTATCTTACAACAGAGGGCAATTCTGCTCTTAAGAGCTGGTCCAATGGAGCTGTGACTCACATCAGTGTATTCAACTTAGAGATACCATGGGCCTTACCACAGTCCCCTGCTAAAGCATACAGCTGCTTTTCTATGTCCTTTTTCTTGTTTTAAATTAAAACAATCTTTCTATTGTAATTGCTACATGTAATTTATCGGGCAAGTATAGAAATAGGGAGAGGAAGCTGTTGCTGTTTTGGCGTGCTGTAGGGAAAGAACTTGAGCTCAAAGGGACTACTTCTATTTATATTTAAAACTCCAAATATAGTTTTGGGGGCTGTGGGGTAAAAAGAAAAGCAAAGAGACTGAGGAAGTGGTTCCTGAAAGGATAGACGGGCTCTTGCAGAGGAGGTGAGAGGAAGCCAAAAACTTACTCTGCTTCCTTCACCCTCTACTTGGCACTGTGAGTGTTTGCACATATTCTGGATCTCACAGAGTATGTTCTGTGTGCATGAGGCTGAAAGGCTTTATGAGGAGAAATGTAAGAAGCACCTGCCTACATCCTTCTCTGTGTGTGTTTGCAGCTGTGTCTTGCTGTCTAGAGGTGGCTTTCTCCTCCCACTCAAATAAGGCCTATCTCTGTTACTGTGTGGAAACTCTGTGAAACTCAGTCTGTCTTCTGTTGTCATTTGCTAGACCCAGATAGGATTGCCCTCGCCCTGGCTCCATGTTGTCCTTGAAGAACGTCCTTTACCTGCGTTTATATGACTCTGTTCTGTCATTCGCTTTGCGGAGGAGATACCTTGTCTTGATATTGCCAATGCCCCTCATATATCGACTCACAAGAGTGAGTCTGTGTTTTTCAGCTGTCACTATTATCCTCAGACAAACATTAAACACAGTCTGGCGGATAATCCGGTCCGCACATGGAATGAAATTTCAGAAAGCCCAGTTCAGAAAACCTGTTATTTGCCGCCATAGGATGGAGGGATCCTCATTTGGGATTCTTGCTCTCGTGGAAATCCTGCTCACGTTTCACCACCTGAGGCGCATGCCACCTCCAGGAAGCTAGATCTCTCAACTGCATGGGATTTTGACATTTCATGATTTTCCTTAGGTCATAGTATGGTACTTAGGGGGAATCTGTCTGCCCACGAGATCATAAGGTTCTGAGGACAATGCCTGGCCTTATTCGTTTTGCAGTCTCCCTCAGTACTTCACACATGATGCCCACAACAGAGTGCTTTGGGATTTTTATTCCCGAAGCCTTCTAACACCTGGCTCTGCCACTTAGTCTTCTCACATTAATCGGAATTGGGGTTGGCTTTTGAATTTGAGGTAGAAAGTACTTTGGCAGATGCAAACGTGAAGAATGTAGGCAAAGGGACATCAAAAGAGATGTCAGTCACTATCATTTACTGAGATCTTACAGAATGCCGTGAAAATGTAGTAGGAATTTATAAGACAGGAAAATAGAGAGTAAGGGAGCAAGTTGAAATGGGGACATTTAGGATAATTTAAAGATTGTAAAATATTTAGATTTATATAGCAGTTTGCTTTCAAGGAACTTAAA